>NC_064763.1:29742602-30048436 GCF_011397635.1 Epinephelus fuscoguttatus | reverse complement strand
TGTTCATATTACAGGATAAGGCTGGTATTTACCCAAACGACCAAGGACAGTCATCTTTCTTTCATTAGTTTTGCACATTCTATTTTTGGCATTCCACCCCAAACCCATTCATACTCACTGAGGACATTAACTGTTAATAATTTACAGCATGCAATACTTGCAAAGGATTAATATGTCTCATGTTTGGTGCCTTAGTGAGTACCTGCTCAACATGACATGGCAAACAAACACAGCTGGAGACTAGCCAGTGACACAGTAAGCAGTTCAACAACAAAATGTTTCCCTTAGGCATTACAGACCAAAAACAGAACTAAGAGAGCAGGCACTGGACTTACATTCAGCTAGAAGACCATAAGTGTAAATCTAAATAAATTATGACATTGCTGTGTCACTGCTGGATGTGTAAATAAGCAACTGTTAGCTAACAACTTTACCATATAAAACTTCAACAACTATCAGAGGCAGATGTTAGCCAAGTGGACCATCAAGCTCCAACAAACAAGCCAGCCAACCAACACACACTGCACCGCTTCACAAAACTTCCATTGAATTGTGTTCAGGCAAAGGAAATACTGTCATCTATTTTGTTTCAGAAAGGTTGCACCCATACAGTATTGTGGTTGACAATGGCTTTCCCTGGTACTAGCACCACAGCAGAATAGTCTCTACTGTGGGAAACATAATGTCAGTAAAAACAGAGCAGAGGATCCTCTTTTGTACCAACAACTATTTCTACAAATAAACCTAGACATGACAGGCAGAAATGTATAACATATTTTTAAATGACTGCTGTTTAGAGCTTTGAACTAGAACCCGAGCCCAACTGGACCTGACCTGACCCACCACGTTTGCCCCAGGCTGTAATTTCTCATTATTCCCCTGGGTTTGAATCAGGTGGGGTTCATGCCAATTAACCAGTGTTTATTTATGTATTTTAATGAAACTAGAAGTACTCATGTTGATACGGCAGAGGTGCACTAACTGAATCAAGAAGGATGCAGAGGGAAAGGGGGGGGACTGCGACAAAGAGAGAGGAAAGTGAAAGAACAACATAGAAATATACTGAAGAACCAAAGAAGAGTGACAGAGGGTGCGAGATGGACAGAAAACAAGAGAAAGAGAGAAGCTCGTTCGCGCCAGAGTTGGGCTTGGACAGAAATTGCACGGATTCACATTTGATTTGTTGGGCCTGATCAGAGCTCGACATGCTGTTAACTTTTTTTTTTAGTAACGCACACTTTGCTTCATTATTTGGTGACCTTAATAACTTATAGAAACACTGCGTGCAATAGCCCACCTTCCACCGTCTCTTCCCTCTCTCTCTCTCTCTCTCTCTCTCTCTCTTATTTGTTTATTTCTAGGATCCCCATTAGCTGATGTCATGACATCAGCTATTTTTCCTGGGGTCCTCAATGCAATTAAAAAGACATAGTACATACTCACATCCATCACTGTTACAGATCACTGTAACACATCATTACATACACAAACAGCAAATGGTCTCGTCTAAAACTACATGATTAGGTACAAAGAATACACCAGACATCACATTACGTTACCAGAACAGCTCAACCCACAGATAATTCCTACAATAATTATTCTGCGTTATATTTCTTATTCAATGAATTTACAATTTATTTAAATATTCTATTACTAACTTTTTAAAAATGTGTTTTGAATTAATATTTTTGATGTTATTGGGTAATGTGTTACATCCTATAATGGCTCTGTACATTACAGTATGTTTTAAAAAGTTTGTTCTTGGTTTAGGTGGCAAACGGGGGCAAATGCGTCCTGTGTAAGTTTGCGCATTAAAAGTGCTTTTTTTTCGCCACCAACCGGTTCAGATCGCCAGTGCTATCTCTGTAAATAGCATACTAGGCGTTTCGAACATTGTTTATATAACATTACCTCCACTGTGGTCTGTAGCTCTTTCTACTCGTGGGACAGCCGTTTTCTTGAGGAAGAGGTGTTTTGGGATTGGATGTCTTCTCTTCTTCGGCTGGCAGTAGTCATCTTGGGAGAAGTGAGCACTGCAGACCTGATGGTCTGCAAGGCGCAGTGTCTGGAGAGGAGTGTTAGTATCCATTTGTAGCACAACTAGCCACAACTTCAGCATCTCACTGTCCGACAAAGGTAGCCTGTGAAAGCTGTACAGGGTGTTGCACGACATCCTGTTCTTGCAATTCGGATAAGCACAAACACGAACCATTGTTTTCAATCGATGCAGTAAAACTCTCAACTGTACTCCGGGTCAACCAGCACCACTCTGAGCGGCACTCAGCATGGCTCCTCTGTTTTCTTCCGGCAACAAGCAAAGCTCTCGCGAGATGACATCACAGCCGGGAGAAGGCGAAGGGTCAGGGAAACGCTTAGTATGCTATCTACAGAGATAGCACTGGCGATCTGAACCGGCCAGTGGTGAAAAAAGCACTTTCAATGCGCAAACTTATACGGGACGCATTTGCCCCCGTTACTGTTTTAGCTCGTTTCGCGGCTGCCGGCTGCATCCGCCTCCCTCCTTACTGAACCAATTTTAGGACAAGTTGTACCTATGAATCATACGCACACATACACATGGGGAAATAGGGTCCAGGTTAAAAAATACAGAAGTTATCCTTTAATCTTAGTCTGTTTTCAACCAGAAGTCATGATAAATTCCGCATGCAGTTAACAATTGAGAGCAACTCTAGCTGCTTTGTTCTGTGCAATTTGAAGTTTTCTAATATCTTTAGTCAATCAATCAATCAATTTTATTTATAAAGCCCAATATCGCAAATCACAATTTGCCTCACAGGGCTTTACAGCATACGACATCCCTCTGTCCTTAAGACCCTCACAGCGGATAAGGAAAAACTCCCCAAAAAAAACCCTTTAACGGGGAAAAAAAACGGTAGAAACCTCAGGAAGAGCAACTGAGGAGGGATCCCTCTTCCAGGACGGACAGACGTGCAATAGATGTCATACAGAACAGATCAGCATAATAAATTAACAGTAATCCATATGACACAATGACACAGAGAGAGAGAGAGAGAGAGAGAGAGAGAGAGAGAGAGAGAGAGATGCAGGTAATGACAGTAGCTTACAACAACATTATTGAAAGTAATAATATTATAGTTATAGTTCTGGCTACTGTGGTACAATATGTTGAAAGTATGTATTAATATCTGGCAGTATACATGTGTGACAATAGTCATATGTGTAAAATAACAGTAAAGTATGAGTAATGACTAATGATGGCAGCAGCAGCAGGAGGC
This sequence comes from Epinephelus fuscoguttatus, assembly GCF_011397635.1. NCBI lineage: Eukaryota > Metazoa > Chordata > Actinopteri > Perciformes > Serranidae > Epinephelus > Epinephelus fuscoguttatus. The sequence continues at coordinate 30,045,179 of NC_064763.1, read as the reverse complement.
ATCTGGCAGGACCACGGCAGCAGCACAACCACACATGTCACGCTGTCCAGGCACTGCTGTGATATGAGTTAATCTGAGAGACAGTGGAGCACAAAGGCTCCGGAGAAGAAGCCGAGTTAGTGACATCCAGAATGGCCGGGTTAGCTAGATGCAGTAATAGGATACGAGAGAGAGAGAGAGAGAGAGAGAGAGAGAGAGAGAGAGAGAAGGAGAGAAGGTGCCCGGTGTATTATAGGGGGGTCCTCCGGCAGACTAGGCCTAAGTCAGCCTAACTAGGGGCTGGTACAGGGCAAGCCTGAGCCAGCCCTAACTATAAGCTTTATCAAAGAGGAAAGTCTTAAGTCTAGTCTTAAATGTGGAGACGGTGTCTGCCTCCCGGACCGCAACAGGAAGATGATTCCACAGGAGAGGAGCCTGATAGCTGAAGGCTCTGGCTCCTGATCTGCTTTTGGAGACTTTAGGGACCACGAGTAACCCTGCGTTCTCAGAGCGCAGTGTTCTGGTGGGATAATATGGCACTATGAGCTCTCTAAGATATGACGGAGCTTGACCATTTAGAGCTTTATAAATTAACAGTAGGATTTTAAAAAAGTGCAGAGAAGCTAAAACAGGAGAAATATGATCTTGTTTCTTAGTTCCTGTTAGTACACGTGCTGCTGCATTCTGAATTAGCTGGAGAGTTTTTAAGGACTTACTAGAGCTACCTGATAATAGAGAGTTACAGTAATCCAGCCTTGAGGTAACAAAAGCGTGGACCAATTTTTCTGCATCTTTTCGGGTCAGGATAGGCCTAATTTTCGTAATATTACGCAGATGAATAAATGCAGTCCGTGAGGTTTGCTTTAAATGACAATTAAAAGACAAATCTTGATCAAATATTACTCCGAGGTTTCTTACGGTAGTCCTAGAGGCCAGAGCAATGCCATCTAGAGAAACTTTGTCATCAGATAAAGAGTCTCTGAGTTGTTTGGGGCCAAGAACAATAACTTCAGTTTTGTCTGAATTTAACATCAGGAAATTGGTGCTCATCCAAGTTTTTATGTCTTTAAGGCAGTTATGGAGTTTAGTTAATTGATTGCTTTCTTCTGGCTTCATCGATAAATACAACTGAGTATCATCCGCATAACAATGGAAATTTATAGAGTGATTTCTAATGATGTTACCTAAAGGAAGCATATATAGAGTAAATAGGATTGGTCCAAGCACAGAACCTTGCGGAACTCCAAAACAAACTTTAGTACGTAAGGATGATTCATTACGAACGTCAACAAATTGAAAACGATCAGATAAATAAGATTTAAACCAGCTCAGTGCAGAACCTTTTAGGCCAATTAAGTGATCCAGTCTCTGCAGTAGAATTTGATGGTCAATTGTGTCAAATGCCGCACTAAGATCTAATAAAACAAGTACAGAGACGAGTCCTTTGTCTGAAGCAATCAGAAGGTCATTTGTAATTTTAACTAGAGCTGTCTCAGTGCTATGATGCACTCCTGACTGAAATTCCTCAAATAAATTATTATCCTGGAGAAAATCACACAGCTGGTCTGCGACTACTTTCTCAAGGATCTTTGACATAAAAGGAAGATTAGATATTGGTCTATAATTGGCTAACACCTCTGGATCCAGGGTGGGCTTTTTTAGTAGAGGTTTAATTACAGCTACCTTAAAAGACTGTGGTACATAGCCTGTTAATAAAGATATATTGATCATATCTAATATATGAGTGTTAACTAAAGGAAAGACCTCCTTAAGTAGCCTAGTTGGGATGGGGTCTAAGAGACACGTTGATGATTTGGATGAAGAAATCACTACAGTCAATTCTTGAAGAGAAATTGGGGAGAAGCAATCTAAATATATATTAGGTTTTACAGCTGTGTTTGAGGTTAGACAGGTACTATCTGAGGGCAGGAGGTCATGAATTTTGCCTCTAATAGTTAGAATTTTGTCATTAAAAAAGCTCATAAAATCATTACTGCTAAGGGCTAGGGGAATACAAGGCTCAATAGAGCTTTGACTCTCAGTCAGCCTGGCTACAGTGCTGAAAAGAAACCTGGGGTTGTTCTTATTGTCTTCTATTAGAGCTGAGTAATAGTTTGCTCTGGCATTGCGGAGGCCCCTCTTATAAGTTTTGAGACTGTCTGTCCATATTAAACGAGATTCTTCCAGTTTTGTTAATCGCCAATTCCTTTCAAAGATATTTGTTTTAACTTATGGGTTTGAGAGTTATACCAAGGAGCGAACTTTCTTTGCTTTTTTAACTTCTTTTTAAGAGGAGCTACAGAGTCGAGCGTTGTTCGCAGCGAGCCTACGGTGCTATCAACAAAATGATCAATTCGGGAGAGGTTAAAGTCGGCACGGCATTTAACCTCATTTTGCGACAGCACTATCTGATAAACATCTAGTATAGTAACTGTTGCTGAGTGGCGTGTAATTGAGTAAAAAGAAATCAAAAGTAATCAGATAATGATCCGATAATGAGGGATTCTGTGGAAAGACTTTTAGGTTATCAATTTCAATTCCATACGTCAGAACTAGATCGAGGGTATGGTTAAAACAATGAGTAGGTTCATGTACACCCTGACTGAAGCCAATGGAGTCTAATAATGAGGTAAACGCGGTAGCCAGGGAGTCATTATCAACGTCAACATGAATGTTAAAATCGCCTACAATAATAACTTTATCTGATTTAAGAACTAAACTGGATAAAAACTCTGAGAATTCAGATACAAATTCAGAATACGGGCCAGGAGCACGGTACACTATAACAAATAAAAGTGGCTGTGAGATTTTCCAGGTCGGATGTAAAAGACTAAGAACGAGGCTTTCAAATGAATTATAATCTAGTTTAGGTTTAGGGCTGATTAACAGACTAGAGTTAAAAATGGCTGCAACTCCCCCTCCTCGGCCGCTGCCTCGAGGAATGTGGGTTTTATTATGACTCGGAGGAGTGGATTCATTTAGACTAACATATTCATCTTGACACAGCCAGGTTTCAGTGAGACTGAGTAAATCAATATGATTATCTGATATTAATTCGTTTACTAACACTGCTTTAGACGATAGAGACCTGATATTCAACAGTCCGCATTTAATTCTCCTGTTTTGTCTTTCTGTCACAGAAGAGGTTTTAATTTTTATGAGGTTGTTATGCACAACTCCTCTTTGTTTAATTTTAGATTTAAATAATTTAGGTGGTCAGGGGACAGACACCGTTTGTATAAAACTATTAAAACTATGGCTGGGTAACTGATCTAGAAGCTCAGAGAGGCGTATAGGACTGCAACTCTCTGTCCTGGTCTCAACTCTGGGTTGTCAGGGATTTAAATTACTAATAAAATTTGCCAGGTTTCTAGAAATGAGAGCAGCTCCATCCAAAGTGGGATGAATGCCGTCTCTCCTAATAAGACCAGGTTTTCCCCAGAAAGTTTGCCAATTATTAACAAAACCCACATCGTTTGCTGGACACCACCTGGACAGCCAGCGGTTAAATGATGACATGCGGCTAAACATGTCATCACTGGTCAGATTTGGGAGGGGTCCAGAGAAAACTACGGAGTCCGACATCGTTTTTGCGTATTCACACACCGGAGCAATATTAATTTTAGTGACCTCCGATTGGCGTAACCAGGTGTCATTGCTGCCGACGTGAATAACAATCTTACTGAATCTACGTTTAGCTTTAGCCAGCAACTTTAAATGTGATTCAATGTCGCCCGCTCTGGCCCCAGGGATACATTTGACTATGGCCGCTGGTGTTGCTAACACGTTCCTCAGAATAGAGCTGCCAATAACCAGAGTTTTATCCTCAGCGGGTGTGTCGCTGAGTGGGGAAAAGCAGTTGGTAACGTGAACAGGCTGGTGGTGAGCCGTGGGCTTCGGCTTGGAGCTGTGCTTCTGGCGGACCGTGACCCAACCTCCCGGCTGAACGGGAGTTACCGGAGGACAGTTAGCAGAGGCTATGCTATGTGGCTCCGCACCGGCTACAGGGGGCTGGCTAACTACCGCAGCTACTGAATGGTTTTCCATGGTGCGGAGCCGCGCTTCTAATTCACTAAGCCTCGCCTCCAACACAGCAAATAAGCTACACTTATTACAATTACCATTGTCGCTAAAGGAGGCAGAGGCATAACTGAACATTTGACACACCGGGCAAGAAAGAGCAGGAGAAGGAGAAGCCATGGCTAAGCTAATGTAGCTAACAAGGCTAAGAGCGTGCAAACAACAGCTAAGGGATTAGCGAGAAAGTCGTAGAAAGGAGGAGAGCTATAAGTGCTTAAACAGAACCAGTGTGGGTTATGACTTGAAGTAGACATTAAAGCAGCGTTAAAGCAACTGAGGTGAGAAAGCAGGCAAGTGGAATTCACCAGAGCAGTACAGAGACGCTGTCACAGAAACACCGGAAATGACACAACTCGCTTACCGCAATACGTCAGCACGCCATGCTTTAGTGGTTGCAGATGACCAAATAATCGGGGAATAATCCAGATGGGACAACACTAAGGCTGCCTTTATACTACCATGTCCAATTCCGATTTGTTGCCTATATCCAATTTTTCCTGACTACTGTTTACATGTTCTATTCACCTTATTTTTCACGGAGAGACGGAGGCAAAGCAGAACGCAGCCAGCTTTCGTTTTTTTGTGCGACACTTCCGGTCCAGCACTCTTGACCACTGTGTAAATGTCCCACGGTATTTGCTACAGTGACATTAAGTTTAAGTTTATTTACTTTATTAATCCCCCTGAGGGGAAATTCAAACAAAGTCAATACAAACAGGACGTATACATGCACAAAGTGGAGAGATGTCAGAGTGAGGGGGCTGCCCTTGGTCAGGCGCCCCGAGCGGCTGGGGGGTTTGATGCCTTGCTCAAGGGCACCTTGGCAGTGCCCAGGAGGTGAACTGGCACCTCTCCAGCCACCAGTTCACGCTCCATAATTTGGTCCGGACAGGGACTCGAATAGGCAACCCTCCGGTTCCCAACCCAAGTCCCTATGGACTGAGCTACTGCCGCCCCAAAGAAGTTCCCTGACCGGGAATCGAACCCGCGGTGAGAGCGCCGGATCCTAACCACTAGACTACCAGGACCACGGGCATGGAAATGTTTACATTACTGAAAGCAATTTTAAGGACTAACTTTAAATATTTGTTAATCGTTAATCACATGGAAAGTTGGCGCTGCTCCACATAATTTAAAAGGTAACTTAGCCTACACAGAGCGGTGGAAATGTCCGTGCAGCTGTAGACGGGTGCGGCAGGATGATTGATAGTTACATGCTGATTCGGGTGCTATCAGAGCTGATCCGCGCATCACTATGGCTTAATAATCAACTCAGTCAATAAAAACAACCCGTCCTGCGTTAGAAGTGTATGTCGCTGACAGAAAAAAAGAAAGAAAAATAAAAAAAGATAGAAAAGCAGTGTACACCTCACATATTTATTTCTCACAGTTGCGCACACATTTGGCTGGCATGCAGAAGCACAGTCTGTGTGTCTGTGAGTCGAGGGTGCGAGCTGCAGCTTCAGCTGCTCAGGTAGAGAGGCTGTGTAGCCCGGTGTGTTTTTTCACTGATTTCCGTTCTGCAGGTTCTCTGCTGGTACACTGGAGACGGGGATCAAGCAGTTTGTCTCACTCGGGATAGATTGTGCTTTTTTGGTTCATAGTTTTTGATTGACATGCGATTTATTCAGCTTTCCTTCCTTTCCCTCGCTCGTGAACACGTCATCAAAATGCGCTGTCGTCGCATTATTCATGACGTACGACGTGGATTGCCAGGAAATATCCGATCTGTCTGTTTAGATTACAGACCTATTGGCAGATATCTGATTCATATCCAATATATTTCCACATATGAAGAAGGCCTGAATTTGATCTGACAATATCCAATATCATGCGTTTTCTTCCTGTTTACACGTTCATGTTACAGATCCGATCTGTGCCACTTGAGAGGAAAAAATCGGAATTGGGTCACTTGAACCATGTAGTGTAAAGTAGGCTTAAGGCCTTGATTACTTGATTCAGAGTATCTGATTCGACATACTTACAACATTTTCTTGTCACGGCAATACTTTTATCCATTTTCTTCATAATGTGATCAATATGTTCTGACCATGAAAGTTTATTATCCAAGACTATTCCAAGTAACTTGGTCTTGTTAACTTGTTCAATTTGTGTTCCATCAACAGACAGCTGTATTTGAGGATCATTTACCAATGCATGTCTGAAACCAAATATCATACTTTTTGTTTTAGAGATATTTAACACCAATTTATTTTTGTGCACCCAGACGACCACTTTCTTGAGTTCAATGCTCAGGATATCAGATAGCTCAAAATTTGTCATTGCTGCACTGTATATGGTAGAATTATCCGCATACATAACAACTTTTGCATTATTCAACACTAATGGAAGGTCATTTGTAAAAACTGAATATAAAATAGGGCCTAAGCAGCTCCCCTGTGGGACCCCACAGTACAGCTCTTTGCTGTCAGACAGGCTGCCATTAAAAAACATTCTTTGCCGTCTGCAGGTCAAGTACAGTAACTCCTCATCCAGGACAAGGCAGTAGATTCGAAACCATAACCGCTGAGTTTTTCTAGCAAAAGACAATGATCAATAATGTCATAACTTGCTCAATACAGGCAGCAGACTGATTGGGCGACTGTTGGGACCTGTGAGGGCAGATTTACCATCCTTCGGCAGTGGAATAACTTTGGTCTCTTTCCAAATTTCCGGGCACACACCATGCTTTAGACATTTATTAAATATATGGCATACTGGGTTGGATTTATGTCTTGCTGCAATTTTTAGTAATTTACCATCCAGATTATCTGTGCCTGGAGATTTGTCATCAGCGAGGGATAATAGACACATTTCAACATATTGTTTTTCAACGTATTGGAACTTAAACGAACACCTCTTTCCCATCATAATACAGTCCTTTATGATTGTCTGTGGCCCTATGTCCTCAGCAGTACTCATGGCATTTCTCAATTTCTGTATCTTCGATGTGATATAGTTACTGAAATAATTTGCTATGTCTTGTGGTTTAGTAATAAACGTTCCATCTGTTTCAATGAAGGAGGCAGTTGCATTCGTGCTCCTGTCCATGATATGTTTAGAATCTTCCACAATTTCTTGTTGTTGTTATTGGCCTCATTAATTCTTTTCTTGTAATATTCCCTTTTTTTTTTACATCTATTAAGTTTAACCACAGCTTTTCTTAGTTTACAATAGTTTTGTCTGTCAGTTCCATTTACAATCCTTTTGCATTATCACGCTTGGCCATCAATTCCATCAGCTCATTGTCAATCCATGGTGCACCCTTAGACCTAGAATCCATTTTCTTAATGGTGCGTGTTAATCTGCAACATCCATAAATAATTTCATAAACACACTTAGGGCAGTTTCAGGGTCATCCTCTTTGCATACATCAAACCAATTAACCTCATTAATCTCTTTTAAAAATAACTCCGTATTAAACCCTCTAAAAGACCTTTTATACTTAACTGTTGAGGGGGTCTTAGGAATTTTTGTTATTCTTTTGGTTGCAACGAGATTGTGATCACTAAAGCCTACTGACATGGATACAGCTTTAGAGCATTTTTCAGGAATATTAGTGAAAATGTGGTCAATGCAGGTTGATGTATTGTTACCATACTTGTTCGTAAATATTCTGGTTGGCTCAGACACTACCTGAGTCATGTTACATGTTTTGGCTATTGAAGAAAGCTTATTCCACACTGGACAATTTTGATTAAGAGCATCAATATTCAGGTCACCCATAAAATAAATTTCATTGTCTCCATCTCCTGTCTTATCCAACATATCACAGACATTATCCAGATATTTTGCATCAGCACTAGGTGGTCTATAACAGCACCCAACTAATATTGGTTTTATATGAGGTAGGTGTACCTGTAACCACAGGGCTTCTATCTCATCCATCATTAAATCATTGCATATTTTTGCTGGAATATAACTCTGGATGTAGATAGCTACACCCCCTCCATATTTATTTCTATCTTTCCTGAATAGATTGTAACCTTGTATAGTGACCCCTGAATCATTGAATGATGAGTACAGATGTGTCTCTGATAAAGCAAAAATATGAATATCATTTAGTTCAACCAGGCTACATATTCATCTATTTTGTTTCTCAAACTGACTGAAGAGAAGGTAGGTTGAGTCAGTTCAGATTCTTGTGGTAGGATAGTGAAAATACATTTGATTTCTTGACTACCTTAGAAATGTAGCTTTTGAAATTATATTTAAACCACACAAAATCCTGTGGATTTTTTGTTTGCTTTCACACCACAAACGTACCACACCAGAGTCTGCTTGGCAGCGGACCAAGACACACCTTTTCAAGTGGTGACAGTTTGGTTGTTTGGATCAGGATTTGATTTACACCTTTCACACCACCCCAAATGAATCATAATAACTGGGCAGATGGACCTGAGTTCGATTAAACCAAAGTAATCAGGTGAAGTCACCCATACAGCCTCTCTGCTGGGTCTCCTCCCTTCCGTGCTTATTCTTTATTGAATCAAATAAACACTCCAGTCAGCCTCCATTGTCTCTCAAGAAGGTATTTTATTACCAATCTAGCACCAGGAAGCCAAAATTCCTGTGGCTGCAAAGATTTCTGCTTGAATAAAACACTTCCATTATAATTGATATACAAGAAAACAAGCTACCAGAGGGGCATGTATGACTCTATCTGGTCATTTGCTCTTAACACCAAAATCCAGTCAAAACAGTAACCACAACAAGCAGACCTCGAGAAATTGAGACACGCCAAAGTCGTCTAATCTTTACAAATAGCAGTCTGAACATCCTCTGACATCAAATGCTTCTATCCACCACAATCCTGTTACCAATATGCTGATTCCAAATCTTTTATCAAATTAGAATACACTTTTAACATGTTAACATAACAACTGATAAAAACAGCAACAAAAAGGTTTTATAAAAACCTGTTTTTTTTCCATAACCACCTCACATACAACCATTTAATAATATGCATCAGTGCATACTGTAATTACATCCTACAACACAGTGAATGTCACATTTGCTTTAAGTTGTCTCAATATGACCACAATCCTTGATAATAACATCACTCTGCATAAAAAGGGCAAAACATTTAGGCAAATGTGTGAGCTTCACCCTTTAAAAAGAAGCCATTTAAGTATTCAGCCCGACAAAACCAATAATTCTTGAGGCTGCTTCACAATAAAGGTCTTCAAGAAAAGTCTGTATGTCCGGTAAGAAGGCCAGAAAGGTTTAATGTTAAGTAATGATGAGTTAGAAAACACAGAGGACTAATTCAGAAGAGAGATGCAGGAAAGTAAGCAAGATGCCTTGATGCAATTAATCTGTATCATTATCATTAGTGATGATTAGTGAAAAATTAAAAAAAAAAAAAAAAATCACCTCCTTTGTGGTTTTATATTTTGGACCTAATTAAAAATGAAAACAACATAATTTTCAATATACAGTAGACTCCATCAAGAAATGTGCAGAGACACAAACTTTGATGACAAAAACACAAATTAAACCAAATGGCAGAAAACGACTCTTATTGTATGTGTGTTGTACATGTGTTATGCTGTGGACTGTAGTTATTACTGCATTGTGTTACCTTTAAAATGGTTATTTCATTTGATACTCAATCATTATAATGTGGAATAAATTCAAGTTGAACGTCATGTTACAATATTTGCAAGGGTAAAATAAGGAAATAGTACTTACAGTAACTATTGCTTGATTAATTTTACTCTAACAAGTTGTACATTAATGTACAACATGGACCAATATATACACAAATGATCACTTTGACTACTTTTTGTCCTGTAATTTGGGGTTTATATTCTGATTTTCAGTATTTTTTTCACAGATTCTTTGATTTCTTGTGTCTGCAAAACATAAACGATTGGGTTCAGCATTTGGGAAAAGACAGAGGTCAGAGACAGGTTCATGATCCTGGCATTTGGATACCTTTTGGTACCAAAAGAAAATATGATTAATGCTGGCAGAAAATAAATTGCCACCAATGAAAGATGACCTATGCAGGTTTTAAAGGCCTTGAGTCTTTCCTGAGCTGTGGCCACTTTAGACAATGCATAGCCAATACATGAATAACTAAACAAGATGAATATCAATGGAAGCCAGAGAATAAGAACTACTAACAAATAACCAAGTGCATAGCTGGGGAAATAGTCATTACACGCAAGCTGGAGCATCTGGCCATGGTCACAGAAATAGCTGGTAATAACCACAGATTTACAGAAGGAAAGTCTTGTAAGAAGGCCAACTGCAATGAGGATAGCAATTATGACAAAGACCCAGAAAGAGGCAATCAAAGACAGCATCAACCTGTTGGTCACCTTCACTTGATAGTGCAGTGGGTCCATGATAGCTATCAGTCTGTCATAGGACAATGCAATCAGATTAAAAGCCTGCATCGAAAGGCTAGTGTAGCAGAAAAAAAGGAATGTCAAGCAGTCATTGTAGGGGATGTAGTGATGGTTAAACAGAAGGATATCGAGAACCTTTGGCACCAAAGCAGTGCTACTAAACAGGTCTGCAAATGCTAAATTAAAAACTGCAACATATTTTGGAGTTCTCAGATTATGATCCAAGTATATGACGACCATCACAAGTGTGTTTCCCAGCACTGCAACAACATAAGCAAAAAAGAGAAAGACATAGTAATAATTAATATTAGGTATACCAATAAATCCCCTTATTATGAAGTATTCAGGTCTCACAAAGGTGATGTTTTTTCCAAGAGCTGAGTTAAAAAACTCCATTGTAAACTTTCAGTCAAACTCATACTGTCTGAAGCACGATGTCTACTGTAGAGAACAGAGTTGCACGTCAGCACTGTGTTCTGTGATGTACACAGACTGGAGCCCTTATCTGACCTCTCTTTTATCTGATCCCTTGAGTCCATTGTACGTAAGAGTCAAAAAAAACAAAAAAAACAATCCAATGACCTTACTACATTCATGAAATATACTCACAGGATTCTTTGTTGCAGCTTTCTGTTGGAAGCTGTTGAAGCATCCACTGTATTTCTATGTAGCTTTTCTTTGGTTGTCTTTTAGCAACCTTTCAATATTTTCCTGTTTTGAATGCTTTATATCACTTATGTATATAAAATTATAAGTTTCCTGAGAGGTTACACTGATCGCAGAGCAAAAAAAGTTTTAGGGAAAAGAATAGCCTCTAAATTAAGGGGAGGCAATCTTGTATTTTTAAGGATCTAATAGCTGGGTTGTAGTCACGTGATTCTGAAACCGCACGAAATTCAGATGGAGGGCAGGAAGTAAACAACAGCAATGGCACAGATGGAGGAAAGTCCGTATTGCGCTAGTTTAGATGCGATTACAAGAGGAAGATATTTGCAAAAAGTCAGTAAATATGCAGGACGTGATCCGTATCTTCTTAAGAAGACCGATTTTTCAACTAATTTGAAGGATTTGCCTGCTACTGAGGCAGACCTTTGTTTGGTTTTCGCCAGGGTGAGTGTTTTATTTATGGCAATTTCATGGTTAGCATCTGTAAGCATCAGTGGTTAGCAACAGCCATTAAGCGCAGTGTGTCACAATGTTAACGTTACAATTATTAACATTACCAGGTTAACCACTCTCAGAGATGGGGTAAAACACCTCTTAAAACATGGATTATTGCACAAGGAAATGGGGAGGTTGTAGCAGCTCATTGCAACTGCATGGCAGGGTAAGTTATTTATGTCTGTCTGTCTTATGTGTAACGTTAAGGCTGTACACTGCAATTTAAGGGTATGTGGTGCTGCTTTTAACTTTTGTTGTAAATCGAGTATTTCTGAACACCCACAAGTCAATGTAGCTTAATACATTTTCCATTCTGTTCTATTTTATTCTATACACAGACTGTCAGAAATACCTTTACTCACATGTCATTGTGGCTCTAAAACCAGCTCAAAGCATCAAGCCTTCATTAAGGAGTCAAAAGTAGTGTGAGTGGCAGTAGAGATCAGCCTCTTCAGTATAATGAGACTAAAAGGCATAAATCCTGTGTTGCCCCCAAGCACAAAAAACACGTGACAATATCAGACACACAGTCTCTTTCAAAAATGTGTTCTGATGAAAATTGTTGAAAATTCGAATGATTTGTGCCATTTAGTCCCATCATATTTTAGAGAAGGCAGACATGCAGCTCACAGTGCCATGGGCAGGTTCTTCTAGGGCAGGTCTTAATGATTTTTATGATTTTCATATTTTTCAGATTCCTTGCTGCGCCTGTTGCTCTCATAGACTTCTCCTCAGCAAAATCAAAAAAAAAAAAAAAACTTGACAATGCCATCGCTAGAACAACTACTGAACAATGAAAGGTTGAGAAACCACTTTTTTGCCCAAGAGTGAAGAAAGGGTCAGACACAAGTTTTTTGATTGCTTAAGCAAAAACTGTCCCAGAAGTGCTGCACTGATGGTTAGGGAGAAATACTTCAAGGAATTCATCCCCAAATCTTGCAGGCTCCCTAAAACTGTTCTTGAATACAGAACTCACGAGACTCTTCAGCTACCTCCCAAAGAACTTGGAGAGCTATGTCAGGATTTCCAGCAAGATGAGCTCACCCCCTCCCAGGTCCAGACTGTGGAGAAGGCTACTCGAAGTCAGGGGGCATCAAGTATTTGGTATTGTCAAAGAGCTGGTGGCATAACTACTTCTAAGCTCAAACAAGTTCTTAAGACTAACCCCCAGCAACCATCCAAGAGCTTAATCAAGGCCATATGCTATCCAGAAGCAACCAAGTTCACCGCAATCGCAACAAGGTATTTAGGGTTTGAAATAGGATAAGACAGGGGTAAGATTTGGGGTAAGAGTAAAAGGCCATCCACACTAAGAACTATGACCATAAAAATATTGTTTTAAAAATTATTCTAACTTGAATAGATTTTAGGGTCCATGCTACAAGTTTTAAGTTGTGATGTAGCTAGAACAATTTTTAATCCATAGTTTGTTCTAGGTTCAGATGGCCCTTAACACAAGGGTCAATATTAATTATAGGGTTATAAATCAAGGACTAAGCAGGGATAGGGCAAAGAAGGGAGGGCTGGATAGTAGTATTTAAAACACTATACTGGTTCTACATTCATCACAGAGTAAAAAAACGTCCTTCTCTTATTTTTCTTATGTGTACTGTTAACAGTTATGGAAGCAAACACAAAGCAGAAGCCTGACGAGCATATGAGAACCTGATGGGTGTGGAGCATGTGGGCTTTTACTGTATGGACAGTGGTCTCTGGCTGAGTCCTAAGTGGCCATACATGGGAGCTTCGCCTGATGGCATTGTTGCATGTAACTGTCATGGAACTGGCATCTGTGAGATAAAGGTAATATTGAATATTAAATTAACAATATAATATATAATATTATATTAATAAAATAATATTTTTCTGCAATCTGTCTTCTGTGCTTCCCTCTGCACTCAGGCAGCTTCTGTGTGCTTGTGAAACATCTGCTGTCAGATTTCTACTCTCCTGTGTTGTCCAGTGAAATGAGCCTACCTTTAAGGGACATTGTAATGTCAGTTTTCTGGCATTCAGATAGGCATCATTTCATTGGGCTATACAACAGAGGAGAAATCTAAAAGTAGATGTTTCATAACTACACAGATGTAACCTGGGTGCAGTTGAAGTTGGAGCACAAGTAGCAATCTATTATATTGTGTATTACGCAGTGTGAGTACAAGAGCTAATCTAAGCAAATGAGAATTTTGAAAACCATACTCTTGAATGAAGACAAAAATGCCCATGCGATACTGGCATGCATATTGTTCACATGGTTAGCTCACCGATTTTTCGTTCTGTTTTTTACATGTTATTGTCACTGTGAATTTTAGTGCCCACACAGTCTGCAAGATGAGATTAGTCTGCGCCTGTGTGCTGGAGACAAGGGATTCTGCCTCATCAATGATGGTACTGATGTCACACTGGACCAGAGCCATGCATACTACCACCAAGTCCAGGCACAGCTTTATATTGTGGATGCTGAATACTGTGACTTTGTGGTGTGGAACAGTAATGACATTGTTGTGGAAGGAATTTTACCTGATCGCGAATTTTAGGAAGATGTGACTCCTAAAGTTGAGAACTTTTTCAGAAACTGTATACTTCCAGAGGTGTTGGGACATCAAGTTACCAAGACAGATGTTGACATGTGATAAAAGGATACCACTTCACATCATTTCAGGCGCTAGATAACAGCTGGGCTATATTTCTGTACCGTTGCATGACACTGAATCTTAGATTTTGGATATTGTTACAACATTAGTGTGGTCTTAGCTTTGAGTTTTAGCTGTTCTGTTATTTGCCATTACCCACTTTGTCATTATATGCACTTCATTGATCAAAAATTTCTGTATTTTGTGAAAGCACCAATTGTCTTTTTTTTAGTTTATTTTTCATTGAATTTTATTTTTCTGAGAAAAGGTCTATTGTAATATTTTGACTGATGTTGCTCTTGCAATGTGCAATACGCTTACAGTAGAAACTTTTGCACTCCATATTGTGATGTTGATTGCCAAGATATAAAACATGTTGCCCAAGCCCAAGTGTATTTATAAACCATAATCTCCAGATTGTTCTATTTTGCAAACGAAAGACAGGACTGACAAAATGACTTGAGTGAGCAGATATTTATCGAGGATTAAATGTTAAGACTGACAAATACAACAAATGATTTGTTTTCTTGTTTACAACATTTCATATTTCAAAATAGAAAAAACAAGTTTGACCTTTTTATGTCCTAAATGTAAATGTAACTGAGTAAATGTAACTAGTTGGTTGCTATGTGGTAATGATTTGTATTTAGCTTCAATAATATTGACTATACATATTAATACAACTAATTTACCTGTTGGATCATGATTTAATATCTCACTGATGTCCTCTGAATCTTCTGGGCTCGCAGCTGTCTCCTGAACAGTCAACAGAGCTTCTCCATCTTCTGGGCTTTTTTGTTGATGTTCCCTGCGCCTCATTCTCTCCTCCCGTTGACGGGATGATCCTGACGTGGGTCTATCTGTCTGGTAACCGAGGTAAACTGTAGGAGCCCAGTCTACCAACTCAATCTCATTTAAATTACTTGGGCAGCCTAAACAGATGAACAAATGACCCTGATAGTGATGGGCAAAGCAGTTCTTTAGATGTTACTGAATCACTAGAATCAGTTCATGAAAAAGATTTGTTCAAAAGATTTGCTCACCGAATCGTTCAGTGCTTGGCAGGAGGAGACCTGACTGTGTACTGGTAGTCCGACTCACTGGACTGATACACAGCTGAGCTGCTGCTGTGTCTGCCCTGCACTGGTGAGTCTCATTACTGGCCAGCCTAACGTTTTAAGTTTGTTTATCTGTAAACTAAGTCTATTAAAACAATGGGGAGGTGTGTGATTGTGTTTATGTGGCTTGACTGCTGGCTACATTAGCTGTTAGCTTGGAGAAAACAGTCCCTATGAAAGTGTATTGCTGAGAAGAAATGATTTGAATCACTCAGGGATCAGGGTTACGTCATTCACCGAGTGTTTCATCACACGTAAGGCAGTCCCTCTCTGCACCCTGGCTGCCTCGCGACTCGCGAGTGATTCATTGTTTGCACGGACCGAATCGGCAGTTCCACTTCCGGCCTGCATGCTTGCTGCTGAGCTCAACTGAACTGAGAAATGAACAAATCAGTTCTGGAAGTGATTCAGTTCAGTACGTTCACTCAACAGATTCGTTCTTTTGAACGATTCGTTCGCGAACGACACAACACTAGACCATGATTAGATTAGACGTAACGTTACTGTATACACCTAATAAATCTCAGTTATTCAGTTTAACGGATACGTAACTTCAACAAAGCAAAGAAAAAAACTAACGTCAGAGTTACAGAGGAAAGAGAAAGTTAACTATAAGCTAATATAATACATAAACAAGTTACCTTTGATGAAGTGGTCACTGCAGACACGGGCATTATCCAACTCTGCTCCTCCAGAGCATAGGCGAAGATTAGATATCCATTTTTTCCAGCGTTTTTTCGGTGAGCTTTTTACATTTTTCCCCTTTGTGGACGACAATCTTGGGCACTCGATAAAAGCTCTTACTTTTTTCTCAGTTGGATCAATTTGAGCAACCATATACGGCGCAAAATATTGGCATGTTGACCGTTATCCAGGCTGTTTCTTCGGTAGAAAATCACTTCCTGCCCTCCATTTGTATTTTGCGCCAGACGCTCAACAAGGAAGTGACGTCAAGTGCAACCCAGCTATACATTGTACAAATCCAAAAACATAGCAATTGCACTGTCAAATGTGTATTGGTTACTTGTGCACTAAAAATATTGGCATTTAGCCCTTCCAGAGTCTCCTGAGCTGAAGCTTCTTTCACACATCTGTTTTCAGGGCTTATGCTGTACCTACAACATCTAGATACATAGGCTAATTAGCTACGCCGTAGCTGACACCCGCTGCCTTGAAACACGCAGAAAGTTGAAAGGCTCAATTATTTCTTTCTTTTCAATAACACATCCAGCAAAGCCATTTTCACTGCCCACGGCACCGCTTCCCACCTACTCACCCTCACAGTGAGTCGAACAAGGATCAACTTACACAAAAGATACACAAAGCTGACGGCCGGCTGTCAGTCAATGTCAGCCCATCAGGGTGCATCTGTTGCTCAAGTTTTGGGGTGTGTCTGGCATTTGTCAGCTCTTGTAGGCTTTTTATCAGCTGATTCGGCAAGTTGAGTCAGTGTCTGAGACGGCAAAGCCTGCCAGTGAATAAAATCAATCAAATTTGCAGTCCAACTCAAGCAAACTATAGACAAGAGGATGTAAGATCAAAACAAAGTGAACAGAGTTTGAACAATGCTGCGCTTTAGCCAATCACAATGGAGGGGGCATGGCCGAGACGTGCAGGTGTCCCAAGGAAATGTGTACCTACAGAAACAGCAAGCTCCGCGTTCACAGCGACCGCTCCACCCAAAACGCCGTCTCGTCAACATGAAAAAAAATATTTTTTCCAGCGGATGTCTTAGTTACAACATGGTTGAGCTAACTGGAGTAGTTTCATGTCGTATCCAACAACAGGAGGCTTTTAACAGATGACATCCTGATGTTAGCTTTGCTAACTGTCCCTGTCAATGCAGCCACTGCTGCTTTCTAGACATTGTGATTTCCCATAATTGAATAAATACCACACATAGCAACACAATACTGCTTTGCTAGCTCAATCATGATGTAACTAAGATATCTGCTGGAAAAAATATTTTATTCACGGACCGTTTGAGTTATTGCCTTATTTTTATACAGTCTATGGTTATTACAGACACCGCTAACGTTAAAAGCTAACGGTTAGCCCAGCTAATCTACGATGTTATTATTGTTATTATTTACAAAACGTGCACACAGAAATAGTAACGTTTGTTCAGTCATTGTGTTTATAGACTTAACAAACATCAGATTAGTCTACACGGTGATATAGAGACGTGAAAAATGTGATATATAGCTAAACTCTGCTGGTTTTCTACCCGAAGTATTTATAAACAACACGGCGATTCCCTGGGGGCACCACCGGAAGTGAAGGACGTGAGCGATTGCCGAGGCCCCGGCACTTCCGTTAGTCGAAAAACTCTGGGCTGTGCCTCCAGAGGGTAAAGGAAGAAAAAAAAAAGTCGTTGTAGTGTGTTCAAGTGTAACTTTTTCGCTGAGACACAGGTGAAGCGAGGCGACACAAGAGTCTGCCTTCATTGCCACTAGTTGTTTGATGTCAGTTTCGTGTGTCTGGGCCTTTGAACACTGCAACTAGACAGACTACATATTCAGTAAGAATATAAACAGTAAATGTGGGGAATATGAATCAAGTATGATACAGGCTTATCATAAACATCATGCTGCTGTGGTGACATCGTTGGGAGAAGTGTGACTCTATACATCAAAAGCTGGACAGAATGGACAGTATCTCAAGGTACAATGGAGGAGCAGAAATTGTCCAGCATAGCATTTCTTCTCTTTGCGAAATTTCCTGCTCACTTTGTCAGCCTGTTACCTCCAGCACATTATGTGGAGTACTCTAGTCTAAGTCATTCATTCATTAATTTTCCATAACCACTTATCCTGTTAGGGGTCGCAGGGGACTGGAGCCTATTCCATTTGTCACTGGGTGAGAGGTGGGGTACATCCTGGACAGGTCGCCAGACTATCGGAGTGCTAACACATAGAGGCAGACAACCAATCATGCTCACATTTACATCTACTGCCAATTTTGAGCCACAGATAAACCTGCATGTCTTTGGACTGTGGGAGGAAGCTGGAGTACCCAGAGAAAACCCATGCTGACACGGGGAGAACATGCAAACTCCGCACAGAAGGGCTCCCCCACCACTTTGGGCAATTACCATGGTCAATTTCTGAGTGTCATGACTTAGACTCGACGGCACCGTGGAAATGCAGTGGTTAGCATAGCATACAAGCATCCAGTGTTCCCTAACTTATAGTCATGGCCTTTGGGTACTAACCAAATAGATACAATCCTGCTCAGAACTAGGGTTGGGCGATATGTTAAAAATTTCCAACCGGCCACCGTCAGCCCATCAACCGGCGGTTGCCGATATATTCGGCAGTTGTGTGTATGGCGGAGAAAAAAAAAAAAAAGAAAGAGGGGGGATGTTGCATTCATGTGATGTCGGAAAGAATCGAAAAATGACTTTCAGAATGGGATAATTCACATGAACGCCACCTCATGTCAGAAAAACAACTCAGATCTCCCGACACCACATGAATGCAGCAAAAAAATGCAGCGTGCTTTGGGAGCCCACTCATGTCCAACATGGCACGGAAATATCTGTGCATACCGGCAACAAGCACGCCATCAGAGAGGGTGTTTAGCACAGCTGGTAACATTGTTAACCATATGCGCACTTCGCTTAAGCTATATAAGGTTAATATGCCCGTTTTCCTCTCCAAAAACATGTAAAACACTGTCTTTTTGAGTTAAAGACAGCGCAAAGGGACTTCATTATTTTATGTGATTTTTGCACTTTATTTTTCCATTGTTCTTCGTTTAGCCTATATTTATTATTATTTGTATATATTTATTCAAGTAATAAGCCTACGAGAGGCTTTTAGAACAGCTATAACAACTTAAGTTTTTTTTGCCACGTCCGCAACGGCATTATTATAAAGACAGCGCAAAGGGAGTGGACATCATTATTTTATGTGATTGTGTGATTTTTGCACTTTATTTTTCCAGTGTCCTTCGTTTATATTTACTTATTTGTTATCATAGGCTACTGTTACAGTGTAACTTTTGTGGACCGACCAACTGTTTATTCTGTTTGAATAAATCTACCTGCGCCTTATCCTCTGACTGTGGTCTTTAATGTCAAAATTATTGAATTGAAATTTTACTGAAACATACAGCCTATAGGCTATACTCTTATTCATTAAAAAAAATAAATCACCTTGAGATCTTTGCTGAGTAATAAGCTGTAAAGACGGGCTGAAGACGACTGTCCGACACCATTTTAAAAAGAGTCTGACGGCTGCAGAAGGACGCATTCGCTCACAGCCTCTAAATCAGCAAACAGGTGGGAGATAGGGATAACATACCTGTCCTACTATAACGATCGGGGTGCACAACTGCACATCTTTTTTGATATAGTTCTCAAATATGGTTTATGAATTAACGTTACGGCCAGGTTCCTCCGGCTGCAAACGTAAGCGTCACGTCAAGCGTCTTGTTTACCGTTTGCTGAGCCATGATAGTTAAAGCATTTTCCACCTAAGTTATTACATATATTTGAGTTATCTACAAGTTTACTGTACTGTTTGTCATCTACTCGCTTTCAAATGTCCGCCACGGACATTTACACAGTGACACGGATAAACATGGGTAAATGCATGAAAAAAAATCATCACATATCACCTCTGATAATGGTTTACTTAGTTAAAAACACATTGTGCTCGTTTAGCACACTATTTCATGTAGTTTTTATCTGCTGGAGGGTCGCGTAGGGGAGCGTAGCGCGACAAAAATAGAAGAGCATCCTAAAAAAGAGACTTGTCGCGCGGCAGACGGGGGTTGTCGCGCCGCTCCCATTGCCGGTGGAGCCGCTGTAACTGATTAACAGGGGGGCGAGCTGCTACAGGACTCGCGCTGCAGACGTGTTGCGCCGCTGACGTGCCCAATGGACCCCGTACGTAACTTTCAGCTCCGCCATCACTGACGTGTTTTGTGAAAGACTCGTCGGAAATCAGTGTGAAGCTGTCAGTTCCAATACGCACACACTTTGAATTGTGCTCTACATAGTAATTATGGACTAGGTATATGTACCGAGTTGAATTCTGTGGAGACAGACCATTAATTTAGCAAAATAAAATGACAAAAATTGCCCAAAAAAAATCGCCAAAAATGAAACCAACCGTGATGGACTCAGCCGATGGCCGATTGGCGATATATTCGTCCAATCGCCCAAGCCTACTCAGAACCTACTGTTACAGTGCAAGCATATTTCAGAACATGCTCATAGCCAGCGTGAAACAGCCTGTTCATGTATTTAATCATGCTGCATTTTTACATATATATATATATATATATATATATATATATATATATATATATATATATATATATATATATATATATATGTCCATAAAGTCAGAGAGACAAACTTTGTTTTGCTGCTTCGTACTTACGATTGTTTGATTCTTGTAGACCTCTTGAGTAAGAAATTCACAACTGAACTGTTCTTTACTCCCCAGTTGAAAGCTGAAACAACTCAGCCTAATGAGGCTGTTAATGACTTGTTTGTTGACATGGCTCTTGCAGGATGATGTAACATCCAGAACAGTTGGGTAAACACTTTATCCCAAACTGCAGGGGACAGTCAAGGGAGAGGGGAGAGGTTATGTTAGGTAAATTGAAAGACAGCAAGAATTACTTTGCTTCATGAAGTTAGCAACTTTCCATGACTTGGACAATTTAACACCATGCATAGAATGAAGGCTTGTTTAGTTGAGCTACTGCCTCACTTCTTCACAATAGGTGTACCACAATGTACAAAATTAAGTGTTGGATGCTCAAAAATTTCCTGGCAGAGGACTCCCAAACTCCCATTTTATATGTATCCCTCCCAGTATTGACAGGAAACATATACTCTTGCAGCTCTGCAAATCTTCACCAATGTAACAAACACTTACTTTGAGGAAGTATAAAACATATACACTTATTCTTTTTCCCAGCTGTCACAACACAGTCGGATGCAGTCCATGAACTGGAGGTACACAGTGCACGTATGTAATATGTAAGGGAGGTACTCACATTTACTAAGAATCATGATTAGCATCATCTTCTGCTAATCACAAATATCAAAAATTTATTTTTGTAATGAAGTGCACTGATAACTGAAACAATGGTTTAGGATTTTGGGAAATACATATTAAACAAGCATGATAAAACATTTAATTAATTAACTTGATAGGTGCTGGCAGACATTTTTTCCTTTTTGTGTGTTTTTTTACCTTTAGACAGTGCGAGTACAGCTGGGTCCCCTTATTTACAGTAATTATGCTATGCTAAGCTAACCACCTGTTGACTTTAGCTTTACATTCAATGCAAAGGCATGAGAGTGGTATCGATCTTCTCAGCCTGCCGTCAGCAATGTTCAAAGGACACAGATTACCCCAGCCCAAGGCTCAGGTAGGGCATGTTTCAGCCTTAAACGGGATCAAGTACAATTTACTTACTGACTTAAATCACTGATAACACAAAATATATGTATTTACATAAGAAAGACGTTTATTGTTATCATTACTGTAAAACACATTCCAACTTAGCGTCCCCCGCAACAATTGTGAAAATGGTGCAGCTAAGTTTCAACCACACCAGGTCTGACAGGCAGAAGCTGAACGTGTCAAAGGTGAGGAGATAGGTAGACTAGCAAATTAAACCCCCTGTACTGGGCTCAGTTTTAAAAGTAGGTGCTAACTGACACTCCTACATTTGGGCGAAAATTGGCATTACCATTTTTCAAAATGGTGAATCTGAACATTTCTGCAGACTGGATCTGGAAATGATAGATGAAAAGTGATCTATTTGTTCACTCCCTTTTTTCTACTGAGGGATTTTTTTGTGAGTGACATGTAAACATATTACACCGAGCACACACAGAAGTGACCAACAAACATGAGTGAACAAATAACTTGTGCAATGCAAGTTATTTGTTCATTCGTGATTTGATCTTATGATTTAATGTCCTGCAGTTCTGCTGTTTTTTTAGCGATTTTAACTGCCACAGTCTTTTTTGAAATAAAATTTTCTCTGTGTTTTGAAATAACTAACTTGACCTTTTGTGCTTTACAATCATAGTGAGTATATGTATGCAAAACAGTGCATGACCTGGATGGGTCTATAACACTGAATTTGGATATGGTTGTTAGAGACTCCATCTCTGTCACTCCAAGGCTAATGGCCAAGAGCTATCTGAAATTGCCTATGCTGGTATTAGAGCTAAGGGTGGGTGGTGGTGGCGGTGGTGCTAGAGTGATGTGAATGATTTGGAAAATGTTGTCCCCCTGTCCATTATTCCTTATGGCTGACCTGGATCTTCTATAAGGGCACTTCTCAAAATGCTGAAATGTTCCTTTAATTTTCTTGCACATACTGTACGTAAAGACACATGTGGTTGGTAAGAATGGCTATGAGGTAGACACCAAAATACACAAAATTAAAATTTCATCTACCTTGTATAGTAGTAATACACCTCAGTATTGCACCATTACTTGGACTTTGTTTTCCAAATCATTTCAAAACGAACAATAGCAAGTCTCATTAGGGTTGATTGATGCGCTTTTCAAAATATTTTGTATTCATTTTAAAATTCTATGAAAAAAATACACTGCAAGTTGCATATTTATTTTGGTGGATAAATAAATCATAGGCCAGACTCAAGGAGAAGTGCTTGCAGTGCACCAATCATCAGTTAACCATTTCAAATGAAAACTAAAAAACTCCTTGCCTTGAGAAGAGTGTATTGTAAATTCCTGCATACATTCATAATTATTATTAATTTTATTAGGCTCAGTGTGCTGAGACTAAAACAATATCAGAATCTACTCAAGAGACTACTGAAGCTCCAGGGCCACGAGACATTTAAAGTCAAACTATTACAGGGAATATTATCCAACGGGATTTATTATTAAAGGTATTGTTGCCAAATTAATGGAATTAGCTCCCTGGGTATATTACAGGTGTTTAGAAACTCCCACAGAGAGAGATCTTGTCTGAAAAGAAATAACGAAGAGGGAAAAATGATGGGATGCATCCACTGCCTCAGGCCTGCAGGGAACTGACACTATTCCACTCTCTACAAAAAATAAAGCTCACAAATTAGCCTCTTGAGGGAATCAACCAACAACATATACGGCAGGGCTGCAACTAATTATTTTATTCCTTTTTTTTTTTCAGCCAATTTGTTCAACAACTCAATTGGTTGTTTCTGCAACAAGATGTCAGAAAACAACATTTATTACAGCATAGTAAGTTTAGTAAGTATAGTATAGTATAGTATAGTAAGTATATAAGATAAAGGATGGTTGCAAATGCATACTTTGAGTTGAACCTTAAAGTGGTGGGCATTTTTATTTTCAAAACACTTGAAACTTCTACCATTCAATCAATTAATCAACTAATCAGTTCTGCACTTGTGTGCAATTTACATCAGCAAAATTACTTGTTTTAGTCACATTATAAGTATAGTAGTGGCCTCCCACTAGACGCAGCTTATGTTTTGGGAGTAGTAATACGTCTGGTAGTAATTGCAGTTGTAGCAGTTATATGGTCAGCTGTAGTTGCAGTAATAGCAGTAATATTTTTTAAGTACTGTTACTATAGTAAAGTTGCTGTAGAAGTAGTATTGGTTTTGCTAGCACATTACATTTTGCATGAATACTTTCTGAAGTAAACTGACACTGAAACAATCATCATGAGTTATAGAATAAACTTAACTTTCTGCTTTTACAAACAGGCCTGTCAACCCTCCAGCAGAGTGACCCCGGGGAATCCCACCACAGTGACACTGCCACCGTTTGCTCTGAGGAGAGACCTGAACTGTTTTTCCTCTCAAGCCAGTCTTTTTCCCAGAGGGCAAACGTCTTGCTTACAACAAACTGACTAATTGATCCTGAGAGGGTTCAGTTCCCAATACAGACAGAGACACAAATATTTATCACACAAATGGTGCAAGTTATTGTTGTTCAAGTTCAAGTGTTTTTGTAAGTCTCATGTACAACACACAGGAGTATCTACCACAGGGGTTTTCCTCACACACTGTGTTCTGACTCAGATATTTCTGGCCTTTGTTTGAGTTGTATTTTTTTATTATCTTGGTTCAGTCTGAAGAAGAAGCACAAAATAAACTTTTTTTTTTTTACTTTACCATAATAAGGCAGCCTGTGTCCTTTTTGCAAGAGATTACTTATACTACCTTCTGTAGGATTATTAAAAGTGCGACACTGTAACTCAGCGGTTAACTTGGCACAGGGCCCTCAACATGGTGTGGCAAGGGATCCCAATTAACTTCTAAAAGAAAACTTATTGTAACTGTAAAAAGAAAGTTGGCAATAATCAAATGTAGGCAGGCTTTGGCCATGATGCACATCCATATATCTATATCCATGTTCACAACAAGTGTTACACTGAACGTAAATTTAAACACAATACTTTTGTTTTTGCTCCCATTTTTCAGAGGTGCAAGTTAAAGATCTAGATATATTTCTCTCAAAATTTGGTCAAAAATCTTTATCATGAGCACTTCTTATTTTCTGTTTTTTAAGACTATTTTTGTGTTTTTATTGCCTTTGTTACAGTGCAGCTATAGAGTTACAGGAGAAGGAGAGAGAGAATGGGGATGACACACAACAAAGGGCCGGCAGTTGGAATCGAACCCGGGCCGCTGCAAAGGACTCAGCCTACATGGAGCACGGAGCAGACACTCTAATCACTGAGCAAGAAGCCGCCCCAGTACTTTCCCATAAAAATCCATCCATATGACAGGTGCGGCATATCAAGATGCTGATTAAACAGCATGATTATGACACAGGTGTGCCTTGGATGGTCACTAAAGTTTTGAGGGTGCATGCCATTGGCATCTCTCCACTGCACAGACACAGTAGTTTTAGGAAGTGACCATTTTTCCAGTAGTAAAATACATATTTAAGTATATCTATATATAGATTTTGTACTCACTGTTAATGTGCACTTCAGTAGGGTCTTTGGTCACAGAGATCGATCCAATTCTTCATTCTGGTCCTACAGACTCCTCAGCCTGAGCCCACTGTCAGAAACTGGGGACCAAATCCATGCATCCCTGTACAGCCAAAGACAATATGATGCATCAGTCAGCCATTTAAGGTGATTATCACACAAACATTACAGTTTTTAATATGAAATTCCCTGTTTCTATTTCATAGCCGCTACACACCATGAATCAATGACAGTGAAAAGCTGGAAATCACAATTCACCCCAAGTGAATGCTTGACACCACAGCTTGGCCTTTAGTTTCTTCAGTGTGACGGTCTGACTCACACAGGCCTAAACAGTTTAAGAGTTCACAGTGAGTCAGCACAGGCTCAAACAAGAGGAGAAGAGAAGAAAGAAACATACATATTGAAGGATATCCCCTCAACCAAACCAGTTCTTATTTCTTTAGTCTTCTTTACCCGTTGTGTATTTTTTTTAAGCATCTTAATTACTGTATATTATTTACTTTGCTCCTCTTTATTTATTGCAATAATCATGTGTGTATGTATTATTTTTAATGTTACTTTCATATCTATTATTGCAATATCAAGCTCTTGTTTCTTGCACAGTTAAGCGCCCAGCTGGAATGGGAACAAGCTCTTCCAGTGTTTTCTGAAGAAATGGGTTTTTTTTCTGGAGGAAAGGTGTTTTGAAGAAAACAAAAAAGGTGATTCAGAAGAGAAAGCTTATTACGGTGTTCAAATAATATGGATGATGGCTGAACATAATAAAGACTTTTGAAAACAGCAGTAAGCTTCACCACTGTCTGGCCTGGGGTTTGTTACAATTAATTTGTTTGTTTTTGTTATTTGAGATGTTGTGATGGTGGGGTGGGAGGGACATACAGTAGCTATTATTATGTCAAGATCGGCACTTCCCATCTCCTTATGTTTTAATTAGAAGTAGCCAAAACAGTGTGAGAGACAATAATTTTGACAAATACAAAGTATAAAAAAGAGTCAGCACAGGCCAGCACCCTGCTCCTACAAACTGACCTTAATTATTAAAGATGAATACAATTTTGGCCACAAGGGGGCTGTCAGAAAAAGCTGACGGATAACCTGTCACTCATCTGTACATCGCCCACTTATTAAATTATGACTAATGTGTTGGCAAACAGTTGGTTTCTTTCACATCCAGCAGAAACAGAGCATATGAACTGGGTAATGCAGATTATAAATGTAGACTGATACATTTCCAGTTGGTGGGCAGACATCCAAATTGGCTAAGGAGAAACATTAACCACAGGGCAACACAACTTGAGAATGTATTTAAAAACACAATGTGACAGGATATAATTTTACCTACCATACTGACATATACTTAATTGATCCTTACAGTAAATGACTTTATATGACAGCTACAATCACAAACCAAACACAAGCAGGAGACAGTTAAACATAAAAACAAACGCCAAACTAAGCTCAAAAGCTTAAAAGGATGGACCCCAAATCAAGTAACATTAATGTGTAATATAACGTTAGCTTAACTAAAAACAGTATGAATATATGTATTTAGTATGTGCATATAGTATGTGTATTTAGTATGCATGCCATAACATACAGCTTACCTTATAAGCCTTTTTCATGACATTTTGACTTATTACTTAAAAAGCACAGGTGTAATTAATTTCATAAATAATTAGTCATTATTACTGTCACCTGTGTATTTATGACGCTCTAGACATTTTAAATTGTCAGTTGGACATACAACGACATCTTCACTACCAGGTGGCTAAAGCTAGCGAAAGTTTCGCATAACTTATTTGCTTGGGAAATTTATTTAAAGTAAATTGTTGCAGTTCTTTAATGGCTGACTAATTATTTTATAGACGTTTCGTTTCAGCTCTGTGACGCAGTGAAATTACATTTTTCTCCACACACAGTCGGCTAGCTAACTGACACCTGAAGCAGTTCATGCTAACACAAGCTAATGTAGTAACTCTTTCTCGTCCAGGTACAAAGGTTTTGTATCTAGTTAATAAATTAAACCGAGGCCTGCCTTGTACTGCGAAGCAAATTTAACATACCCTGAATATATTTCATCACCTGGCTTCACGAAGTCCCACAAGCAAACACGTTAAACGGCCCCACGGCGGTGTTCATGAACTCGGTAAATCCGGAAATCAGCAGTTATTTTCCGTTTTTCCCCAATGCAGTCGCGAGCGCGTTCACATGCAACGGTCGGTGTTTACTGCACGTGACCAAACACAAACACGGACAAGTCCACCGGCAGCAGAGCGGCATATTTAATAAGGGCAAACTACGCCTTTTTTGTTTGCTTGTTGTGTTTTTTTTTATGTTGTTGTTTTTTGCTGATGTTTGTTTGGTTTTGCTCCAGTTTTTCACATATTTAAATTAAACAACAACAAATTAAAAGTCTGTGTTTGTGAGCAGTGAGCACTTGTTCTTTTCCAACATAATCCATCTACCTGACAGGTGTGTCAAATCAAGATGCAGATTAAACTGCATCATCAGCAGGCCCAGTGGTGGAGGAAGTAGGCTACCACACTAAAAATACCCTGTAACTAGTAAAAGTCCTGCATTGAAAGTGGTGCTTAAGTAAATGTACATTATGGAAAATGTGTTGAAATATCTAAAGCTAAAGCACTTAGTGCAGAATTTTGTTTTATGACTTCATCAAAAATAATCATTGCTGTAAATGATTTGATTCACAACAACATTGGTCACTCTTGGGATCTGTTGCATGTGCTGTTGGTATATGGCAATTGCTTTATTTTAGAATATTAACTGTATACTTACATGGTGAACATTTTCTCAATTATAGTGTTTAAAATGTATTGACATTTTTGACTGTTGTATTTTACCACTTCTATATCTTCTGGATGGTTTTCATATAAGCCTGTGCAGGTCTCTACCACACCCTCACATGCACTGAAATATTTTTATTCTCTTTTGTTTTGTTGATAATGTATGTGAAACAAATGAAATTAAATTTAAAAAAATCAAATAACATAAAAAAAATGTTTAAATATGTAAAATACACATACACACATATTATCATATATATGATTAGTTAATTTTCTAATCAGTTTTCATACTGTTTCAGCTGCACTTGTAGATTTTCTAGGTCTATGGGTTGTGTGCAAAAATATTAATTTGTAAAGTAACAATTAACTGAAGTCAATCAATTTTTTAGTGGAGTTAAAAGTCGTAGAGTAGATATGGAAAGTGACATGAGATTAAAATAGTCAAGTAAAGTAAAAGTGTTTGGGCTGATCAAAATAAAAGGCCAACATACTATATATTGATATTTATATTGAAAAAAAAACATCAAATTTCACATGACTCGTGCTAGATAATCACTTTATTTTATCACAGATAGGCTACCTCAGTGAATCAGTCAGTATCAGTTGGGTTTTTAATCAAGTTGCCTTTTTATTTAAGTAGTATTGGACTCTGAACACTGCATCTCATTGCAATTCATATTGTGGTGATATCTATATATTGTATGTTATATGTACTGTAGTATTTCATGATGTAGATGTTGCATGATTTTGATTGTGTTGAATAAATTGCCCCTTGAGGACAATAAAGACTATCTAATCTAACCTAGTCAATCTGGTGTAAACCCCCATTTGCCTCATGCAATGTGATGCACAGAGTTGGACTGCCACCACTTCCTGGGAGCTTGGTTATGCCCAATGAGTTATAGTCCATACATTTTACAGCACTGTCAGCCCTCAATCATTGAAGCCTTTCCTCTTGTCAAAGTGAAACATAAGTTAGATAAAACACCTCAAATAAAGCAAAGTACGACCTTTGTGTTTTTGAGTATGTAGGGCAACACAGGCGTACTGGACTTGAACTTAGACTAGACATATTTAACAATATAACAGCCTACTTTTCTCTGAACAGTACAAGTATGTGAAAGCTCACAGTATATGCAGCGTACCCTCTGTATATTTCATCAACTGTCATATGGTAGGTCTATATTTTGTCCAGACTATCCTGTATGTATGTATATTTGTATTATATTTGTGTGTGTGTGTTTGTTTTTACTTGGATTATTGCTTTGTTTTTTAATGTCTGGGCAAGCTGCAAGCTCACCTAAAGATGTTTCTATGTTTAATCTTTTAGAGGCTAAATATAAAGTAGGTGAAGCAGGGCCTACTCTGCATTTTAATAAAAAAATTTCTACCATACCACAATGTTACATGCTTTACAGCAGGGGTGGACTGGGACTAAAAAACAGCCCTGGACTTTGACTCGGCCCAGCTTACAACAACCGGTGCGCATATAGCCTGAATAGACACCAGGCTCTTCAAGCGAAGAGCCTGGTGTCTATTCACTCTGAATTTTGTCTGGATTCTGGTTCCGGTCTAGGGAGTGGATGCGGTATTCACCAATTTCACCAAACTAAAAGTGTTCACCATCGTAAAACTTTAAATTCTGGCGCACCATCGATTTGGGGTGATGAGGGGTGTAAGAAAATTGATTAACTTAATGGCTTGGGGCTTTTCTTGTAAATTATATTCTTTAAATTAAAAGTTTCACTGCATTTTTATTAGCTTGGTGTTTTTATTTTTACGGAAAGGCACATCCATTGAATTCCGGATCCTGTCTCACTCGCCCTGGTTCCGTTTCCTTACCAAAACGGCCACTAACGGCCCCAGACTAGTGCGCATACGGTACGCGCTTCGTTCTTCTTCAATTTGATTGGCGGCCGGCCGGCTCATAGATATCTATGGGCCGGCTGGCATCCAATTTCAAGGCTGCCACCTAGCGGACTGGACATGGAACAGTAGATTATCAGGAAGAAAAAGGAAAAACAAACAAACAAAAAAAAAAACCCCAAGAAAAACGGTGATGACTGCGTGGCGGCCGCTGGCCGTCCTGGAGTACCGGCCGTTCTGTGATTCTCCAGAACCTCCAGATGGCCAGTCCGCCCCTGCTTTACAGTACCATAAAAACAAGAAAAATGGCACACCACATTGTGTCCATCATAACACCCTGACTATACGTCAGCCACACTCTAAAAAATAACACACCAGTTTAACTTTTAAAAAATGAAGGTAACAATTTGCATGCATCTTTTTACGTAGTTCAAACTTTCATAATCTGACAAACTCAATTAGTTTAGTGCAACCAACATGATTTGCTTTGAACTTGAAAAACGTAATTAAGTTGAACCAACTTAATATTTATCCAAAAGTGGTCAAACTATTCTATTTAAGATATTCTGACTTATCTATTGGATTCTATCCCACTCAAAAATATCAAACATGTTCGTATTTTGACCAACTTCTTAAAATAAGTTGCTGACTGACTGAAACACGTTAATGAAACGAATGTAATTTTTTAATACTGAAAAACATCTTTGTTTTAAGAGTTATCCACTAAACCCATGAATAACTTTTTATAGTGCATAAGTGAAGTTTTGCAGAAAACTGTTGGGACCCATCTCAGCTTTTTTGCCTCTACTGGGACACAGTTGTATCAGCACACTTTGCGCTTCCTGCCTGCCACAAAATCTTTATAAAACTGAGAGGCTGCTGCCCGCGTGGGTCACACTGTCAAGGCAGTCAGGTGAGGTAAGCTCTGATGTCAGCCTCAGTTTATCACACATTCCTTCTCAGTCACGTGCTGCACTGTATCTGCCTAACTCTGGCTTCAGTATGTTTCAGGTGGATGAGAACTACACCCGAGTGTCAGAGTTTATCATTGTGGGCTTCCCAAGTCTCCAGCCGGGGTATTTTGACCTGGTGGCGTGGTTCTTCTTCTTCCTCTATGTGACCACAGTGGCAGGCAACCTTCTGCTGGTGGTGGTGTTTGCTTTGGAGCACACTCTCCAGAAGCCCATGTACATCGTCATGGTCAGCCTGGCCCTCTCAGACACTGGTGATTACATCTCCTGCTCTCAGGATGCAGTGTATCACTAGCTACAGCTTTCATGAAAATATTGCTCCCAACAGGCATCACTTGGCTATTTTAAAGAGAAAAACAAATATTGATGGTGTCATTGATTGTACAAATTCCTGTTGCTGACCTTGTGACCTAGATCTGCTTTGTCTTGTCCGTTCTCATTTTTCTTTTCACCTCCTCTCTTTTCCTACAGGCTTTGCCACAGTGGCTTTACCCAAACTAATCGCTCGCTACTGGTGGAATGATGGGAGTCTTGGCTTTCACACTTGCCTCTTCCAAGAGCACATGATCCACTATTTTGGCTCCTTGAACTCCCTCATTTTACTGACCATGGCCCTGGACCGATATCTGGCCATCTGCTTTCCCCTTAGGTGAAAAACAAAACAGTTAGTCTAACCTCTAAACCCTGGAGTAATTCTAATCTGTTTTTTTTTTTTTTTTTTTTTTAACCTCCCTAGATATCCGATGCGGATGACAAACCGAACCATGACAGGCCTCACGCTCTTCTGCTGGATGGTTGCACACATCTTTCCTGGCATCAGCACCATCAACTTTGCCATGATGCCGTTTTGCGGGCCCAACCAAATCATACATGCCTTCTGTGACACCATGTCTCTCACGGCTCTAGTGTGCGGGGACCCCAGCCGACAATTCAGCGCCGCCTTTGCCGGGGCCATGTTCATCCTTTATGTTCCTTTAGCCTTCATCATCTTTTCCTACATTTGCATCGTCATCTCAGTATTGCGAATGGCCAGTGGACAGGTGAGCTTCAACTCTAAGATAATGGTGTATTTTTGCATCTTGTACATTTGTCAGATCAAGCCAGATACTTTCATTTATCATTTATTTCTTCTTGTTACTGCTGCTCTCCTCAGGGCAGAATGAAGACCTTCTCTACCTGTGCCACTCAGGGCTGTATCATCTCTATCTACTACATACCACGTTTCTTCGTCTACTCCACACCTTTCTTCCCTAATCTGACAATGACCCCTGACAAGCGTATAGCCACCACCCTCCTCTACAGTCTTTTCCCTCCACTCATCAACCCATTCATCTACTGTCTGAGAACCAAGGAGATCAGGCAAATATTCACACGCTGGGTCCAGAGACGAAAGTGCATTAGGCCTATGAAGCAAGGCCAAGTTGTCGCTGCCTGACTCTGTGTCACACTGACAAATAATCCGTGATTCTGATGTGAATAAATGCTTGTATGACAATTTATGAATCTATATGGTAATATACATAGAAAGAGGTCAAATAGACTGTTTGATTATACAAAAAAATGTTTTAGTGGGAAAACCCAGGCATAAGTCTGTCCCCCTCCTTTTGTCCTGCTATCTGTGTGTATCTGCTTTTATTCTAAAATAGAAAACCATTTTTCATTCACCAGTGTCAGTTTCTTGTTCTTAAAATGTGGTGTGCAATACAGCAGGAAGAGGCTGACAGTTTGGGAATTTTGGGAGTTATGGTGACAAATGACATTGACATGATTTGAAGCACCATATTGCCTGAGTCATAATTTTGCAGCACAATATGGCTGCTGTGGTGAGAGACAGATGATATTTCCATCCTCTCGTAAATCAAAACAGAAAGAGAGTGAGAGTAAGGCTGCAGACATATCAGATACGGCCTGTCAAAACCAAAACAACAGAGGGGAGATTTATAAATATTGCACAAAAGAGAAACAACAGCAAATGCTATAGATTGCTGGGTACTTAGGGAAACAATAAAAATAAAAAGAAAAATAACTTGTGCAGATCGCACCATATACTGTAGTAAACAAATTCATACTCGTGACCTCTGAGTACTGGATTTTGGCTTCATTTTCTAATGTCTGGGCAAGCTGCAAGCTCACCTACAGATGTTCCTGTGTTTGACGTTTAGAGGCTTAATATAAAGTAGGTGAAGCAGGGCCTACTATTTTTCTCTGCCATACCACTATGTTACACGGTTTATGGTACCATGAAAACTGTAAGGAAAACAGCACACTGATATTGTGTCCATCCTAACATGCAAATGTTACAGCTGTTTGACTTTGCACCACTAATGGTGATTAAATTTAAGAAATTATGATTTATATTTTGATGACAGAACCTCAGAAATGATGTTTATGGAATGACTGAAAGACTGGACTCCTTTAGTGTCTATTGTGTAGGATTTGGTGGCATCTAGTGGTGAAGTTTCAGAACTGAAACTTCTCCTGGGTGCCAAGTGTCAAGGAAAACCAGGGTCGTTGATGCCAAAAAGTGAATGGCCTTATCTAGAGCCAGGGTTTGGTTTGTTCTTTCTGGGCTACGATTACTAGTTTCAGGTGATGAAAACAAAGTTATGAAAATCATATACCATTTCTGCCAGCAGACCCCACTAAATTAGGGGTAGGCATCCTGTGGGTCTTTGTACTGTCTCCAGTGGCTCCCTGTGGCTTTGACAAAAAATGATATGGCAATGAAGAACAGTTATTTTTCAGCACTTTAATTGTCATTTATCATTGTTGTAGCCCAAAAAAGATTCTTATATTTTTTAGTTGTATAAATTTGTAGCCTCTATACTGACTAAAAAAAAAGTTTAACATCTTGTCAACTATGTGTTTTATACGTCTACGGCCTGGCACCTTCTCCTTAGCCCTTTCATGCATGAATAATTATGTCCTCAGTAAATAAAAAAAGTGAACACACTAGTTTAACAGTATTATAATATATTTCTAATATATATTAACAGTATTATAATATATTTCTATAGTTTCACTGTATATACATATATATATATATATATATATATATATATATACATATATATATATTTCCTAATCAGTTTTTGAAATGGGGAAGGTATCAAATGGGAACCTAAGTCTGACTCGATACCTTCCCCAATTCAAAAACTGATTAGGACATATATATATATATATATATATCTGCTGTTAAACTAGTATGTTCGCTTTTTTTAAAAAAAAACAAATTCTTATACTGGTCAATGCCATGCAAAAGCGTTGAACTCTGCTCCTGACTCCTAAGCTTCTCCCCTCTCTCTTTCTACTCCTGCATACTTTACCTAGCTCCAATCCCTCATTCAGCTCCTTCCTCTTCACTCCTCACCCTCACACACCTCCTCCTAGTGAACTATATCACTTTTCAATTAACACCTTCTGCAAAAATAACAAAAATATCATCAAAATATTCTTTCTGTCACAAAACCTGTACATTACCTTCTAATAACATAAAGCTATTGATTTACAGTGCAAAAGCTACTACAGATGAAGCATTTGCAAGAACA
Organism: Epinephelus fuscoguttatus; assembly: GCF_011397635.1. Lineage (NCBI taxonomy): Eukaryota > Metazoa > Chordata > Actinopteri > Perciformes > Serranidae > Epinephelus > Epinephelus fuscoguttatus. The sequence goes on along the minus strand of NC_064763.1, from coordinate 30,010,697 downwards.
ACAAAGCTGCAGTCATACTATTGATTCCAATTGAAATATAGCCAGCCATGCATGATGTCCAGTTCAGTGGACAGATGATTAATTGCAATTTCCTCACAACATATAATCAGTATTTGGAAATTTTAACTATTACTCCTTAGATGTTACTTGATTTTTTCAGACCTCATTTACCTACCAGGGTCTGCTGTTACAGAAAGATTGGCAAGATATTCTTGAGCTGCACAACATTTCTTGCATTCTGTCAGCCATCTTGGTTTTAAAAGATTTGTGTTGCACTGACAACACCTGGCCAGTGGGTGGCAGTGTATGGCATGACGCACAAGGGTCTACTCTAGTGACTAAATGCAACTACAGCATCAAAACCTATGTTATACAAGAGAATGGGTTAGCGAGGCTAGTTGTTGATTCCAAATCCAAAAAAGAATACGTCTTGGAGGAAAATGGAGAATTTCTTAGTGAGTGGACAGATGGGTTTGCTTTCACTCCTAACACTGCAAAGTTTCAGTACCAAGTAAGCATAAACAGCCCACTGCAGAGTAACTACTTTGTTTTAACACATATAAATGAATGCTCATTTAGACCAATTAGGAATGTTTATGGACTAATTTAGATAAAATAGTCCAGACAAACTCCAGACACATTTTTAAAACATTTTCTAGCCAAAAGTGACTCTTCTGATGGCAGAGGTTGCTGACCTCTACTCTTAATCCCACACACTGGACCTTTAACTTTAAGTTTTAGTCATCCTAAACTCACATCATCATTATAATTGCAGGGAATCTGTGTTAAAGAGCCAAACTTTTTACAGTGGGCTAAACACTCACACTATTCTTACTGAGCTCATTCAAATATTATTTTTATCACTTTCAACAAAGGCATGTTGAAGTCAGCGCAGGAACGGAGACAAATCTAATTATAGCTCGTCTGTTATTCTCTAAGTTTGGGGATGATAAAAAGGAGAAAACATCAAAATGACTCCTACATAGGGTTATTTAACATTCCTGAATACTTCTATAGGAAAGGAAAGCATCAGTGAAATACAAACAAATGTGAAGTGCAATGATTTTACTGACAACATGAAGCTGTAAGAAAAAAGATAATAAAAAAAGACCACCTTGATCAAACAGGAAATTGAGTTATCTACAATTACAGCTGAAGCAAACATGACATAAAATATGATATAAGAAGTAGATGTTACACAAAGGAAAACAAATAGCATCACAAATTTCCTCCAAAGCTGTAATAAATGTAATGAACTGTAACAAAAGTGGGTAATCAATGTGTTTGGAGAAAACCAACAACAAATGTAATATAAAAACTAACTGTACCAACACAGGGTAGTTTCAAATATTGAAAATAAGGTTTTAACTTTCACCTCAACAGAAACTAAATATACTTTAATAAAATCACCCACCTTAAATAACATAATGGTGGAAATTTTCATCCAAGGTGCCCCTGGCTGTCACTTAACAGCACTGGTGGTTATTAATGTTGCTACACAGTTGTTTTGCCAGAAGATGGCAACATCCTCAAACTTTACAGCGGCCTCCACGCTGAGCAAAGAAAATCACATTTTACCATGCTGTATGACCAACATTTGGTGGATGTTACACCATAATTATATTTCTGCGCATGTAATCCATCCAACACAAGTAATGAGTGTGTGAGTGCAGCTTTATGAATGGGTTCCTCACACATGCCCGGCCTGCCACTCTTACCCATTTCACACCCTGTAGTTGCAGCCAGACGCATAAATTCATGGCTGTTTTATTAATGTTTACAGTGGAGCTGTATACTTAAATGTCACATGTATTTAAATGATGCTGCAAAATGTTTACTCATGCAGAGTCACACTGCCTTTGAAACAATAATTTGTTTGTATAAAGAGACTGGTGTATTGTTCAGAGGCCGGGCAGCAGCAGCAATACTGAGTGGTTTAATGTCACACAAACAGAATGTGCCGCTCTGAGTGGTACTACTGTAAGTGTGTGTGTGTGTGTGTGTGTGTGTGTGTGTGCGCGCGCGCGCGTACAACAGAAGAATAGTTGCATTCATGTCACTGTGTGGTCACAGCATGACTGCGACGAGGAGAGGAGGGAGGGATGAAAACAGGGAGCAGAGAGGGAAAAAACTACACAGGAGGCAACAGAGGTCCAGTCATCATCTTTTCACAGAACAATCTTTTTAAATAAACCAAAACACCCCTCATACTATGCCTGCCCTGTTACACACACTCTAATCTTTTGTTTATTTAAACTGCCCCACATTATTGTAGCATCTCGTTTGTCATTAATAAAGTACGTGAGGTGAAACACATCTGACAAAGTGCTCTTGCGATGGCAGGCTGGTCTGTACAATATGTTCCACTCTGCTCTTCCTGCTGTACTTTGGCCTACTGACTGTTGTGCAAACCGGACAAGTGACTTAACAGCATCACATGGTTGCCACAGAAAAGCGATGCAGTTTTATTTTATTCTCTCTTGCTGTAAGACTTTATCAGTCTGTCATCTTTACTGATTGCTGGCTGAGCAGAAAGTCGGCTCAGTCTCTGACGGATCACTGCTGATTCTCCTTCATGTGAGTCGACTGTCAACAAGCTTAAGAGACAAATAACAATTTCAGCAAGGAGCTGATGTTACAGTTGCGTCACAAGTACTAATGAACGAGTCTTTATCAAGTGAGAATCTGTTGACTGTCATCTCGTAAGATTTACATTCCTACACAGAGTGCTGGAATCTGACTAAGTACATTTACTCAAGTGCTACTTAGGTACAGTTTGCTATTTCTTCAGTGTCTTTATCTTGTGCTACTTTATACTTCTCTTCCACTGCATTTCAAGTTTACTTTTGCTGCACTTTTTTACTTCACTACATTTATTTAACGCTGGATTTACTTTGCAGATGAATATTTTATACACAACACATATTATAATCTTATACAGTGGTGGAGGCTGAGGGTTAGAGGGGAAATCTGTCTTCAGTGGGACTGCTAACAAGAAATGTGACAACCAGGCACTGCCTTTTAGCAATGGATCACAAGCCAAAAGGTTGGGAACCGCTAATCTGTCAGTAAGACGCACTGTACTTCCCTCTGACATGTAGTGGAGTCAAGTTATAAAGTAGCCTAAAATGAAACATGTAAGAAAGGTACAAGCACCTCTAATGATATGCTCAAAAAGTATGTAGGGCCTACTTTGTTACATTAAAAGCATTTAAAGTGGGTAACACTTTTAGCAAGTATGACAAAAAGTTATTTTCTTTAATACTTGTCACTATATCCTGACATCGGTACATGAGGCAAACAATCTGTGACTGTGCCTCCTCACAGTAGTGCTAATGGCAAAAATCACAAAAACAACCATTCAGAGCCAACGAATCTCACACGCAGCTGTCAGTCGTGTCAATCACTGCTTGTGAACTGCAACTGTCAAACAAAGCAGCGCTGATCAAATATAAATCAAGAGTCTGTTACTGCATTGCCTGTTTCTCACCTTAAATGTTGGTAGAAATGTATTTCAGTGTACTGTTTAGCTGTGAAATGAGAACATTTGCTCTGGCCAGTAGGCAGTGCTTCATTTTGGCTCCACTGTTTTCAGCATGGCAGCCAGGTCACACACTTTCTCATTTTACAGCTTAAAACAGTACACTAAATATTGTAGCATCCCTTGACAATGAGGCTACAAGTCAATAACTCGATCTGCTGACTTTTTATTCCTTAACGTTAACACAAAAGATAGCCATAGCCAACGCCAAAACAACAAACCTGCCTGCTCCTCAAACTAGCAGGAACAACAACAACGCTCCCTCCTCAAACCTCTGCCAATCACAGGTGGGTATCTCACACAGATCACTGTCATAGGTGCTAGTAGTGACTGACAGACTTCACAGCGTCTAAAAGTACACAACTTCGCTGGGAGTAACACGTTCACTGACATTATGGAAAACTCAGTAACTGCCAGAACAGACCTTTATACTGTAGCTGAACATAACACATTCTTAACAGTGACAGAATCCATACAGTTAACATCACCTCACCCAGTCTGTTACAATATGACTTGTAGCCTCAGTGTCAAGGGATGCTACAGTATTTAGTGGACTGTTAAGCTGTAAAAAGAGAAAGTTTGTGACCTGGCTGCCATGTTAAAAAGAGTGGAGTCAAAATGAAGCACCACCCACTGGCCAGAGCAAATGTTCTCATTTCACAGCTAAACAGTACACTGAAATACATTTCTACAAACATTTCAGGTGAGAAAAAGGCAACACAGTGAATCTTGATTCATATTTGATCAGCACTGCCTACTTTGACAGTTCGACCACACACAAACAGTGATTAAAATGAGCTTGTGATTGGCCAAAGTCCCCCCTTAAGGCTTAGATTCTCCAAAGCCTGAAAAGCCAGAGGAAGTGCAGAAGTCTAGTGTACTCAAAAACACTTAAATTAACATTGGGTCAAAGTTTACTTTGTAATTTTTGCCCAGTGATGCCAAGATTAAACTGCCTACCCCAGCTTTAACCACTGCCCAGCATCTATTATTCCCTTTGATCTGACAAAAGGAGGAACCAAAGTCATTGAGTAATCCAACTTATCACATATAGTTTGGTGTAGCTACCCAATACTACATAATGCACTGATACACCGCATTGATAATATGCTCAATTGATTTTATTTTTTGTGGTTAAAAGTCTGTAGGACATGTTGTTTATGCACTAAACTGCCTGCCCACAAACTATTACCCACAGGTGACTTAACTTTCCTGTAATGTTGCACAACATGGCAATCTATTGCTGTCAGTGTCGCACTATTCCAGTTTTACAGCATTTTGTTGTGTCAGCAAACAGATGTCCGCATGTTTTTTTTGGAATGTGTCTAAGTAGGTATTTTCTGCAACGTGACCAGGCTCTGAGTTTGGTTCAAAGTGTCTAAAAATATTATTTTTCAGACAGGACTACATCATGTATGTATAATAATGTACCACTCTTAAAGGGGACAGTCTGCTGAGTGCTCAACTTTTGACACTTTAAGTCTGTTTTACTCACTTTACTTTTCCTTTGGTAAAATATTAAATGCAGTACTTTTACCTCTGATAGAATATTTTTATATTGCGGTACCACTTTACAGTATGTTAAAGGAAATGGCCACTTTAGAATGAAAATACAGACAGTACTTACTCCCCCTCATGCCAACAAGAAGTCCAGTGTAGTTTTTTAATCCACGAAACTCGTTCGGGGTGTCGGAGGATAACAGACAACCGGATTTTTCCATACACTTGAAGTGCATGGAACCCAACGTGAGACTAGCTGAGGACTAGTGGTGGTGCTAGTTCTCGAGTCTCACGCGAGTTGCCATGTAAACACAGCACTCCTACAGGGCAGGCTAACTGACCAAGGTGAGAAATGATGCTATAAAAGTGGAATAAATTTGGTCTTTTCTGGTCAATTTTGCATGCCGCGACTTCAGGACACTTGGATTATTATGGACGAGCCATTCTGACGTTTTTCTGAAATGCATTAGCGGAGTTTTGTTACATTTTCAAAATGATTTTGGACTTGGGTTCCATGCACTTAAAGTGTATGGAAAAATCCGTCTGGCTGTTATCCTTCAATACCCCGAATGAGTTTTGTGGATTAAAAAACTACACTGGACTTCTTGTCAGCATGAGGGTGAGTAAGTACTGTCTGTATTTTTATTCTAAAGTGGCCATTTCCTTCAAGAAAGGAAATCACATACTTCATACATACCTTCAAATGAAGTATGTAAACTGCATCACTGTTCAATAACTCTAACAGTAGCTAAGTGTCCTATGTGTGTTTAAAGTTAAACACAGCATCACCCTAAGTTTAAAGGAATATTTCACCCACAAAATGACTGTATGACAGTAGGTCATCCTGTTTTACCTTGAATTTGTGAAGAAAACTTTGTTTTTCCCGCATGCCTCCACAGAAAACAGTGAACTTACTGATTTTTTTGATTGATTGGGGGACCATGTGGGGACCACAGCAACAAAACTACACTGAACAAAAATATAAACGCAACACTTTTGTTTTTGCTCCCATTTTTCGTGAGCTGGACTCAAAGATCTAAAACTTTTTCTACATACACAAAAGACCATTTCCCCTCAAATACTGTTCACAAATCTGTCTAAATCTGTGTTAGTGAGCACTTCTCCTTTGCCGAGATAATCCATCCCTCCTCACAGGTGTGGCATATCAAGATGCTGATTAGACAGCATGATTATTGCACAGGTGTGCCTTAGGCTGGCCACAATAAAAGGCCACTCTGAAATGTGCAGTTTTGCTTTATTGGGGGAGTCTGGGGGGGTCAGAAAACCAGTCAGCATCTGGTGTGACCACCATTTGCCTCACGCAGTGCAACACATCTCCTTCGCATAGAGTTGATCAGGTTGTTGATTGTGTCCTGTGGAATGCTGGTCCACTCCTCTTCAATGGCTGCGGTTGCTGGATATGGCAGGAACTGGAACAGGCTGTCATATCGCACCGATCCAGAGCATCCCAAACATGCTCAATGGGTGACATGTCTGGTGAGTATGCTGGCCATGCAAGAACTGGGATGTTTTCAGCTTCCAGGAATTGTGTACAGATCCTTGCAACATGGGGCGGTGCATTATCATGCTGCAACGTGAGGTGATGGTCGTGGATGAATGGCACAACAATGGGCCTCAGGATCTCGTCATGATATCTCTGTGCATTCAAAATGCCATCGATAAAATGCACCTGTGTTCATTGTTCGTAACATACGCCTGCCCATACCATAACCCCACCGCCACCATGGGCCACTCGATCAACAACGTTGACATCAGCAAACCGCTCACCCACACGACGCCACACTCACTGTCTGCCATCTGCCCTGAACAGTGAAAACTGGGATTCATCCGTGAAGAGAACACCTCTCCAACGTGCCAGACGCCATCGAATGTGAGCATTTGCCCACTCAAGTCGGTTACGACGACGAACTGCAGTCAGGTCGAGACCCCGATGAGGACGAGCATGCAGATGAGCTTCCCTGAGATGGTTTCTGACAGTTTGTGCAGAAATTCTTTGATTATGCAAACCGATTGTTGCAGCAGCTGTCCGGGTGGCTGGTCTCAGACAATCTTGGAGGTAAACATGCTGGATGTGGAGGTCCTGGGCTGGTGTGGTTACACGTGGTCTGCGGTTGTGAGGCCGCTTGGATGTACTGCCAAATTGTCTTGGCTTATGGTAGAGAAATGAACATTTAATTCACGGGCAACAGCTCTGGTGGACATTTCTGCAGTCAGCATGCCAATTGCATGCTCCCTCAAAACTTGCAACATCTGTGGCATTGTGCGGTGTGATAAAACTGAACATTTTAGAGTGGCCTTTTATTGTGGCCAGCCTAAGGCACACCTGTGCAATAATCATGCTGTCTAATCAGCATCTTGATATGCCACACCTGTGAGGTGGGATGGATTATCTCGGCAAAGGAGAAGTGCTCACTAACACAGATTTAGACAGATTTGTGAGTTTTAGATCTTTGAGTTCAGCCCATGAAAAATGGGAGCAAAAACAAAAGTGTTGCATTTATATTTTTGTTCAGTGTATATCAAAAAATTTGTTTTCAATAGCTTTTACACAACTCATGCAGTATAATCCAAGTCTAATTTACCCAGTTGTATGCTCAACACATGCCATTTCGCTTAAAAAACCTTACTGGAGTACTGGAGTCTGGCTTTGAAGAGAGCATAGACAAGATTCACTTTCAGTTCGGTCATAAATAGTAAGGTTTTAGCAAAATTGCATGTGTTTGGGAAGTACTAAGGTACGACTGGATAAATTAGACTTGGAATATACTGCATGAGTTGCGTGAGTTTGTTCACGGATGGTTTGATACAGTTTTGCTATTGTTAAACACGGTCCCCAGTCAATCAATACATTAATATGTCAGCTGTCTTTCCTGAAGGCGTGCAAGAAAAAGTTTACTTCATGAACTCAAGGTGACACAGCATAACTACCGTAAAACGTCAATTAAAATCCTAGTCCCAAGTAAATGCCTGGTCTGGCTGCCAAGTGGTTCATTTTACAGAAATTCTTGGATGTGTAAATCAGGTTGTTGGCTACCTACACGAGCTATTGTTAGTTAGCTGCTTCGGTCACGCATACAGATATAATCATGGGCACCAAAGATGACCGTAATTCCTTCAGATTTACCGGCACAGTAAACAAGAGAGACAAAAAAAAAAAAAGGTGGTGACTCCCTGCCTCTGACGCTGTCATAAAATCAGAATATGTTTGTCCCTCGATTATTGTATGTTATTCACATTCCTTTAGTCAGTAAGGGTCCACTGAGCAAAACAATCAAGTGTTTTTCATAAAAATTAATCCGGGTGAATATTGTTTTAACAGGATAAATTGGTGTTGTGTTGGTATGCCGGGTGCCTAAACCCTCGAATGCTCAGTCTGTCGGAGCGAGATCAAATGACAGATTCATAATCAGTATGTTATCTGAAGCCTAATTTTCATGCAAGTAATTTTCATACTGGTTTAAATAAACAGTTTGATTGTAGTTCCCATCTTTGCTGAGCAACAGTTTTGTATGAAAGGAATTAAAGGCCTGTCCCAAATATAGGCCTGTTGAGTTCAGTGATAATAGCCCTGGCTATTAATTGAAGTTTTACAGTAACTGATGTATAAATGGTCATTTGGTGGGTGAAGTATTCCTGCTACATGTCTCTTTCTGTCATACTGCATAACATGGCCCTTCATTGCTGTCACTGTCGTACTATTCCAGTTTTACAGTATTTTTTGCTGTTTCAGCGAACAGATGTTGGCATGTTTTCTTGCTGAGTGTTTAAATCTATCCTTTTATTTGTGTAAAGTCAAACACAGACTCACTCCTAACTTTAAACTACTTCTTTCCCTGACTCAATCTGCTGACAGCGTCCCAGTATCAAGAATAAGTCAGCTAAAAATACTTTATACTGTCTGTTAAAATTCTTGTTGACAGTCAGGTGATGGTCACCAACAGGCCGTCAGACTCAGGTGATGCTGGAGAGTTTTATGATTCAAGTCATGACAACAGGCAGTGCACTTCAATAACCTTTATTTAGTTTACAGATGTATTCCATTTTGAAGTTTGGAGGGGGGGAGAGGGAGCATTAGTGCTATTTACAATTGGTTTGAAAACGTTTATCTCTGTACAGATTTGAACCCTGATCAATATAAACAATATTTTTTTTAAGACCTAGTGCTGTTACAAAGCGATTCTTTTAAAGCAAAAAACCACAAAGAAATTAATAAACAACAAATTATAAACAAATGAAAAAAATAATAAAAGAGCACAGAAGAAAGAAAATAAAAATACAGTCTGTCGATGATTAGGGAGGTTTTGCTGCTGTTAAGCACAAGACATTGTCAGCGAGTGACTGTGAACTGGCTAGAAGCTAACCGTATACACAATCATAGACTAAACACCAATATACTGTATATCAACAAGATCTAGAGTCATCATGTTCTATATAAGATTCATATTAAATATATTCTACACGTTACCTTAGTTGGAACATTACTTCCATTGGAAAAATATAAAATAAAACAATAGAACTTTTTATACATTTTTATTAATAATCTGATGAAGGAGCACATGCTTCAGTTGTGCAAAATGGACTTATTAATGCAGAGAGAGAATTAAGGAGAGTAAGAAGCGAATTAAGACAAATAAGGAACATTTTCATTCCGAGTTAATTTCCCTGCTTGGACAGCCATTTGTCAGAGATCCTTCACAACACTGTTAAAAAACAGGAGCACGACGAGCCTTTCCTCGGAGGGAGGGAGGGATGGTGCATCAGGGAGGGAGGAAAACTGACATGACGTTTTTCTTTTTTTTTAATCACAACACTGGTCGGTCAGTAATATGCATGGACTGTCAAAACACAGTCACAAATGTCATGGACAAACAAATAACCAAAACAAAACCACCAACTCTGGTTGTTTGTCTATTTGTTTGTTTGTTAGGCTTTGTTTGGCTAAGAATGTGACGACTGAAAGAGTAGGACGTGTTCGGTCTCTACAGCGCTCCGCAGACAAAACGGGAATCATTTCTCTCCTGTGACCTTTAAGGGCACATGCAGAGAAGGGCAGTAGAAAGGACACAGGTGTGTGTGTATGTGTGTGTGTGTCCTGGTTTGAGTTCTCTGATCAGGCACATCTAAGCTTCGTCTGCTGCACCGAGGGAGATCACACAAGCACATATGGTTGGATGTGTAGACAGGATGTCATAGCGTGTGTGTGTGTGTGTGTGTATGTGTTGGTATGTTGGCGTGTTGTTAGTGGTTAAAATTCTCAGCGGTCTGTATGAGAAAACAAGGCCACACACACAAACTTGGGCACTGCATTACTATGACAACCAGCTAGAATAAGGAGCCAGTTAGAAATGGACTTTAAACAGACCAGCTGAGGATGGCTGGACAAGGTGTGTACGTCTCTTGTATTTGTGTGTGTGTGTGTGTGTGTGTGTCAGAAGGCTTAAAAAAGTGTGCATTAAGAAAAAAAGAAAAAAACATGCAAATCCAGTTCTTTCCACTAATTTTCAGTAATGACAACAAATCAAGTACAACAAAGGAATCAACTCTATCGTTAATCAATTTCCTGCTCCCAGCTCTGTGTCCTGGATCAGCCTGAGCCTGCTGTCTTTCTGTATGTGTGAGAGAAGGAACAAAAAAGAAAAAGAAGAAGTGTGTGTTTGTGTGTGTTCGTCTGTATGCATATCCGCATTGTGCACAGGCTCCAGGACAGGGGACAAGCTCATTAGGTCCAGGATGTTGAGGGCGAGAACGGATGAGAAGGATGGAGGGCCGGCGGTGGTGGTGTGTATTTACAGAATGACACAGCAGTTACTCTCCCCGGTCTTCTCTCTATTCCTCTGACCTGAAATCACACACACACAAACATCATCATCAGGACAAACACAGTCTGACAAGGACATCGTCCAACAAGGTGCAACGTTGGCCAGTTAATACGAGCACACATTCCTGGTAGATTACTTTGAAACGTGAACTCTGTATTTCTACTGTTTACTTGGCGATGGTGAGGGAAGATAAAATAGTTGTAAAATCCTGTCTGATAGTTTTATAAACCACTTGAAGCATTTTTGTGCCTGATAATCCTTCAAAGTCTTTGAACTTTCTGGATTGTATATGAATGATGTCTCACAGATACTTGAAGTAACATAGCCAGTTTTTTTTGTTGTGGACTAGTCTAACTTATACCAACCTTACACCAAACAGCTTTTCAAGAGATTTGACTTGGCAGACAAGCTTCTGATGTCAGAATAAAATCATGAGAGAGCTCTCTCTGTTGGTCGTTGCTCCTATTATCTCACTTGTTAGGTGTACAGTGGTCATAAAACTCAGTCCAAGCTGTCTTAAGTCAGTCTTTTTTCTCCTCAACGTTACAACAAATCAAACATGTTTAGTTTTTAATCATGGCTTGTGTGAATACCTAAGTTCAATGACAAAAGTGTTGTCAATGACCAATAGGAGCGCTCTCCAGCATAAAACAAGAAGCAGCAAACTGGGTAGCAAATAAATATGGACGGGGCTCCGAGGAGGTGCAAGATCCACTTGGTTCTCTTGGACTGTGGAAAAGGAGGAGGAGAAACTGGTGGAGTTGTGGAGTCACCAAGAGTCAGTGTTTTATTTGTCACCATCCCGCACTTATTTTAGTAGGAAATCTTAATTCATAAAACGATTCACGTCTCATTCCCACAGTCTCCTCACACTAAAATAGTGCAGCTAATCAATGGAGGCTAGTAGCAAGTTAAGGGGACGAAATCCAAATTGTAAAGCTGCACGCAAATATAGTTTATCTTTATAAATTATATTTGCGTGCAGCTTTAATTGACAAGAACGCTGGCGACATGTAACGCCTTTTACCTTGTGTATATTTCATATTTTTTAAAGGGAGTTTGGAGTAATATTTTCCACTGGGAGCAGGATCTCAAAAGGTATCAAGTTGTTGTCTTGCAAAAATAACCAGTCTTTGTAAAATCCTAGTCTGTGACTAAATAAACTCACAATCTCTTTAGATGTGAGAAGGTGTCAGACTTTAGTCTTTAAAATGTCTTTTCAGAGTCTCATCGTGTATGGTAGGCATTAGATGCTTTGATTAAAGCAAAGACTGAACACAGGCAATCCAAGCATTAACAGCTTTGTAAACTGACGCCATTATTTATTTTACCTTACCTGGGTGTATTTTACCCAGAGTGCACGGCAAATTGAGGTTAGTCAATAGAGTGCTTTGTGCAACCTTCGATGTCCCTCTGAACTCTATTTGCGAGGTTAAAATCACCCACTGTCTCCTCATACAATCATTCTCTGCAACACATTTGAAAAGAGGAGACCTGTCCTCTGATATGATTTATATTAAGCTGTATGTTCTTCACATTGTGCTGTATCTTGGGGAGACACTTAAGGGAGCCAATTATTTGCACCAGTGGCTGTTCCTAAAACAGGAGCCATGTGTAGAGATAAATAATGGCTGGGAGCAGAACGTTTAAAAGTTGTTCAGCGTGTGAAAAGGCCGACTGAAAGGACAGAGGGGCTGGTTACCTTGGGAATTTGGCTCAGGCAAAGTCTCTCTGGCAACTAAATGCATCACTGTGGTCTTCCCCAAGGGCAGTTTGAGAGCTAGCGGAGAGAAGTGAGAGAGAGGGACAGACAGAGAGGGAGAGAGGATGCAAAGGTTATTCAGAGAGCTACAGCATGTGTGTCATTGCAAAGTCCTTCACCATCAGTATCATCTTAAACAGCTTTCTGAAACTGTAGAGTAAAGATTATGCTTCACTGGAAAGAGGTGAGCTGCTCAGTAAAATAATAATCTCCAGCTGAAGGTGTTACGTTTGACTGTGAGGTCATTTTGCTGCAGAATAAAAACCTCCTACAGGTAAGGGAAGAGCCTGCAATGGCCAAGAACGCAATCCTTTTTATAAACCAAATATCTGAACAATGTCAGTTATTTCACAGGATGTGACTGGCTGTTCTTAAAGGCAGTGTTGTAGTCACGACCACCTAAACTGAGTCATGACCAAGACCAGACTGCATCAAGACCAAGACTTTGAGGGGCTGAGACCAAAACAATACCAAAACCAGACCAGGGCAGGTCCCACACTGCATAGGTTAAAATGTTAAATCTGTAAACCACAGGCACCCCTCAAATTGATTTAAAAGATCCACATTCCCACAGAAAACAATGAAGATTCCTCTCCATATTCACCTCAGTCATTACCATACTGTAAATACAGGATGTGTAGCCTTACAGTGATCGGCCATAACATTCAAACCACTGACAGATGAGGTAAATAACATCGATCATCTTGTTACAATTCAGCTGGAAAACCTTTGGTCCTGGTATTTATGTGGATGCTACTCGACACTCTCCATCCACCTACACACTGTTGCAGACCAAGTACCCTCCCTCATGGCAATGGCATTCCACAATGGTAGTGTTAGTGGTAATGGTAGTGCCAAGCTGAAGTATCAACCTTGCCTCAAAATTCCCTAGATCAGTGGTTCCCAGTTGGTGGGTGGTGGTCCAAAAGTGGGTAGTCGTGACTTGTTAAAGTGTCAAGTTTGTAAAAAACACACTTTATTTTCAAGTACAGTGAATTTCAAGCCCAGAGATTTTATTTTGAAGGGCTATTTCCTGCTGCTGAGCGAGTGACTAACGGACAGCTGCTTCACAGAGACAGCAAACTAGCTTGACAACATGGCCAACCGCAAGTGTGACACTGACCTTGAACTAATGACTAAGCAGAATTCTGGACCCTGTGGCTGCACCAGTTGGGAACCACTACCCTACCCTACCCTATTCGTTGGACGTGCACCCCAGAGGTACCCCTGTTCCATGGAGGGGCCTCCTTGGATTGCACTTGGCTCTGACCTGTGAGGCCTGAACACAGGACCTCTCAGGGTGTCCTGTGGTGTCTGGGACCAGGGCGTTGGCAGCAGATCCTTTGACTCCTGTGAGTTGTGAGGTGAGGTATCAGCATGTCCCACAGATGCTTGATCAGATTGGGATCTGAGGAATTTGGAGGCCAGGTTGACACCTTGAGCTCATTGTCTAATTTCTAGGGCCATTCCTGAGCTGTTTTTGCAGAGTGGCATGGCACATTTTCCTTCTTAGAAGGCCACTGCCATCAGGGAGTGCCGTTGCCATGATGTTGTGAGCTCTGAGTCCTCTTTGTCTTTGTCATTCATACACTGGTGGCCGAGGCTAACATACAGGGTGCAACCTGCTATTCAGTTTTTAACACACTCACACACCAATTGAACAGCCATCAGGAGCAATTTGGGGTTCAGTATCTTGATCAAGGATACTTCGACATGTGCTGATCTTTCAATTGGTGGACGGTCCACACTGCCTCTCTAAAAAGTGGTCTTGGCAGAATTCTTTCTGTTCATATTGATATGCTTTGCGATAAAACAAATAACACTCGTCCTATGATATCTGGAAAAAGACCTATTTAATTAAAATCACACACTTAATATCTTAGTTACAGTACGTGTAACTCTGTAGCTCCCCAAAAACTGCCTCAATCATGTCATGTGTTCTTTCACACGTGCACAGTGTCTATGTTTGCATTTCAAAACCACTGAGAGTTTTGGCTCGATTTTAAGAGGATTCTGTGTCAGCATGCAAACACGTTAAACCAGCGATAAGGGAATTATCAGATAGATGACAGTAATGGGATGAGTGTAAAAGGGTTAGGGACGGCCATAACCCCATTAACCACACAAAACACCAGTCAAATCAAAATTGGGTTAAGTAGAGTAAAAAGCCTTAAAGCCAGGGGGAAGTGAAGTGGGCTGCCATCTTCTTTTACTCTCCACTTTTCATTTTCACGCCCCCCCCCCCTCCTCCCTTCCTGTCTCTTCTTTGTGCTGCTTGAGGTCTACTCTAACGCCAGTCTTGCCCCTTTCCTGACCAGTCTCTTTCCCCTCTTTTTCTGTATTTCCTCTCTCCTCCCTCTCTCCGTCAAAGCAGGCTTGTCCGGAGCACTGAGGTACCTCTGTTCTGCGGCTCAGGAAAGAGATGAGAACAGCAAAGAACTTTCCAGCAACACACTGCTGTGATTTTGTGTGCATGTCTATGAGCACATGAGGGTTTTTTTCTTTAGGGAGGTGTACACTCTGTGTTTTCTCACCTCCTAGTGTTACGTTGCCGTGTAGAAACCGGCCCTGGTAGATCAGCCTCAGGATGTTAGGACTGCTGACCTGCTCTTCCTCCCAGTCTGAAAGAAAAAAGGAGCAGAGGCAGATGGAAAGAGAGAGTTAAAGAGAGAGGCATGTGTTTTCCCTTCCCTGCTTTTCTCCTTTTTGTTTTGTTCCTGATTGTCATTAAAAGTTGTATTCTTTTGTAAATAACATTATCTTACCTTTCTTCAATAAAAGTCATGTTCAGCATCATTATATAATCTGCAAACTGAAAACATGCAGGTTCAATAATGACGTTTCACGACCACTTTACTGCTACCTGAAGTTGATTATACTTTAAAAACACAATAAACAGCCAGTGTCTTATCGGACACTGCGAGTAAAGGTTCCCAAACTCCAGCAATTTAGAGAAGTACACAAAGAATTCAATTGTTAAGGGGCTCTGAATAAATTCAGTAAAGCAGATTAAATGAAAAAAGTTTGAATCTTAAAGGGACAGCTCACCCCAAAATCAAAAATACATATATCTCCTCTTACCTGTACGAACTAGATTGTTCTGGTGTGAGTTGCTGAATGTTGGGAGATATCGGTCGTAGAGTTGGAGCTATTTTCTTCCTACCAAGCTACACTCGTCAACTGACTGTGCAATAAGCTAGCTAACGTTACAGCTTAGCCATGAAGGACGCCATTAGTGTTTACGTTACACACTATAACAAGCACAATCCTCTCGTTCATGAGTCGACGCACACTGCATCCTGCACTGCCAAATAGTTGGTGGGTGTAGTAGGGTAGAGTGAAAATAGTTCCTACATGAAACTACTGTGGATTATCTTGAGCAACCAGGTCATGATTTCTGGAAAGAGACATTGCTGTTGAGTCTTTCAAATGTATTTTTACGGCGCTTTGAGCACTATAAGCCGAGTGCCATCCAGTCCCATTATATTTGAGAGAAAGCAGACATCACTACAGCCAATATCTCCAACACTCGGCAACTCACACCAAAACAATCTTTGATAAACAGCACTCGAGGTAAAGGAATAATATGTATTTGGGATTTTGGGTTGCACTGTCCCTTTAAACTACAATGTTAGCCATGTCTTACAGTATGAAATACTGTAAACAGTGAAGCAAAAAGAAATGAGTCATTGCATGGTGAAAGACAAAGACCACCAACAACCGCACTGTGGATATTTTAAGACGTTTAGGGCCTTTATTTCAGATCATTATATGCAGAATGTATAATATGTGGGCTCTGCGGGATGCACTAGAGAATGTGAGAAAGCAGGAAAGCAAGAGAAGAACACGAGGTGTGGCTTGGGAAGAACTGCAGACAAAAGTGAAGGCATTAAATGAGAGAGAAAACAGCGGGGGGAGTTGCACGGCAGCGGCGTCTGGCCACCAGATGTTTGTCTCCAGCTTAGCGGAGGGTGTTGGTGCTGACTGAGTGCCTGCTCTGGGTCTCACAGGGTTCAGATCTGTTGTCCGGGAGGAACACTGGGCGCTTCCAAAACTTGACAGGACTGAAAGGGAAACTGTTTTTGTCAAGGCGAATCTGAATCTGTCAGTAAAATTTATAGTTTCTCATGCTGGACTGCACTGTGGGAAAGGTGTTCACATCTCAAGGTGTTGCAAGTTCAGCAGTGAATTCTGACACGGGTGTTGCAGCACTGAGGGAGTGGGTGTATTACAAAAAGGAGGTGGCTGCACTGCGATCCCACATTCCTGTACGCAATGATAATCAGGCTGAAAGGAGGGGTGCACTCTAATTACCCTACACCAAAGATTGGCACGTTCCCGCACTGCTATACAGACCAACATGTAAGTAATTAGCAGTGGGTTTAAATGTGATCTCAGCTCTCTCGGTACACACTGTGACTCCTCAGCTGCTTTTTATCTTTGTTATAGAAAATACAGCCAAGATAAGTCTGATCATATGGGTTTAAAGTGCATTAGCAGCTAAATTGTTAGCAATTACAGCTTAAGTAAACACCCTACAGCTGTGCTTATGCAATAACGTGATTTATCACAAAATATCAAAATATGGCTCTGTAGCATATGTGCAGGAATGTGGGAAAATAGCAAATGCCCCAGCATGTTAACCTAAACCCCACATCCCAAAATCTGATCAGCAGTCAGTTGAAACAGCTTTGGAAAATCCAAATAGTGTGACAGTGAATTTGTAGATGGTGGTGCCAAAAAGTAGGCCTATGGGATTTGAGTAAAAATCAAGGAATAGTGAAAAAGTCACAAATGTCTGAGTGAAGAAAAAGAAATGTCTGGGTCACCTTGAGACTACAAATACTTATGTAGCCACTAGACGTAACTACATCTTCATCAACCACTGGTGCCGGGTCACTCAGGGATCAATGTAGCTACTCACCCATCGGCCAGTTGTCATAAACATGTTTGGCGATGTCCGCTGCCGAGTCGTTTGGAGAGAAGAGGAACTCTTTCGTCTTCCCGCTGACTAAAATAAGCCGCAGGTTTATCTGCAACACAGATTAAAAAAAAAAAGACAGGGACATTAGGACTGTACGTAAGAAACATCACTGGACACATCAACACAAGCTTCAGTCCCATATGTCACATAAAACACAGTCAAATCAGGAAGCACACGCGTTCGACTGAAGCACTTTAATAGGAAACAGGAGAAGGATGTGAAGACCCTGAGGAGCGTCCTTCCGCAGGATTAACTCCCATCTGTCTCTCCAACTTCCTTTTTCTCATCCCTTTTAACTCCATGTGTCTTTGTCTTTGGTTCACGATTCTGTCACTTCTGGCAGTTTGTCACCTTCTCACCTTTTACCACTTGCAAGCCAGATGTTTTGCTTTGACTTGTTCCTTTAGAGATGAAACCCATATATGATTGTTTGAACATATTTATTATTATATTGCATTCCTCAAGAGGGACCACTGCCTTTTTCCAAATACATTTCCACTGCAATTGCTATGTTACTGCTTTTTAAGTTTAATTTTCCTGGGTAAAGACTACACTATTAAAACCCACTGTCTTGCAGACACAAGATACATTTTTTTGTTATTATTTATGAATGAGACTGTGGGTATCTTTGTAATATCAATAAAACCAAACTTGGCTCTCTCTGTGTGAAACTGCCCACAAAACACAAACAATTAGCTGGAATACAAAAGGCTGTTAAAACGTGCAACCTGCCCCGGATAGCTTATCCCACTAGTCGGTGGTGACAGCCAAGTATAGTAATAATCATAAATGACTAATAGTGTCAGACTCTTCTTAACAGTGTGCAAGTTCCCTTTCCTGTCAACTACTGAGCAACACCTCTAAAGCAGGTAGAGAAC
This sequence comes from Epinephelus fuscoguttatus, assembly GCF_011397635.1. Taxonomy (NCBI): domain Eukaryota; kingdom Metazoa; phylum Chordata; class Actinopteri; order Perciformes; family Serranidae; genus Epinephelus; species Epinephelus fuscoguttatus. Next base: position 29,992,192 of record NC_064763.1, on the reverse strand, counting down.
TGTCATTAAAAGGTCTACTGCGTGATATCTAAGGTGGGGACAGACCTTAAAATTATTCACATAACTGAAACCTTATAATAATTATAGCCATAATATTTTCACCATTATACACACATTTCTTTTGCACAGAAAATCGGAAAAAGCACGCACTAAAGAATAGGGAAAATACAGATGACAACAACCATATAGGCTATGAAATCCAGATAAAACAAATTGTCATACATTACTGTACCAAAACAGAAATTGAGATGCATCAAAAACTGTCTGCATTTCTACTTTATGCTACATTTTTGCACAGAAAACTTGCTCAAAAATGCTCATTTAAAATGACATACTGCATGCCGAGACAAGGCCAGTAAGGGCTATAAACTATTCAATAAGAGTTGGAGGTGAGTGAACTTCAGCTGAGCAGTGGCTGCATACTGAGAACCGTTTCTCTCTGTTTTCTGGCAGGTATTTTATTATTTCTAAAATACTGTGAATGAATGATGAGCAGAAACTTGATCAATAAAAAACAATCACTGCATGAGAATCAACACCATCTGACTATTTCAAAATTCACAATCACTTTTGACGTCCAAAATGTGCCCCCGCCTTTACTCACTGTGATTCCCTCCAAGTCTAAAATGTCATTTTAAACTTGCCAACCAGGGATATCAACTGTTAGCTGTTAATTGTTAGGGGCGCTGTCCCAACCCATGATGGCAGGATGGTGTTGCTGTGGATATGTTGTGCCCACTAGAGTGTGGATACCTGACCCGAGCTTGACGGGATAACAAATCAGAAACTTTGCTTAGGTTTAGTTCAGTATCGGCAAACTTGACATGCTGCTGTGTTGTGCTATGGCCTATTCAAGTGCTGTAATTTGTTATTTACGTGACAACGCCTGATCGCAACATAACGCAATAACTATGTCAGGGAACAAACTGCTTCTGGCTCGGGTCAGGTTCGGACTTAAAAATCAGAAAGTCTGTCAGGGTCGTGCCAGGCTTTTTTATATCTGACTCAGACTAGGGTTAGGGTTCGGTCAGGAAAATGCGGCACGAGCCACGCTCCAGTGCCCACCGTCCAGTCTACCCCCGGGCCACAAATCACTTTAGCGTCCTTAACAACAATTTGACACGGTTAACCCCACTAGCAGTGTCAGCACAGCCAGTGGGGTTAACATAGTTGACAATGCTAACGGGGTTTTGTAGCTCAAAATGAGGCTGCTTACTCACTGGGGCTACCTGCAGGGAGACCAGAGGATAGGCACAATGTTTCGGCTGCAACACCATCCTGCCATCATGGGTCGTGATGGCACCGCTAACAATCAATGGTTAACCATCAATATCCCCAGTGGTAATTGCAGAATGAGCAGCGCTGCAAGCTAGCTCCTACTGTCCCGACAGGTATGGAGTGCAGAATGGCCGAGGCTAGCTGACCAGTGGAGACCGGAGAGTGGGCAGTGGGCACTATGTTTCCACCGCTAACCAGCTGTCTTGTCAGCAAAGCCAACTGAAGATTAAAAAAAGGCAAGACTTTTAAAATACAAAACATTAAAATGTAGTTAGCTGGGAGTTAATGGGTGTCGGGCTATCAAAGCAACATTAACTAAAATTGACATCCCTAATATTAACAAATAATAAGTGCAACTTCGCTGGAAATAATCACACTAAAAAAAGAGAGGCCAGATGTGTGTTGCTAAGCATCACATCTCTTTGTGCATTTCTCACCTTAAATCACCCAAATATAGAAGTGATCGCAGTGTGTAGTTTTGTATTTAAAACCATTAATTTGCACACCAATTGCCTGTCATTAGGGTGCAAATTAGAGGTTATCTCTTAACTGGCATGGTGTGTGTTTAGCAGTGGTGCAGTGTGCCTTTAAGAGCCAGTGCAAAGGTCTGTGGTGTGTGTTTGACTTTGCTTTCTATATTTGTGTGTCTGGCCTGCAGTGCATGCATGGCACAAGCACGTGCGTGTCATTGTTAGTGTGTGCCGGGCGTCTCTTAGCCCGCTATTTCCTCCCCACTGCCCACCAAACTCAGTCCACTGAGCCACACACACACACACACACATAAGCATACACACATGCTCACACACAGAGCCGGCTGCAGTGATGTAACAGAGCTAACACCAACGGATTGAAACAGAGATCTCTGTAAGCACGTTATCAAATCAGCTCATAGGTTTAAGAATGAAAGAGCTATACAGAGACATACATCCTCACACACACACAGACACATAGACACACACACACACAAACAACAGCACATACAGCGATAATCAGAAAAAAAGTTGCATTTGACCTCAATATTGACCCCACAAACATTCATATACACAAGTAAAACTGTGTCTTGGAGATTGCATGAGCTTGATAGTTTTGAGCTTTGGGTCCACAGGGGAAAGTTGCAACTCTACAAATGGGACACAGATCATAAAGCAGGAATGCTGGTGAGTGATTGGCTGAATGGGAAATGTAACTTATGACAGTCTTTTACGAATAAACAACCCCGCACGACAAACAATACCTGAGAGTGACTCCGAATGAGACAGAGGAAGACAGAAATAATGAAGAGGAAACGCACAGAGGACGTCCCTTTATGTGAGCAAGGTCTCGCTCCATCCTGGTTTAACACCTGGTCGTTACCATGGTGTCACCATGGTGACAGCCAGTGGTGGGTGGCTTAACCTGATAACACCTACAAGATAGCTTCTCCCCCTCCTCCTGCCCGTTTCCTACAGTGTCACATCATATTGTCTTCCTCTCCATGCAGCAATCACTGCATCCCCCTCTCTCCATCTCCCTCCTTCGCTCTGTCTGTTTCCCTCTTGTCTTTCTCCCCCACTCTGTCAATCTCCCGCTCTGCACAGCGTACAGTGGAGGAATGTACAAGGCCTGAACAACAAGAGACAACGAGCTAGCTTCAATTAAACATAGAATCAGCATTTCTCCTCTTATCATCAACCTGCACAACTTTCAGTCTCTTTATTTGCTGCTCTCTGTCATCTTTTGCTTCCTCTATTCTTGCAGCTGATTTTTTTCCTAGAGACAAATCGAAAAAATAACCTAAGTAGAAAAATACATAATCGATGCAGATGCTTCCATACAAAGGTCACTGTATGGCTTGACGAGGATTAAAGTGAAATGCTACGGCCTTTACAGTCACCAGATTGGACACCTCCGGGAGATAACCAGCGTTCTCCCCCATGCCAAGTAACACTGAATCTGTTCTGGTAGCTCATAGTGGGGAAGTTTCCTTCCATTTATCACCTATCTGTATCTCCACAGGTGAGCTTATGCCATCCTTTTTTCTTTTTCCACCTTTTATTTTGATCCAGATTTTAACTGAATCAAGGTCTCACCTCCTCCATCCTCTTTTCCCTCTCCCTACCCCCTCTCCCCGAGGGTCCCTGTGCCTTCTCTGTGGACTCTCCTCTACACAGGGGCTGATAATGAGGTTTCACAGCCAGCTCAGGGAAGTATATTCAATTACCATCTATTCTCTGGAACAAATACAACAGCTCCAGGTATGGGGGAGAGCTGTGTTTCATGCATTTATGCATAAACATAAATATACAGTACGTACACATATCTGCAGGCAGTCAGTTACTCATGCGTACAAACAGCTTGCAACCAGCCTCACTGTAAGCTCGTGATGCCAGAAATCAGCTGTATGAAGGCTTCACCAGCTTGCACAGCTCGTGGAGAACTAGAAGACAGCGAGTATTTCACTCCCCCAATGTGAGTATGTCAGAGTATTTGTAATGCTGAGGCATCCTGGTGCAGTCGCTTCTATTCCTGTCCACTTCTGGAAAGAAATAAAATAAAGAAACAGGCTACTTGTGCATGAAAGTGGTGACACAGCTCCCTGCTTGTCAAGTCTCCACTGCAGACATTTCAGACACAGTGCAATAATGTGACTCTGCTGCCAAGTAGTGCCATGGTGTAAACATGTGAAGTAAGCAAAGCCTCTTGGCTAAACACTGTTTGCACACGGTGGAGAGCAGGAAATTCAATGCCATCTATAATTATTCCTCCCTGAGTACCGCTCTCAACTCTTTCTCAAGGCAATGGTGTATGCATGTGTGTGCGTGTGTGTGTGTGCTTATGTTTATAAGTGCATTAAAGAGTATTGCTGCTCTTTAGACCCTCTGCAGCAGTCAACAAATTACAGAGTGGGAAGCCTTCCTGTGGGAATATATTAGAGCAGCTTTATATGAGCAGTAAGGTTAGCCGCTGCTGTCAGTGTGGATTCCTAACTGTATGAATGAGTTTAAGAGAGGAGGTGGGTGATTAGCCCGACCGGGGTCCATTTAAAATGAGCCAGCTGGATCCAGAAGCCAGCCTGCTTTAACTTGCCCATTAAATCTGGAGAAAATTTGACTGTAAGCTCAAGAATGTAGCTACGCAGCACTTTGAGAACACAAATCCCACATGAATTATCAGTCTCTGATTTTATTGCTAATTACTTATAGGCGCTTTTCTCTCTGGCACGGCTGTCAGAAAATTTAAATGAATATTAGCAGCTACAAGAAAGGAGACATAAAAGGTTATGTTGCGGCTTGTTGGACAAATTGTGAACAAACCTAGAGAAAAAAGCAGCCTGAAAGACGTTTGGCCCATTTTTTTTTTTAATGAGACAAAACTGAGTAAATAAAACAGCTTTGCAAGCTCTGAGTGATTTTACAAACACATAAAGAGCTACAGCAATTATTAGCCGCCATTAGCACACAAATTCTATCATGAAGCCATTGTTTTCTTTAATTAAAAACACACTGGAAAGGGGGTTTTTTAGAGAATCACTGTGTGTGATGGAACGGCAGGCTGAATGCAGCTTCACTTCCTCAGATGTTAACGTAGCGAGCAAGCTAGCGAGCTCACAGGAAAATAAACTCTTTTGATTTGTCGAAAAGCCTCATTCTGACTTTGACATATTTAATACAATATTATAAATAGTTTTTTTTCTTTGTGAGCTTCTTACTTTGTGCACACATACACACAGACAGAGCGGTTATGTAACAGCGGCTGACTGATAATAGTGTGATACGAGAAACAAAGCCTAAGGCGAGGATTTGTAATCTCAGTGTGTCTGTGACTATGTGCGTCTGACAGTGCTCTGGGTAGTGCATTACTGCAATCACTTTATAAGGTACTTTTTCAAATTCATTTTCTTTCTTCCCCTTCCTTAAAATATGGTCTTTTAAATATTTATTTCAAGACCTAACACATAACTAACTGGAGATAAACGTACCAGCTGGCAGAAATATGTCACATTATATGCAGAGGAAAGCATTTTCAAAGTTACACAGCAACCTCAGAAAGACAAAGAAACATAATTGTCTTGTTTAAGAGGATACCAAGAAATTTATGACACTTTAAATACTCACTTTGGAAACATGTGGGTGAGGCTGCTCATCCGTTTGGGCAGTAACGTGTGAGTTCATCCTGTTCTGTCTACTCATTCATGCTACTGCCCTTAACAAGCTTCAGTAAGAGCTACATGTAGAAGTAAGTTCTTTATGAGCTGTCAAGTCACACTACGGCCCTTTCATGCATTTCATTTATTTTCCAGTCCAATTGTTTTCACCTTGTCAGTCTGTGTAAGTGTGTCATCATGGCAAAACGTGGTCCTGGTGACACCTGTTGTAGCAGGAACTACCATAGAAGTCGTTTTGAGTACTCGGTTAGTTGGGTCTGTCTGTCTGTGAGCATTTTTGTCAAGGTAACATTCTAAGTCTGCAAAATTCAGTCAAAAAATTTTACAGGGGTGTAACTGTAATCACAATGAATGCTGGGTTCGTAGATGGATGTGGTCCGAGCCAAGCCCCACCCGCCCACATACACATACACACTTCACGCCCCTGGCTGACATTCAATTTAAGTTGTGGATTGCTGTAACGTGGCTGGAGTGACCCTCTGGAGTTTCATCTTTCATGTGCCAAGCGTGTAGGATAAATACTGTGGCTGAGGTGAAAACGTGAATGCCCCTATCTAGAGCCAGTGTTTGATTTGTCCGTTTTGGGCTACTGTAGAAACAACATGGCAGACTCCTTAGAGGAGGACCTACTCCGTGTGTACATAAAAAACACTCATTTTAAACTAACAAAATCATAGTTATGAACATTATATACCATTTCTGCCAAAATATCCCCTTAAAACCAACACATTGGACCTTTAATGTAAAGTCAGGATGAGCTTGTAGCTTTTATGTCAAGGCACACGACCAAATGTGCATAGCACAAACATCTGCGTCACTGTAGTCAGCTGAACGATGCAACAGATCTTTTCACTGCAGTAAAGATCTACAAATAAACAGCAGGACAGTGACCCAGCTTAACTTCGTTTATGATTAACCATCTTTATAAGGCACTTATCTATCATGGCTAGTGTGTCATAGTTTGTTTGACCTGCTTAACCAGCAGCTTGCATTGCACAACGCGCACTGTATGCAAAATATTCGGTATTTGTATTTTCCATGACGTAGTAACAAATGCATAAACTGTAAAACAGAGCCAGGCAACAAGTGAGATATTCCTATGTGTATACAGTGTGTCCACCACATGACGAGTCAAGATTTATTGCAACAATCACTGCCGATTATGCCTACAGTCATGCTCTGCTGGTTGCCATGCCAACACTTGAAATAACCAGGGAGCTAGTTAGTCATCGGTGCTGTTTTGTCCTGGTTTTCTGTCTTTTGCATGTACACTATGTGGACAGTGCTCACGTCTTTAAAATAATAACGCACTGTAATATTAAACAACTCAAGCTGGTCTTTAGCGTGATTACAAGTGCGTTGGTACTTTTGTAAAGGCTGAACGAGCGTAATTTCAGCAGTATATCTACTATCATATGCACAATTGTGGTGGAACAGATTTTTCTGTGATGCTTCAGTGTGGTTAAGATTTAACAGTTTTAAGATGAATAACTTTTTTCCATTACCACTTTTGGCTGCGCTGAGTCAAACCATGCCATCCTATTCGTCTTTCCATTACCAGTTAAGACGTGCCAAACCACGCCGAGCTGCACCAGAGATAGACCTTCTCGGGAGCAAGGCCAAAAGTGCGCCCTCCTGCCTCCAAGCCAGAAGCGGTGATGTCTTGCCTCCCATAGCCAACCCCCATTGACCCCTCTTCTCCTCATGAAACAAGTCTGTATGTTGAGAGACTCAACTCGCCTCTGTCTGTGCAGGAGACCAGAGAGAAAGGTGTTTCTAAAGTCTCAGTGTGTTCAGCTCTCAGTGCTTTTGTAACTTCTTACTGAATCTCTGTGGTCTGGAGTTTAGTTTCGCTCCTGCTTCCTGTTTTTACTTTAAATATGTGCTTTATTAACTAGTTCATGTCTGCTATCAGCTGTATGGAGTCATGTTAAGTTACAGCTGATGAAATCTCAACATTTTCTTGTTTTGCTGCTTCACAATAAAAACTTTCACATAACAAAACAATATGGGACTTTTATTATAAAGAATTGCAATTAGCAGAACTTTGTTAGCGGCTTTTATTGAACGAAAGCAAGTCTACTACTACCACAGGGAGGAAGAGTGAAAGCAGAAGCAGCCACAGTGAGATGTTGATAAAGAGCTGCAGACAATAGGCTCTTGCTGAACATCTGCAAAGAGGTCACTTCCAACAGGTGCACTTCTTTTACCTGTTTTTACCTGCCGTGCTATATGACGGATAAACGTTTGCAGCGAAACAGCAGAAGACTTTTTAACTGTGGATCCGCCCACTGCTTTAAAAATTCATCAGTCGAGACAAGCCATCATCAGTTAAAGACACCTTCGAGCAGGAAGCCCTGCAGTAATGGAGATGCAAATCTCTGCCACGCTTGCCTGACATGCCAAGTCAAACCAATCCAAGCCAAGCCAGCACGAGTGAGGGGTATTAGAATCAGCAGGAAATAATATATCAGGAAAACACTTTCAATTGTAGAGGTTGCTCAAAGACAAGAGCATTTCATTTGTCAGGTAGAGAAGCGTATGTTACTCTGTGTCCTTGCACTCTCAAAAGCTCGAGGTTAAATGTGACGCACACGCTGAACTCACTGCGGTTTTCTTCTATTGTTTTAAATCAGCTGAAGTCCATTCATCTATTGTTCTTGCAACATCAGCCCAGAGATGATTTAACAACCATTTCAGACTAATCAGATTACCCTTGCGCAGATATTGCTCCACGGCAGTAAATTCAACAGATTTCATGGATTCCACAGCCAAAAACTGTGTTAATCAAAGGCAGAGCATTTTTTAAAAAAAGTAGTTGGACTACACAATGCCACATGCTGTACTTCTGCACTTCCAGGAAAAGTTAGCAGAGGTTTGCACATTGTCTCTCAAGCCATGTGTGTATTTTTGGTCCATCATTGCACAAAATGAACAGTGTTTGCTAAAAGGCAAACAGAGCTCACACTACAGTGCATTGCTCAGCAAAGCATTCACAGACTTCCCGTTTTAGCGACAGACATGACCACTCAGCATGAACAGCACTGAAAATGTATGAGCTGCATTAATATTTCAGTCTACATAGAATTTTATATCTTTTTTTTTATTAGATCTTTCACAGCTAATGTTTTATAAAGCTGTTGACTTTGACAAAATGTGCACATCTTTAAATTTCTAATTCTCATAATTCCTTTTACACACTGATGCTGTCGCCGCAGAGCTCAAGTGTGAAATCTTTAATTTGAGAGTGATTAAGTCTCATCATGTGCCTAGCAAGCAAACAACTGGTCTTTTCTTTAACAGCAAGTACAATGCTGTGTTTTTGTGTCTGTCGAAGGAAATGCAAATAACCCTAGGCGTGTGTTGCTGCTGCATTCATTCAGGCGTCACAGCCATGCCTGAATAACCACTACTGTACAATAATAAGGACCTTAGCATCATACTGAAAGCAATCATTTGATTCTTGTACAGCATAACCTGGAGTATTACTTTTATCAACAGAGGCTGGAGGATGAGGGGCTGTAACCAAAAATACAAACAGCAAAACCCTAAAGCCATTTTTATAACACAGGATGACACTGACAGAATCTTTAAAGTTTTCTGTAAAGTTTTCAGTACCTGCTCAGCACCAAACTGGAGACAAAGTTCACAACTAGCTGGTGAACACAGTGCAGCATTTAGCAGTGAAGGAGCCAAATATTTCCGTTATGAATTGGGACCAAAAACAGAGCTAAAACAGAGTGAACATCGGACTTAAATTCATCCGGTGACCACAAGCACGACTTAAAATGAATGCTTATGTTGATCTGTAACTGCTGGATGTGCAAATAAGCAACTGTTGGTTAATACATCAACATTAAACGGTGTTGATGTCTCAGTGCTCTGTTCACAACTTGTTTCAGCTGCCCCTAAGTGGCAAAAAAAAGTCTGTTACTCCAGGTTTAATGTCTGTAAAGGGGATTTCTGGTCACAGGATTTTGCTGTGGAGTGAGTGCTCTTCACTTTCACGCTACTCTTTAGTACAGGGAGCTGCGGGCACACAGGCAGCAGCACAGGAAGTGAGTCTCTGCACCATACGTTTCCGAGATAACATTATCTTCTCTCCTCTGCTGGTAAATGTTGAATTAACAGCTCACAGCAACTTAATACGACAGAGTCTCTGGCTTTTGTTTGTTTGTTGTGTCGGTAAAAAATGTCATTGCACATTTCCGACCCATTGTTAGTTTGTTTACTGTGTTACGTGAATGCCACTGTTACACAGAACGTCCTGCAAACTTTATATGGAAATAAATGAATCATCGAATATCTGCATTGAATGGCTGAATGTGATTTGATGGGCAAAACTCTGAGTCAGGTACATACCTTATTTAGCTGCATCTAGCAGCTGAGGCTGCAGACCGCAACCAACTGAAAATTGTTGCGTGTGCCAAGCGTGTAGGAGAGCTACAGTGGCCTATCTAGAGCCAATGTTTTGTTTTCTGTTTTTGGCAGCTATACATACATGGCAGTGCAATATGGCAGACTCCGTGGAAGAGGACCTGCTTGGTATGTGGATATAAATGGCTTATTCCAAGGTAACACACAACAATTCAGGCGATAATACGCTTAAGAAAACAAGACTAATTCCCACTATTTCTTCCAGTGTCCCTGTTTGTCTATAAAGTGAGCAGCCTGGGCATAAAACACAGACCTTCTTCCTGTTGGACTCTATTACGGCCATTAATCATTAAAGAGAGGACCTACTGTAAGAGAGCTTGTAAGAGCCAACACCACAAACCTTCATCAGATGCACTTTCTGGTGTCTCACGCTAACTTCCTGTGGCGGAGCCAGCTAATGGCTACATTACAGTTCTAATAGTGTTGTTAAATTAAGGTTTCTTTCCTTTGTTGTAGCATCCGGTGGCAGTTTAATTGCACAAAGCAAAGAAGCCCTCCTCTTACAGCTCCTCTGCGAAGACTAAAAATACATAATCTAAGCTTGGGAAAACTCATTATTTGACATTGAGAATTTCTGTATTTTAATGTCTTCTTTTTCAGACTTAAACTCTGACCCACACGGAGTTGTGCTTGCAGCGATGAACATCATTATCCCACTGCTGCAGTTGTATGTCTGGGTTTTAGATCCAGGAGAAAATGAGCGACAAAACTCCCTTCCTCCTTCAGTTGCTCTCACTACTTCAGTAACACGTCTCATTACTTAGTTGCCCCATCATACCTCATATATCTCTCCAAGCCCTTGTCCTTTTGTACTGTCATTCATACAGACCTATCCTTTGATACGCTGACATCCTTATCACAACCATAAAACCACTCTGCTCCTCTTCTCCCTCCCTCTCCTTCCTGTCATCAGCGTGATAGGCGGTTTCCTGCGCTCCAGCCGGCACTGTACCTCTGACAGCTCTCCGCACTCTGTCCTCAATCCCTTCTCCCCGTTTACAAACAGATAACCCTTTAATCCATCGACTGCCTCTCCTCTCACCAGAAACAGGTAGAGCTTCCTTTCATACTGTCATCTCCCCTCTTGGTATCTTCTCTGAAAACTTGCCTCGCTTAACTGGCACACACACACACCCAGGGCTGCATTCCTCTCTCCTGACACACCCAGGGCTGCATTCCTCTCTCCTGACAGGCGCCAGGTAGGTGCCTTTGATCACACGTTCCTCCTATCGCTTCCTCTCTGTGATCAGAGCTGTCACAAAGAGGTTGACGCAGGTTTACTTCGCATGGCTGCCTCCTGTCTCTCCCTCAACTCTACGTCTTGCTTCTTCACATTTCAAAATGGCTGTTTGACACCCGAGGGCCAAATGAATTAACATGCCAAATGTGAGCCAAAACTTAAGTAGACAACAATGCATTACCTAATGGAAACCCACACGCTGACAGGACACTGTGTGTGGACGGTGTGATGAAGATAGTGCAGGGACTGATGGACCGTACCACACACTGCAGTGTTAGCTAACCTGATTAGTTGTTAAGGTTCAAGCCCAGCTAAACATTCACACAAAAGCACGTTTACCAGCTGTCACTACGTCTCTGGCTGCCCTCATTTTGATGCTACCTTCTTTGTTCACCGCAAAAGTCACAATAACAGGATAACCATGCGAGCCACAGTAAAGATTAATCACTTACGTATGCATTAAAGGGAAAATCGAGTGTCAAGCCTCTTCTTGTCGCACGAAAGTGATTCGAAAGAAAGTGTATATGCAAATTGCTAAACTATTCCTTTACATAAAACATATGTGGATTAAGTATCTCAAACCATGTCACTGAATTCACTAATAAACATGAAAAACACGATGTTAACTCTGTTTTAGGCCAGACTGAACAGGCTTAACTTTTAAGAAATTAACATCTGATAAGTCTATGTTGTCTGACATTTGAGGTCACAACACCACAAGATGTGATAACATCTGCAGAAAAAAATGACACATATAGTCCATGATACAATCTGATACTTGAGTATTTTCCACTGTTCAGCCCTAAAAACTTATGAGAGATCACACTCTACAGTTTCTTATGTTGTTCATAAATATATACATTTAAAGTGTATATTTGTCTTATTAGGGTGCGTCCCCTGACACGTCAATAGTGAGTTTACTGCGTCCTTCTGCCCTGAAGACATCCAGGGGCGTCTCTGTTCATCGTCTCTGTTCATCTCAAACAACTTATCTATCGATCCACAGCAAGACAGGACGCCGATAATCTCGAGCCCTGCTTTTTAGCCTGCACAAAATGAATGTGATATCATAGGAAAACATCAGCTATTGCCATCAGTGAATGTCATTTCATTTGCCAATGGCAGTCAATAATGCAACTATCGGCCAATACTGATGTTTGATCGATAAACTGGTGCAACCCTGCTGTTTTTCACTCTGAAGCATGAATGGCAATTACAAAGGACGGCAAACAAGCAATGTCATTGTAGCATCCATTGTAGTGTTTCTTTGTGAAAATGATAATAAAGCTGTTGCTTTTAAGTCTGCAATCAACTTAGAAGGTGATTCGTTAATATTGTGTTACATCTTGTTTCAGCTGGCCCAGAATCGCCCAAAAAAAACAAGCTTTTGCAGTTTTATGTTCTTTTTTGACATCCTTAACATCTGCAAACCCCTCAACACCAACCTGAGAGACCTGAGACCAATAAACCACCTCCACCACAACATCTCTCCACAGAGGTCACATGGCACAAGCCACCATCCACCCAGACACACACAAACATATGCCAGCTTGACTCTTTCCTTCCTCTGTTGGATGAACGTCCTGAGCTTTTCCACATCTCAACAGAGTCAACACATGGCCCAAAGATACTTTATTAAATTACCAGAGAAAATAAAAGGAAGATGGAAATGTGGTAAAGTGAGAAAGACTGTCACTTAGCAAAAACAGATGACGGTTTCATTTGAATATTTTCACTGAGCCCCATCCCCAAAGCAGACTTCAGCCAGGGGTGGATCCACTGTCATGTCATCGGGGAGAACAAAACTCCAATAAATACTTTCAGAGAGGGAAAGGAAACATAAAACAGGCAAAGACAGAGAGACATAACAACACAAAAGACAAAAAACCTACCCACAGAAAGATTTAATATTTAGAGAAGAGAAAAAGACAGATATTCGCAGAGTCCTGTATCACACATCACCTCCAAAGTGTTGATGCTGTACAGGCGCCATGATAGTGATGACCAGGTCTGATGCTTTAGGGAGACAGAGGAAACGCTGACACTTTTGGAGGCGAGCCCGTGGGACCAAGGGAGGAAATGAGAGAGGGAACTCAAAGAGGATTCAAGGAGGGAACAGCGAAGGTCAGAGCAACAGCCGAAAAGAGGAAGCGTGGAGGTGAAATCCACTTAGTTCCTCTGCTCATCCACTTCACTATTTGGTGTTTTAAATTAACACGCATTTGCTCATGTATGAACACACCAACACTGTGCGTGCACGCTCGAACATGCCTGCTGGGGCTGGCTGCTGAGGCCCTGCTTTTGAAGCTGTGGGCCGAGACGTGAAATTGCTCTTGTATACTTTAATCGATTCTCCTCTCATCCCTCTGTCAGCGTCTATGGACCGTCTGTCCTTCTCTCCCAAACACGAAGCAAGAGATGAGAGAGAGAAGTGGGGGGACAGTGACACGAAGATGTGTCTGTGGTTGACAATGTGATACAGGTAGTGAAATGATGTTTCCCTGGTCGACCAAGAAATATGAAGTTCTGCAGGAAACAGCAGCTACGAGGCTGATAAGGACTGCAGCGAGGCGGACTTTTGCCAACAGTTTAGAGGCAATTTATCAACTGATAACATCACCCTGCTTCTCCAGATACAAACTGTGTGAAAGCAAAGGAAAGCAACAGCTGTTCTGAAACTTTTCTAAACACATTCCTGACTGTATCGATGGTAGCACACCTTGCACAGCCCAAGAATCGCTCTAACAATAATCCAACATTCACACCCAGTTCATGTGGCGACTGGCCAGCTGCCAAGTATTTTCATTCTTTACAATATTAAGTCTTTGACTTGTCTTGTGCATACAGCTGAGTCCAACACGGAATATAATGTGCGCCCTATTATCCCCATATATAAACGATATTGCATCAGAGCTATAACTTTTGTAGCATGTCTCTTTAACTCACTTTCTTCTAACATCAACACCCAATTTTCACTTTGGAACTCACTCTTGTTTATAAGGACAGACCGATACATCGGCCGGCCGATATATCGGGCCGATATTTGAGTTTTTTACTTGTATCGGCATCGGCCAATACGCGCATGGGTTTGCAGATTTATTTTTCCCTGGCACTTTTTTTCATTTGAAAGTATGTGGTTAAGTTGAACAAAGCTGTTGAATCCTACTGTGTACAGTAGTTGTTGTTTTATTTATGCTTCAGCTTAAATATTTGTTTATTTTATAAAGACATTACTGGAAGATTTAAGAGCACTGAACTCTTTTTTATTTGAATGTATAATAATAATAATAATAATAACAGTGTTTCCCATACATTCATTTATCTGTGGCGGTGCGCCACGAATAAATTATCTCCGCCACATATAGATTTTTCTGCTTTTGGCGCTACCTGTTCGACCTCGCTCATAAACACATTATAATGGGACTCAGTGTCTGTGAATGTAGCTTGTCGTTACAATTCCGGTGCAATAGGTGGCGGTATGCATCGTAAAGACGCACTTAACGCACCTGGTCCACCAGAAGAAGAAGAAGTAGACGTAGTAGCAGAACGGATCCAAAGACCTCTCGGCACAAATATGTGGGCAAACAAGTCCAAAAGTGGTCCAACAACTCTAACTCATCATGTTATATTAGCTGTTTTATTAGCCTGTGTCTGTATTAACATAGGTGGAAGCTCAACATGTGCAGAGACATTAACTCACGCTGTTAGTAGTGTTAACTGCAGCGCGAGTCCCGTAGCAGCTCACCACCCTGTTAATCAATTACAGCGGCTCCACTGGCAACGGGAGCGGCATGACAACCCCCGTCTGTCGCGCGACAACTCTCTATTTTACGCGGCTCTTCTATTTTTGTCGCACTACGCTCCCCTACACGACCCTACAGCAGATAAAAACTATATGAAATAGTGTGCTAAACGAGCACAATGTGTTTTTAAATGAATAAACCATTATCAGAGGTGATATGTGATGATTTTCCATGCATTTACCCATGTTTATCCGTGACATTGCGTAAATGTCCGTGGCGGACATTTGAAAGCGAGTAGATGACAAACAGTACAGTAAACTTGTAGATAACTCAAATATATGTAATAACTTAAGTGGAAAATGCTTTAACATTTCACGCAGCCTACATGCAGCCTTTCGGCTTGGCAAACAGTAAACAACCCCGCTGGCTTCTCTACGTGTCGCTTCCGTACGCAGTCAGTGGAGCCCAAATGAATATGCCGCGACGCTACACTGACGTGATGTAGGTTTGCAGCCGGTGGAGCCCGGCCGTGTGGTTCTGCTCGTTAGTAATTAACTCTGACGTTGGATGTTCACTTCTTCACACAGATGAGTATTGAAAAATATTTTTAATACCCCCCCCTCCCAGGACCACACCACCACGAATAGATTCCTGTCCTGTGGGAAACACTGAATAATAATAATATTCTACCTGTTCTACCTCAACTTTCCATCTTGTTTTAGTATTTTTTTACTGTTCAATAAATGTTTCTTATTTTAAACTTGAGACCTGTAATATTTGTTATCATTGTGTCATTTCTTTTTATGTAAATTGAGGGAGCAAAAGCAGTATCGGCCCCAAATATCGGCTCAAGAAAATCGGCAGTCCATAATCGGTCATCGGCTAAGGGTGATGGCAAAAATCGGTATCGGCATCGTCCCTAAAAAAAAAATCCATATCGGTCTATCCCTACTTGTTTAACAGCACAATGCAGAGTTACATGATGTCCTCTGTATTCAAAATGTACCCTGCTCTGACTTCTCAGCACAATGAAAAGTGACACCAGGTCTATGTGGTGGTACAACTGACTGAAAGAACTTCCTGTCTATCTATTGCACAAAATAGGTTGATAAAATGTTATTCTGAGTTACATGTGAGTACAAAACCACCTTAGAAACTGGGTTGAACATTATCCTTAAGATATCAAGGTCTTAATTTAATACAACAACTATATAAGTCAATTTGACTTCAATTTTTTGTGTGTTTCAAGCAAAATACTGATAATACAATAACATACTGTTGAACTAAAAGCTTGTAAATCTATATAACACATCCGAATGAGCACTGGATTCTCTCTTAATTTCCGGGCATTTCTGTTTCCCAAAATAGACAGTATTTCTCCAGCTTTCTCGTCTGTGTTCTGCTTCTTCGGGCGCTTGGAAAAGAACAGCCACCACCAGAGACACAAACCCAAAGGCCAACATGCCACATGTCGGCATGCTGCTGGTGTGAAGGGACCACACAGAGGGTTGATGATCCCTGATGATGGCTGTGATGAAAGGACCTCCTGTCCTTTACCTCCTTCGTCTTACCATTTGCTCTGCAGCAGCCCTGTCTGCTCCCTCCTCCTCCTCTTCCTCCTCCTCCTCCTCCTCCTCCTCCTCCTCTCACTCTCCCTCACTTCCATCACAGGGTGTCTCACCAATGTGACTTCCTCCCTCATGTTTTCCTGACCCCCCGCTATGTGAAAGCCCTGGAGTCAAGTACAGCATCCCCACACTGCTCTGCCCCTCCCAAGAGAACTACACACTCTGTGCTGACCCCTGCCTTCCCCTGCCTTCCTCCTCCCTCCGTCTCCACACACCCACCCCCCACCCCAGCCTCTTTCCTAGGTGGTCTCCCCAGCGGTGTGTAGCAGATGCCCTGCAGTCAAGATTAACTTGATTTGTAACCTTTCAGGTTGTCCTTTCTAAGTACTTTTCCTTGTTTTTCATGCATGCCTCTAAGACTAAGGTTTAGAATATTGCTTCTTCACACAGTATTTAGTTTTATGCATTTTTTACATTCTGGCCCCAAGTAAATAAAAATAACTCATGTGAAAACATTAAATAATTCGTCAGTAATCAAGGTCAACTGACAGAAAGCTATTCCATTCATTATTTATAGTAGACTAAACGGTCCAGCCATTTACGAATCAAAAATGCGGATCGCTCACTATTTCCAGACTCTAAAGTGTGACATTTTGTTGCTTTACTCAGCTTAATGTCATTTTATATTGAATGCCTTTGGGATTTGGATTGTTGGTCAGAGAAAATAAGCAATCTTGTGCTCCAGATAATTGCAATGGACATTTTTCATTGTTTGACATGTTATATTAAGATGGATTAATCAGAATTTATTTACAGATTTATGATAATTAAGAAAATCTCTGATATAGAATAACGTGCCCGAGGTTAGTGACTCGCAGCGTCAGAAACCAACGAAAAAAGGCGACTTTAACGTCAGCATGATATGCAGCCAGTTGCCCTTATAGTTTAATGGTGCCTGGCGGTGTCAGGGGGAAACGCAGCAGGACAAGGATGAAAGTTAAGATGGCAAAAGTCCGACTGGAGTGGGCAGGAGGGGTGGTGGATGGGTCCAACAAACACCGACTTCCACCCGAGAGAGCGGTGTTTGTGCCCCGCAAGATTCTAAAGCCAAACCCTGTTGTTTTTTCCTAAACCCAACCATGTGTATTAGTTGTTGAAGGAAAAAAAAACGTCACTTTGTGGTGTTGAGACTGTATGAAAATGTTGAAATTCCAGTGAAAACAAAGTCTTTTTTGAAAGCAGACAATGCATCTAATAGGCAGACTTCACACAGTGTCCCAGAACGTCAACAACCAACACACCAGGATACTTTGCACGTCATATGTGGATGTGGAAAGTCCATGACCAAACGTCAATATGTGACGAGGTTGGAGTGAGAACGTGTTGAATTAACAAACGTTTGCTGGCTTTCCTCTTTGTTGACACAGGTATTATTACTGATAAGAAGTTTGATGGTGACAGATAAATGTAACACAAAATATGTGCTATCATCCCCTGTCATGATCCTGAGTGTAATACTGCTGCTGCTGGCAGGCGAAAATTTTGTGTTGTGTTTTCAGCCTGAAATGAAGGGCTGTGATTTGAGAAAACCTTTTAAGACAAATTCCATTATTTCAAAGTGAATAGCTGGCAGGTAAATCCAATTCTGTGTCTCAAATCCTGACAAGTTGTTGTTTTTGTAGATGTTTTTCACCCAATTGACGAAGCACGGCACACTGCTGCACACATCTAAAACTCATTCCCTTTCTATTACCGTCTTTGTCCCTCTCCACAGATACTATAAAGGCTTAGCAGACATTTAAAGGAGAGACTGATGTAACATGTGAGAGAGAGAGGAAGAGCACTGACATCAGAGCAGAGAGGAGAAACGGCAGGGAGACAGCAGTTACATCCACAACGTTGCGTTTTCTTTTTCTCCCCCAGAAAAGAGTACTGCCCTGCAGTCACAACTCACGTGACGCCATGTGTGTGTGTGTGTAGCAGAGAAAATGTGTGTCTACATGTGAGTGTGTGTGAGAGGGAGGGAGAGAGACTGCTGGCAAGCTAAAATGCCCTCTGTGCTGGAATTTACCAGATGGCACTGGACAGAAACAACCAGGGGTATTACACCCCCACCCCCCAACCACCCCACCCACACACACTGCATTTTCTAAGCCTGTTCAGGAACGAAGAAGCATGCAGTGACAGAAATAGATGCAGGTTTACATGATGTAATGCAAGCCATTTATAAAATCTTCAAGACATACTATGCAGAATTTTCCTAAAAAACAAGACTCATGCTGTATTTTCCTGCAGAGACTCCGCCCTTCGCCTGTTTTTTCTTATGTTCTTTGTATTTTCTGTATTCAGGATGTTTATGGGCGTGTACCTTAAAAGCACACAGGTGAGTTTGGAGATTTATCAAAAAAGTACCGACTAGGGACATCCCCAATCTGATCTCAAAGATCAGGATCGGGGCCGATTAAGCCATTTTTTAACTGACCTGGATCAGGTACACTGGGCTATATAAAGAAGCCAAACCTTTATTTAACGTCAGCTGTCACAGTTTTTACCCGCAACGGACATGTCTCCAACTCTCTGGTTTCCCAGTCGCTGAACACTCTTCTCAGGATGCCTTCATTTTCCTCATTTATCGCCATAAACTCAGTCATGTTGCAGCGAAGATGCAGTCAGAAGTACCTTTTGTTCTTTTCCTTTCTTTGGTTGCTAGGGTCCTCTGTGCAAGGGTTTAACAAACTTAAAGCAGTTCCTGAAGTGTAAGACCAAGAGCAGGAGGAAACCTCAAGAAGAAGACTTCAAGATGTTTTGTGCAACCTTTGTTTTTTTAAAGGGAGCCGTAACTCGGATTTAAAGGAAAATCTTCAAGTAAGGTGCTTTGTGCAACTGCTCCCAGGTGCCAGACCATAAGCAGCAAACATCCAAAGGACACAGTGCCCGAAAAACACAAATATAGCGAAGTGAAACACTAAAACAGAAGTGAGTCTAGGTTTGGCTTTTAATTTTACTTTCACTGGCAAATGTGTTTTCACACAGAAATGGACAATCCTGCATAGCATACCTTTATAGTGAGCATATATGATAATAAATCTAAAACCTATTAGATGTATTTAGACATTTTGTAGAGATTTAACATGCACACAAATAATTATAACAATAATAGCTGTAATAAAGAGATTACAGGGTGAAAGGTGTATATTCAATACTAAGATCATTTTTGAGGCTGCTTGTGATATTGTATTAGATCTCATTAGATCTCATACCCATTATACCCACACCAAAGCAATATAATGTATCTGCTGCAACACAAACTGTGGCCTCAATGCCTAGCAGAGTTACTCAACAGAGAATCCACTCACAATCCCACAGGAAGCCCCGGCGCTTCAGTAAAAACTGAAGTGAAATTAATTGAATAAATTATCACGACAAACACAAAGTTAGTGTGCGACTGTTTGTGTTTACAGTGTGTAAGACATGCATCTTCAGGGGTTTCCTTTTTGTTTGTTTTTTACATTGTTGTCTGGTTTGAGATCTGAGCCATCACTTATGTTTGTGTTGTGCGCAACAGGAAGAAGGCAGCGTCAGTGGGGAGACAGTGGAGGCAACCGCTTACAGAAGCAACAACAGGAAGGAACGGGGCAGCAAGGAGGAGGGGGGGGGGGTAGCGGCTGGGGACCCAATCAAGATCTTTGACAAACATTGTTCCACCCAAAGGCAGAAAAAAATAGGAATGCAGATGACATAATCTGCCAAGGGGTGCTGTTTACAGTATGTTGCGCTTCCTGTTACGTGACCATGAGGTGTTCACAGCCATAATATAGTATTTGCTCCTTGTATATCCACCTGAGTTCACCAGAAAATGCATGCAGAGGTAGCTTAAAGGTTGACACACTTTAGCTTCACAGATACAGCCCTGTTTATTCAACACTGTGACATTTAGATTAAAAATTAAACAGGATGACTTTACCTGCCATCTCTGAGCCTTAATGGTTCTGGTAAGCCTTAAACCACACTGCCCTATGAACTGTAACTGCACCAAGATCAGCTGACTGAGCTATTCTGTGCCGAGCTAAATGGAAGACAGCTAAACTTAGCTAAAATGTGCCAGCCTTTCTCACACACAAACATTTGAGCCTCAAACCCATGAGCCTAGAATATGGATTTAAGAGACAGTGAGCGCTGCTGTTTCGCCCGTAACTGTATGTTTAGCTGAATGGCCTCTGCCACAGTGAAGCCACTTCACAAAAATGTGTAATTAAACTATACAAAAGGTCGATATCTGATGTCCTCTCTGTGAGTCAAAGTTCTGCTGCTTCCCTAAAGATAAACCGATGCGTCCTCATTACAAGAAACAATGAAAAAAAAATAGATGATAAGCCCCCAATCATTCTAGTCCAAGGTCCAATGCTTCATTACTGCTAGCTCGTTCAGATAACACACACTCACATGAAACATACACACATGAAACACACACACACACACATACACACAAGCCCTGCTGGGATCATTAGAGATATTCATAGTCAGAGTGTTCCATAGCATCCAACATGCAATGAATTTGTGCAAGACAGCATGAAGGCCAAATATACCCTCTCTCCATGCTTGCTCTTTCTCTCTATCATTCACATTCTCTCACATACACACACACACACACACACACACACACACACACACACACACACACACACACACTTCCTTCCCGTCTCTGGCTGTCTCCTCTATCTTAAACTCTCCTACGACTATTTCCCACCGACATATCTCTGTCTCTGTGTGGGTCTGTGTGAATATCATAAAATTAAAAAAAAAAAAAAAAAAGTTTCCACCTCCCTATTGTTTCCTCTGACATCACACGACCTTTGAGCTACAAGCCAAAAGCATTTCCTACCTATTGTCTTTGACTATGGCCTTTACAGCTCACAAATTCAAATACGCAAGTACCCAAATTATGCACAGTTACATCCTGTTCAACATAAACTATGCAGGTTACTGTCTTTGTAAGTTGTAGTACAATGACACCAGAAGCAGTGTTTTTACACTGAAGTTGTCGAAGACGATTTCAGCGGTTGAGACAAACAAAGGTTTGGGTTAATAATAAGAAAAATAGCAGGATTATTGGTGTTTACACGGCCTGTTCACATAGTGGCAAACCACTGAAAGCTTCAGCACTAAAGCTGGCTCACATTCTTAGCTGAGGATTAAGACTCTAGTTTAGTTAGTGCTTGGTATAGTACACTTACTAAGGAATCAAATTTTATCTGTCATGAGTATGCTGTCGTATGCTGTCGCCAGGGCAATGCTTTGATGTTGCTCCCGTGAAACGACTACAGCACCCCTAAAAAAGCTGATGACCCATAAGCAGAGGTGGACACCTATATGAGAGACAAACCCCCCAACCCTTAGTGGATACTAATCCTCTTCACTGGAAGTGGAAAGTTTCAGCAAACTTTCTGTTGCTGCCATAACACACTAACAATCAGTTCAATGTCTAAATGGTTAGCACAAGCTAACATCCAACACTGAGCCATTTAACAGTCGCAACAAACACACACTGACACCAAAACAGCTCAACTCTGTTGTTAAAACCATTAGGTGACATTCGTTGGTGATGCTAACAGTTGGCCCTGTCATTGTGTGCAGGGTGGGCAGACTCCAAACATCCCCAGCGCAGAGCTCACATTCATGACAAACACAGCGAGAGAGTGGGACAAGGAGGCCCTAAGCAAAGCAATACACTACATGCAGGTCTAATTAAACAAGATTTATTCCCATTTGAAATGATAACACCTCTGCCGCAACTTGTCGCTTAACATTTAATGATCGGAGAAGGAGGGGTGGCTATCGGTCACAAATAACATTCTAAATTAGCATACCTATACGATACCCATGAACCTCTTCAGGTGTTACTGTAGCGAAGTGGCCTGTTTTTGTTCAATTTATATCACACAAAACTAAATATTTTTGGGTTTAGGACTGTTGATCGACTGAAACAGCCAATCTGAGGGTATTGACCTGTACTCTTTTATTTGCTAGTGTTTAAAAGACTGAACAATTAGGCTAATCAATTCACAACAAAAATGAACAGATGGATTGATAATGAAAACAATCATAGTTGCAGCCCCTAGACACTATAATATCATTAACAGTCAAATGTGCCACATTGCTGAGTTGGGTTCCAGTACAAAAGCTTGTCAGACCATCTCGTTTTGAAAGCATATGAAAGTTATTCATTAAGTCATAACCACAACAGAGTAGAAGTCTGGGTTAAAGGCATATGTGTGAGGACTGGAGGCCAGCTGATCCTGTTGGAACATCCAGTCAATGAGGCTTGACCTCTGGATGACTGCTCCGTGGCTAATGTCTGCCCTGTCTGGGACCCAAAGAGTCTCAGCACTGACCCTCTAATTCCCTCAGTGCGTATTGTCTGTCTGACTGCGCTGGCACAGGACGTTCGAATATCTGGACAGATTTAAACACTGATTCAGAGATGGCAGCCTGTCCCGAAATGTATCAGAAAGAGGGACAGTTGACTCTTGCTAGCGAGCTGCTCTGACGCACACACACACATGAACAGCCTGTGCTGGCAAAGGCGAAGCTTTAATATAAATGTCCCCTCAGCTGGAAATTGTTTCCAGTGCAGCTGAAAGGCTCCTTTTATTGAGCTACTCAAACACTACCCCTCCCATCCCTTATTTCTCCTACACACACACACACACACACACACACACACACACTCTCTCTCTCTACTCAACATTTAGACTTACAGAGAAGTGCAGTGTCTTTTTTTACTTGAGAGCTTTTGTTTTACATATATTTAAATTATATGTAGGAAAATTACAGCACATGGAAAGTCCCCCTTCTGTAACATCACTTGAATGACAATAACGTTAAAACAAAAGACTGCATCACGATCCTGAGTGTGTCAGAGCAATTAATGCCTGGTGTAAAACTGAAATCAATTGAGTATGTGCACCAAGAACATTGATTGAGCAGGTTATTTGTGCAGAATATCCATTAGAAACTTATTATCTAAAAAGGAACACGAACGCTAGCAACTGCTAGTCTCCATTAATGAGTCACATTAGTTCACATTACTGATTGGCAAAAAAATCTCTGTGAGTAGAATATTCAATGAGGCTAACGTGCCGCTTCACAGAACTGACTCAGTGGATATGAGAAATTATACAAATGAGCAAAGTGTTTTTCACACTGTTTACTGCTTTAAGTAAAAAAAGATCTTTTTAAATCCGGTTAAATTAGCTTTTGTTTCACTACTCGTCTTCCTCTTTGCGTGTCACTCTGTAACCCTTCGCAATTCAAGTTTCTCTTCCTTCATTTAGTTTCTCAATTCGGCCAGCCCACAGCATCCTATGAATCTCATTTCTGAAATATAAGGAGGCAGTAAATGTGTTTTCTTTTCACCATAACATAGCTGTTGTTTTGCTCATTTGGTTTATCCTGGAGTCAGGATCATAGCTACCATGGAGGGCGTCAGGTTGTGTTCGTGGTATTGTTTGAATAGAAAACTATACTTTGATTTAGTTTTATATTCCTGCCCGAGAATTTCAATGACTTGGTGGTGGCTAGTCAGACTTACCAGAGAGATATAAGGCACCAAATGGCACAGTGCCACAACACCACTACATGCAAACAATGGCCTTTAGATGCAGCTCTAGTTAGCGCTGTTCTTTGGAGCAAAAGTGTGGGTGTTACTCAGCAGCAAACAGGTCACACTTAACAGGAAGAACAGGTTGTGCTTTAGCTGGTTTCTCTATGCAAATGTGCGCAGGCATTAACAAAATACAAACACACATACTTCAAAAGTGGCTGCAGGCATACAGATTCTTGTTAAGACTTTGTCGTCTTGGCGCCATCTGAGTGCTCGCATATTACTCACACTCACACCCACTCATTTATGTCATGCTCTGACTCTGTAACACTTGGCATAAAAGCTGAACACTGTCCTCGTTTTACTTCTGTCCTGAGGTGTCCAGCATGTACTGTAGAGAGCTGTTTTGCAAGAGCTCAGAGCTCAGGAATCAACAATTAGCACTGTGAGTTTGGTGTAAATTACACTGCTAAAACAACTCCTATAAAATAAATTTTCAAGGACATAAAGACATGCAGCAAACAAGTGCCTATTCACTGTCAAGAGAGATCAGGACCGGAATCAATAGACCAGTAGTTTCCTCTTGAACCGAGACCCGGGAGCCCCTAAAACGGTGAAGTACTTCAACACATTCCTCAGCCTGAGCAAAGCCATACCTGCCAACAGTGACTGCTGAAAAGAGGTGGATTTTCCAGCAGAATAAGCCCTTATCCCAACACGCACACACTGACTTTATTTTTTTTCTTAGAAACCCTCTGGGTTACTCACAGAACTATTCAGTCCTCTGGCTGGGCTGATCCGAAATACAAACCGACAACAAAGGAGATGGGGTCTCACTTTCAAGCCTGGTGAGTGAAATCTAATAACTAGCTTCATCCTGAAGATTCAATCTCAGTGGTTATTAAAGTTTGCTTTGTGAAATGTGTCTCCAGCCTCAATTAGCAAAAGCATTAGAGTCAACAAAAACATTTTCACTCCAGTTTTCACTTGGTTACCCAATGCAAAGAAGAAAGCAATTTGATTAATGCGTCCAATGACTCCAGTTTAATTGAGTTGTTTGATAGTGGAGTTAATGTTGGGGAGTGCGTGTGGTAGCCTCCAGTGTGCAGGGAAATAGGAATGGAGTGTCTTTGTTAATGTTAATGTACAAAATAGCAAAACTAATCAGGTTAGTATAGTAACCTAGCTCTACTATGATTACAACCCTAAGGACCCACAGACATGCTGCATTTTTTGCACCCTTAAATCCATTGTTTTCAATACAGACACACGGTAGCGGCGCTCTCACTGTGGCGTGCAAGTGTTCCCAGGTGCCCTGAGATGAACAAAGTTCAACTTTTGGAACACAGCAACACACACCGCACATTATTTGACAAGAAACAACTGAACACAGCCTGGAGATACCTCTGCTTTCTTCGGTAAATATCTGTCTATGGTAAATAGAAGTTTATCATTTTATTGCAGGTCTATCCAGAACTTTATGATCTCTCCCACAGATAACATTTTAATACTCTACGTCGTTACTGTCTTGTTTTTAGTCAGATGAGGACCGCAAAGAGAAGTGGAAGTACTTGTGGGACACGGACATTAAGGAAAGGAAAGTTAATTGAAAGAAGTGGTTCAGAGGGAGGCAAGGAGAGGAACTGATGCTTCATGCTTGCTCTTGGGGTTTTTTAGAGCATTTCGTACCTCAAACATGCCGCAATCAAGTCAGTCAGGCCCTCAATCCACAGATCTCGAATCCAACCAGGTAAAAAAACTCTAACACATTGTCTCTATTAGCTACGTTCTGCTCACCTGGAAATACCGTGGTCTTGTTTGTATGTAGGTTTTATTTCTTGCCAAGTAACCTTTAAAAATGTATGGCACCAATTGTGGTGCTGCACTAAAGTCCCAGTCAGCTTATCGTTGGGTTGAGCTGTAATTGCTTAAAGTGATGTTAATGGTTAGTGTGCAACTCAGTAGAAGTCTTTGTATAACCTTTACAGGAGGGCCAAAGTGGGAGTGATCGCAGCATAACCCTCAACCTGGTTCCAATGGAGCAAGGCACCGAATGAGTAGGCAGCAGCTGACGTGTGACTCCCTTCACCCTTGTCCATACTGTCCCTGTTTAAACTGGACATCCCACAGTCAGAGAGTGATAAGGGACTGCAGACCTGGACCTCTCAGACTTGCAGGGATGCATCATGTCTACTCCAGAAAAGCAAGATTATAATGAGCTTTATTATCTGAGGCTTTTTGGAGACGAATAAAAGGTTGTCTCTGCAGGAAAAGGCACAGGTCCAAATAAATATTCACACACACACACACACACACACACACACACACACACAGTCATTATCTCTTAATGTTTCATGCACTGAGTTGTTTGAAAGCTTTTTCTGTTTTGTGATTTACAGTTCATGAATTGTAGTTTGGAATAAAAGATTGATGCATGTTTTAATGTTTTTGTACCTCACTCCTGTTTATTGGGGACATCTTGTTTTTCTTCTCCTGGCCACGTAGTACTTTTTTTCTGTTTTCTCAATGACCTCTAACTCAGTTTACTGTGGCATTGTTGCAATAACAAAATAAATCCAATGGATGTGTTGCCAGAATGGCAAAAGTGCCTTGGATAGTCGGTAATTGAAGATTTGCCTCTCTCTGTCCAGGTTCTGCCCAGGGTACAGTTCCATCATGAGAAGCTGCAGAGGAAATGCCTCATCAGTGACAGAGACATGTGGCACAGTCCCCAGATGTTCGGCACCAGGGAGAGCTGCGTCCCTTGGGGTGTCAAGACCACCTTGGCACAGAGCTCTTCCAAATGGAGAGGTAGCCACCATTTCTACTTCGGCTATAAGCTCCAACATCCATCACACGGAAACAGTAGCGGGCATTTACCACTGCCAGGAGGATGATGGAGAATGTTCTTTTATAATTGTGGAAAAGGGAGCCACTGGAGGCAGAGGCCTGGATCACTACATGCTCTCTATCAACAGCCCAAATGCAGTTTGGGAAATCCCACAGCTGCTAGAAATCAGCTGGGATTGCTCTCCAGCTTTAATTCTCTGGTGGTGGCATGTTTTCCCCCAACAGGTTTTTCCAGATGGCCTCACAACTGCACAAACTGTGGAGTGACCCGCCCAGTAACTGAACGCAATCCACCTGACTGAATCACCAGTAGCTAGATACCTGTTTTAAGACAGTGGGAGGTTTGGAGGATTACAGGGTACGGTTGAATTAAGACACCTACAGTTTGATTAAAGAAGCTTCAACTAATTTAGTATCCCACCCACTGAATAAGATGCTTTAATGTAAAAATACAAAACTAGCAATCACTTAATCAGACAGTGAATGGGATTTTTTCTTTGTACTTTTGACTGAAGTTATTACTACAGATTCTTATTTGATGTAGCTAGGCGACTTTAATTTACAAAATTGTAACTACATGTAGCAATATTTAACTTTCTTATCTTTTCTAAGCATTGGTCAGTCATAAACAAGACAAGTTGGAGGTTTAAGCACACTATCGCATCACTATTTAGATACCTGAGACAAATGCAAAGCTATTCAGCAGAAGTTATGTCACGGTTGCAGCTGTGTTTAGAGATTGGTGGTCCAATCTTTGACAGGAGCAGATCAAATTGCTTCCTATTGAGCCTGAAAGGTGGCTTAAATCTTGCCCCATCCAAACACAGCCCCTGAATCAAATAGTTTTTTTTGGAGAGGCCTGTAAGGCAGAAAGCACCCACAAATAGTGATTCTCCCACGCTTCCTTTCAACATCGAAAAGCCAGACTACTGCAAGGGTTTGCTCTGATGGGAATCAAGAACTTTGCTAAATGCTACCTTTTCCAACAATACAAATATATCTAGCTAAGCTTTTGGACTGAGATGTTAGATGGTAATGATACAGTTAGCTGGTCGCTTGGCAACATCAGGCACAACCTGCCTCTGTGCCCTTGAAAGTTGGCACAAGAGTAAGCACCTATCACCTCACCAATACACCTTGTGTTTTTCAGGTGGTAAAGGACGCAGCATGAAACTCAGGCCTAACACAAGCAGAGCATACATGGCATGTGTCTGCACTGTGCAAGTTCTGGAAATCCAAAACTCCTGGCTGCCAAGCTACAAAAAAAAAAGGTTATATTTATTGCCTCCTAGAAATCTGATATTCTAGGTATTTTTCACCACCACAAGCAGTATGACTCCCATAGAGGAAACATGCAGCTATAGAGAATACCATGAATAACTGATCAGCTGAGACAGACATGAAAGACGGAAGGGAGGGGGGGGGGTAGCAGGAGTGCTGGCAGGTACAGTAGGTGTCATTATTCATAGAGGGCATCACACAGGATGCACATGCCCAGACACATGCCACATTGAAAAATACACAGACAAACATAAGCAAACAAACAGTTACATAAGCAATCAATGGACGAGAGGTTCTCAATAGGACTTCCTGTTGGTGTTGCAGACATGCATCAATACAACTGAATTAATTCTACACAATCGCAGAGGACTACTGGATATGCTTTACAATCCTTCTACAGAGACAAAGCACGGGCTCACAGCCAATTAAAATATGATGTTAAACAACCATTCATTTCTATTGTTGCTTACCCACTCAGTGTACAGTAATACCATTAACAACTGAGTATCTGGTCATTTGTTTTTCGTGGAACAGATCTTTTCGCTGCTGCACTTGACAATCTGTAAGTGTTCTGACTCTGAGTCATCAATTTCCTGAAATGCCTAAAATTAATATGAATAAAGCACAACTCCTGCACCTACAGAACTGCTGTCAGAACTTTCCGTGTCGCTCCGAGGCCTGCATGTGACAATGTCAGAGTCGATATATCAACTCCTGCACCCGGGCGGGATGACGTAATCCTGATCCTGATCTGTGACTCAGGCTCACAACACATGGCATCGGCAACCGCGCACATATTCAGTGACACGCTTCATCCAACTGTCAGGATCCAATAGTGTTCGTTTCTCCCTCTGAATGTGTTGATCAAAGCCCTGCAGGCAGCTCTCTCTGCCCGAGGCTGCAAACCGCCTGCGGACTTCTCTCTCCGTCTCTAGCTACTCGGTGTCAGTGCTGAGCTAAGCTCGAGTGGGAAGAGGGACGGGGAGTGCTGTTTTCAGCAGCAAGGATTCCCCACCCATTGTTTTTTGATCTGCGACCGACACACCGCTGACCTCCGACCCTAACCTTTGACTCCTTTGTGTGTGTGTGTTTGTGGGTGTGTCTCTGTGTTTCTGTGTGTCCCACTGGGACTTTTAAACAATGTGGGAATGAACTATAAACCACTTTCAAAGCATCCAAATTATAATGAGCCACACAGAGAGTAACACTGGCTGCTAACTAGCTTTTAGCCACATACTGATACAGTGACACAAAAATCAACTTTTCTTAGTTTATATATAAATATAAATATATATATGTATATATATATATATATATATATATATATATATATATATATATATATATATATATATCTCAACAAATTTATGGTACCATCAATGGTTATAGCTTCTGAGCGTGAATTCTTGCTCGTTTCTTCTCGTCTTTTATAATACTAAACTAAATATTCTAGGGTTTGGACTACTTGTCAGAGAAAACAACACATTTATGACATTATGATGGGCTTTAGGAATCTGTGACAGGCATTTTCTACTATTGTCTGACATTTTATAGACTTAATAATTGTCGAGAAAATAATAATCAATAATAAAAACAGGTGTTAGTTGCAGCCCGAAATGACAACCTACAAACTTCCGATATTTATTGCAACTAACTTTAGTCGTACTAACTTTATGAACACTATTCCCATCAAAGGACACCAGCAGCATTTCCTGACAATTTTAGAAGACCTCACAGACCTAAAGAGCTCACAGGGTGCAGCTGCCGTTTGACCAATCTGATGAATGATGAAGGTCTAACAACTGAAACAGCATTGACAAAGTGAGTGCACATGATTCTCCGGTTCCTTCACAGCCTGGTGTTTGATCCTCCACACTTGACAATAAGACATTTGAAGGGTTAATACACTCTATCGTACCTCCTGCTCTGGCTGAGTACAACGGCTGCTATTGCCACCTCCAGCACAAATTAACACATACTCACCACTGCACAAATGACAGGGTGTTTGAGCACTACCCACCGTGTGTGTGTGTATAGTATGTACGTGTGGTAACAGTGTTTATTTCTTCATCTCATATCGAGATCAGATGCATGCCAGCGCAACTTCCGACCAGGAGGAGAAGCCACACAGTCATGTTGTAATCACTTCAGCCAGCGGCTTTATTAACGGCTGATGAATAATTTACTTGTGCTTTGTATGTCAATTAGAAGAACAAACAAGACTGTTTCTTGTTTCTGAAGCTTGAAAGGAGAAGGATTTAAGAAAAAAAGGCTGCATTAGAATGATATAAAATGAAATGTGATTTTGGAAAACACTTGAAACAAATTCAATTGTTAAAATATGTCCATGACAAATTCCTAGAGTCTGAGGGAGTGTCTTCAGGTTACTTGTTTTGTCTGACTGACAGTCCAAAACCTCAAAAGTAATCAGTTTACAATTTTAAAAAAGACAAAACATGCGATAATTCACATTTGAGAAGCTGGAGCCATTTAATTTCTGGCATTTTTGCTTCAAAATAGTTGCTAATGAATAAATTGACTCGTGTTTTAAAACAATCTGAGACATGGGCAGTGATTTAAAGGTCGGGAATTGGGCTAATTTCTGAATTACTCTTATGATAAAGTGGAGCCGTCACGTACATCTCCCTGTGCCTGTGTGTGTGTGTGTGTGTGTGTGTGTGTGTGTGTACCTGAATCTCCCTATCTTGTCTGCCGTGCTGGGACATATCGAAAGCAGTGATGTTTGAAATTCACTCTGCTCTGTGGGATTCTCATTCTTTTTTGTGGAGCGTATTTATTCAGCAGGTCTTATCAGAGCTGAGGTGCTTTATTCATCTCCTGCTTCTCTCTTTCTTGTCTGCTCGCTGTTGAAAACACACACATACCTGCAGTGCACCCCGACCCAATCCCTCCACATACTCACACGGGCAGACCTCACATCCGAGCGTCCCACTGTTGCCATGGGGACCATTTCAACCCTGTCAGCACTTCTGAGGTTTCGCCTGGAGCGAAGGCAATTTGCTCCCCTCCCCATCCTTCACTCTTCCCATCCCTCCACCCCTCCTCCTTTTCTCTTTTCCAAGACGGGAAAAAAAAAATCCCATCCTTCATTCTCAAGAGGCACGACTATTTCTTCTCCTATTCTTTCTCTCAGATTCATTCACCCACAATGTTTGGCACCGGCAATCTCCTCTCCTCCTACTCTCACTCCCACTCTACACAGGCTTTATAAGTGTGTGCATACACTTGCTCCTTCCCCAGATTGAGAGAGAGTTAGGGAGGAGGGGGGGGTGAAGAGTGCATCTGCTGCTGATTTCAACCACACAGGATGCGTTAAAAGCATAAATTTCCTCGGAGGGGCTAGTCTGATGTATAGATTGAGCTAAACCACGAAAGGAAGCAATTGCTCTGAAGATTGTCTCTGGCAGAAATCTGGAAACGTCTTGCTCCTGTGCAGAATTTGACTTTTACATTTCTGCTGCAGGCATGTTCATAACATGAGCCCGAAGATGGCATCTCTGGCTGAAATAAAACCCATTTAAAAACAATGCTCGAGAGTTGGCAGCTTGAAAAATATTATTATTTTTCCGTTGAACTTTATGCCCAACGCTGGCGATAAATGATGCGATAATAATGCGATACTTCCCCCACAGGGAAATTCTCACAGCACAAATCGGGCTGAGCTATAAACCAGCTGGCGGGGATTCAGTGTATTGCTTAAAGACACTTCAGCAGGGCAGCTGAAGGCTTGAACCAAAGTTCTCTGGCTGAATGATCATCTTATAATACACAAGAAAAACAATATGAGGACTGTTAACTGACCCATAACACTGCGACTGAAACTCATATGAAGCCTCACACATCTACACAGATGGTGATGTAACAAGACTTTCTATGAACACTATTTAGATTTAACCACCAGCTTTAAGAGATCAGAAAATGACACATTCGGCTCATGATTATGTCCATAATCCATGAAAATTCCTTGCGACGTGCTATACTTAGACGCTTTAGCTTTGCCTGGACATATACATCGAGGCCGGCTCACCTCTAACTTCCTCGTAGTATTATCCCAACAACATAATGGACCTGCTGTTCAGGGGATCAGCTGAACGTGGACACAGGAGACAGGCACAGCTGGGATAGCTGAGGGGCACATTACGTGGTTTATCCCGTCTATACATAGACCTGGAAGTATTCTTAAAGCCACCACGCACAAGCGGCAAAGATGACAGACATAAACCTGCCAGACAGAGAGGAAATATCATGTCTCAGACTGGGTGAGCCCAACTAAACGCATTTTATACGCCTTTTAATTTGTGGAGTAGCTTACCCATGAGATGCTGACATAAATCTTTATGATGGGAGTTCATAACACACACCACAGTCTGTAAGCTTGGGCAAAATAAGTCATAAGAGGATAGCGTCTTGAGAGGGTGGGGGTAAGCTGATAAAGTCACCTGACGATGACCACAGACTTAAGGTTATAGTTTAGCCTCCTGTTAAAGCACCACTACATCAGTAGGTGTGACATAATGGGGTTGTAGCAGCAATGCAATTACTGCTCACTGTGCACTCCAAGGCAGCAGCAAGCCTTCTCCTCAGCTGCTTTCTTGCATGGCAGAAAGACGAACAAAATATCAAACATAGAGCACACCGTAGACACCAGGAAAGGTGGGAAAAACTGGAAATTCCTGTGTAACGCCAATACAAACAAATCTAACAAACATAACACTTAATATATCTGTTCCTGTAGATCCTGTAGCACATTTACTACCAATCAATTACATCTCAAATAACAGCTAATTATATTACAAACCATGATGCTATGTTTTAGAAATTTGGATGTGTTTTGACTACTTGTCTTTATCTCCCATTAATCTCCAAATGATATGAAAATCAATTACTCGGCTCTTGAAACTTGCTTGAGTCGTGCAATCCCTCAGAGTGAACAACAGGGCTGCTATTTTTTCATTACTGATCATACTATGTGATATTTTTCCATTTACTTCAATTTATAGTTTAAATAAAAGTCTGAAAAATACACATACATCGTCAGAAACTCAGACATACTTCATTTTATAGCAATATAAAACAGAAAAGAAGCATTTAAAAAGCTAAAACCAGCTAAATGTTTGCTTGATAAATGACTACTCAACTATCACAACTGGCAACTGCTCAACAAATCAATATAATGTTTAATCTGTTTATCCCTAGTGAACATCAGCGGCAATTCAGTGCAAACTTTTCAAATCTATGTGAGCACAGAATACCTTGATGTTCACTGTGATCGATCACAGGAAATGAAGAGATGTCAGAAGCGTGCTTATAGGGTTTCATAGTAGAGAGAAATCAATGGGAGCCAATGGCTGCCTGAAACTATGGGAAAAATACACGAGAAAGAAAATCTATAACTGCACAAAGTGTGTGTAAAAATGGTCAGCAAAAGTGTATAGGTGTACAGGAGTTAAAATGAGGAGGTAAAACTTGCACATGCAGATGAGAGTTAAGTTAAACTGCCACAGCTTCCTGCACTGGAGATCCTCAAACCCAACTTGGGTAGGACAATGTCACACTGGGACTATACAGTGATGTTCTCTACTCAAATTAATGATACCAGGAGTAGCAGCCTTGAAGACAGCTCCAAAGCTGCTCTTTTTTGGTGACCACCATGAGGAAATAAATGGCTGTAAATGGTTAAGTGTGAAAAACTGACAAGTGAATTCTCTCACCATGTCTGCTGGGGTGCTGCCCGTCATCGTGAAGGTTCTCCCGGTCCTCGGAGGGGTTCACACACACTCACAACACAAGACAAGGACACAGATATCCCCTGTTTTCGTCTCCCCTGTGAGAGCTCACACACACGTCGCTGTTGGGGTTTTAAAGCCGGAAACAAAAAAGCACAATGTATTTCCCGGTGTCTTGCTCTCCACAGTCACAACACTGAGGTAGTCGAGACGTGTTAACGACGCTGCTTCCTCTCTATTGCACAATCATGTCGCTGATCATTTTCCACACAAATTGGGAGATTCGGAGGTGTCGTTAATGATAGCGGGATGAGCTGTGGACCCGAGGGCCTCCTCCGACCCTCCACACATCAAGAGTACCCTGCTTTAGAAAAGGTGCCTACGCCATGCGAAAAAGCCAACACTGCTGGCACATCCGAACACGGATCTTTTTCTCTCTTGTGGAAGAAGAACAAAAAATATCCGCACGGTTACCGTCCTGTGATAAACTCAGTCACTTCCGGTTGTCGGTACACAAACGCGTCTCACGGCGAAAGCTGTCGGCGCTTCTCTTTACACCGGGAATTACTGATGATTGTTGTTTGCGATACGGACTGCTCTGCTGTACCTCTGCGACCCGTTCAGCTGTCACCCTGCCTCTGAACACTGACGTCAAGCTAGTAGCGGAAACCGACATGGCACTTCCGGTTTGGCTTTTCCAAATAAAACCACTTTAATATTTAGAGTACGCAGTATACGCATTTATTTCTTTTTCTTTTTGGTATGAATAAATTAATTAAGATATTAATTACTGCTATTTTGGTTGTTATCCAGCCCATTTCTACAGAAGTAAAATTTAAAACTGAATTTAGCACTAAAAAATCCATAAAATTAAGACATACTATTTTTTCACTGAAAATTCAATTTACTCCAAAATGTTTAACATATTATGATAAATGACATTTATTAATTAATTCATTTATTTATTTTTATTAAATTTTCTCAAAGATTTGGTTGTGTGTTTTTTTTCCCTCATTGTAATTATTATGTTTTTATTTATTGCAAGTGGCTTTGGTTTCAAAAGTGTGTGTGGTGGCCAACCAACCATTTTAAAATTAACAATGTAAACAAATTACTAAGATTTATTTATGTACTTATTTTGAACTTTGAATCTACAACCCCAATTCCCACAAAGTTGTGCTGTGACGCTATGTAAAAATATATTTGTGAATATAAATATAAATAAAAACAGAATGCAATGATTCCTTTTTCAACTATATCCAATTGAATACAGTCCAAAGACAAGATATTTAATGTTCAAACTGATAAACTATATTGGTTTTTGCAAATATTTTTATACAAATATACAATCTAAATTTGATGCCTTCAACATGTTGCCCCAACAAAAAGTTGGGACAGGGGCATGTTTACCACTGTGTTAGCCTTTTTTTTTAAACAATAAAAGTAGTAGTAGTAGTGGTACTAGTATCAGTAAGTGTTTGGGAGATGAGGACACTCATTGTTGAAGTTTTGAAAGTGAAATTCTTTCTCATTTTTGCTTGATATACAACTTCAATTGTTCAGCAGTCCAGGGGCTCTGTTGTTGTATTTTGCAATTCATGATGCACCACACAAATGAGAGAGAGAGACAGGGGTGGACTGCATGCAGGCCAGTCTGGTATCTGCACTTATTTACTGCAAAGCCAAGATGCAGTAACACATACAGAATGTGACTCATTGTCTTGTTGGAATTAAGCAGGGGCATCCCTGAAAAGATGTTGGCTGGATAGTAGCATACCAAAACCTGTATGTACCTTTCAGCATTCATAGTGCCTTCACAGATGTGCAAGTTAATCATAATGCCATGGGTAACATGGGTAACACACCCCAACACCATCACAGATACTGGCTTTGAACTTGCGCTGGTATCAGTCTGAATGGTCCTTCTGCTCTTTATCCCAGAGGACATGACATCAATAATTTCCAAGAACAATTTGAAATGTGGACTCTTCAGACCACAGCACACCTTTCCACTTTGTGTCAGTCCATCTCAGATGATGAGCTCAGGCCCAGAGAAGTCGGCGGTTGACATATTGTTGATATATTCAGAAAGAGTTCATATTTACAAAATAAAAAATCCATTCCAATCCAAAAATATATCAAAAAATATCTTGTCTTTGTACTGTATTCAATTAAATGTAGAACAAAAACATTTGCATATCATTGCATTCTCAATTTATTTACATTTTATACAGTGCCTCCTTTATATATTGACTTAACACATAGATATAGGCTATGTGAGTATGTACACAGCAAAGGGGGAAACTGGAGAAAATAATTTGAGAATAATAGTGTTGCATTTGTCCAGTTCCTCATCCTCAACATTAAAAGCTACTATTCAGCTGTTAAATTCCTCAAACAAAATATTAAATCACCATTTTTTTGGTCTTTTTTAGTATTTTGTATTTATGAATCCTGGCACAACAAGAGTTTCTTACACGCAAAGTGAGAACTAATAGACCTACTAATATTTGATCAGTTCCAGAACTTAATCATAATTTTGTGAAGACTTTTTTATCTAGGCAATATTCTTGCAACCGAAAGACAAAACAAAAATAAATGTATTTAAGAGCTTTGACTTATTTTGTTAAATTAAAGAGGTTTTGAAGTAAATAGTGATATCACTTGGTAAAGTAAGATATAGGGGAAAAGTAGGATTTCATTGTTATTCTAATTTTTATGTAGTATTATTTTGGCACCCTCATCAAATATTTTGGTAGTTATCTAGCCAAATTCAATAGAAGTAACAGATGTTTTAAAACTCAATTCAGCACTGAACTTCACGTTGTCATTGTTATGTTTTATTTTGAAGTCGAAATGACTCTATATCCGGGTTTAATGTTTCCCCACGCACTGCTTGATGCAGTTCCTTTAAGAACATGGCGGCAGTCCTCAGATTGGGGGTGTTGAACCTTTGGATTGAACAGGGAAGAGTGCTGGAAGTAGTGAGAGCATGAGTGGGAGAGAGTCCAGCCTGGGTGGAGGAACACACCTCTCTGAGAAACCAGCATGGAGGGGGATTCCTTGGAAAAAGAGGCACAACACTGAGGAGAAGGAATACTCAGTGTGTCCTTTCTGGGAAAATAGAAAATAACAGGCTGCTGCTAATGTTCATATGCTACACTGCATCAGAATACAAGATTCAGGCGTTTAGTGTTTGTTACAAATAAGAACCTGTCACATCTGTAAAGGTCAAAGGTCATAAAACTGTCAGTTATATTTGCATTCATGCACGGTGATGGATCATTAAAGTGATCAGTGACTTAGAGGATAAGACAGGGCTTCTGCAGTGACTTACTGTAATCAATAAATTAGCCAATCAGTATCCAGGATAGCATGGGCTGTCATAGAGAGTGAACAATGTCTTACAGAGCGGAAACGATACAATAATGGCCTTTGTTAAGCAGCCTGAGAGACTTCTGGAGTCAAAGTAACATCACAAATAGGAAATAATACATATATTATGCACAGTATATAAGTATTGTCATAGAGAGTTGGAAAAAACCTGACATACTATTAGTTCAATATGGCCGTGGGGTTATTTATAGCATGCATCAAATACATATGTAATATAATATCCTGTCCTTGATGAAGTGTTCTGCCTTGTGTATGTGCCTCTGCGTGTGTGTGTGTGAGTGTGTGTGTGTGTGTGGGCCCTGTTTCCGTCAGAGGTCGAGATGCGTATCGGCAGCAGGTCTGTCCCCTCTCTGGTGGACTGAGTGAAATCCATTGTGGCATCAGGAGTGGCTTTTTCTCTGAGATCTACAGGATTAACCACCTAATCTCCCCACCATAAAGGGAGAGTGGAGAGGGGGTAGTGAGTCTGTCACACACTCACACACACACACACATACACACAAAAGCATAAGCATGCCTGCACAAACACAAGTGAGGTGTGAATGTGTTTTTGTTGTCTGTGTTTTCAAAATAAAAATCAGTGTATGACTTTCAGCTGGTGAGCCAAGTAGGGCAGCGACTACTATATAATGACTATTGTTATTATTAAATCATCTCTTGATTATTTTCTCATTGAAAATTATGAATTGTCAGAAAATACTGGAAAATGTTGTCAATCAATCTGTCAGTTGATTAATTTGTCACATAAAATCATAAAATATGATTTTAGTTAATGCAGTTGTCAGCTCCATCAATTTCTACAGTCAAAATAGTGTAGTGATAATAAATTAAAGTAAATGTTTGGGATTAGGGTCTTCATTTAGGATCCTTGTGGCCTGAGGGTAGAAATAAATCACTTGTTTTGTCTGACCAACAGCCTAAAACCAAAAGTATTCAATAATAAAGGCAGAAAACAGAAATGAAAATCAAACTGTCACATTTGAGAAGCTTGGCATTAATGCCATAAATGATTAATTGGTTGTCGAAATTGCTGTTGATTTATTTTATGTAGATAGACCAAATGTCTAATCTACTATCGTTTCAGTACTAAAATCTAAACTAAAGTGTGTGTGTGCATCCATCACAAAAATACACGTATGCCCAAGTAATTAATTAGTTCATATAGCTTAATATAACTGCATTTAGACACATCTTAAGGTGCCACAAGAATGACAGAATGAGGTCTACATTATATTCTGTATGTGTGTAACTGGTGGACTCTAGTGATGTCTGCGTTGTGTTGATATGAAGAAGCCGAGACCGTGGATACCTTTGGAGGCGCTGGTTACAGTCTAGATGGTCCTTTTGCTCTTTTATTCCTGACAATTCTGATAGCAAGAGGTACAAACAAAATCCTCCGTCAAATACGACCATATAAACTCAAGCCCCTACACAAATTAAGGGACACAGGAATATGTTAGCATATTATACAATACGTTTACACACTAAGAAATCAAGGCACAGGAATGGACCTACAAATGCTTTGTCACTGCAGCTGTACCCAAGCAGGGTAGCTTTGATATTGGCAAATTTTTGTACCTCTAAAAGAACATTTCTGGACCCTTACTGACAAAAATGTACTTTTAGGTCCGGGAATAAAAACGTACCCATTGGAAAGGTACAGAATTCGTCCAGCTGGGGCAACAAACTTTTTTGTATTCTTATAGGCTGAAAAACCTATCTTAACAGCTCTAAAACACGGAAATAACAACAGGAGTAATGTCTCTTACCTCTCCCATGGAGTACAACAGCGAAAGTGGAGAGAGGTAAGGTAGGAGACACCCCTGTATAGGTGGGGTACCCCCAAAGGTGAACGTAGGGGTACAAACATTCCATATATTGACTATGGAGGCCTAAGTGTGTCGGGTAATAACAACTGAAACAAATTTTGTGTACTTTATATTAAAAATGTACATTTGACTTTGTTACACATATTACTGCTGCACAATTGACCCTGTTACATATGGTATAACTGTATCACACTGTATATGAAATGACTACAGAAACACAGTCATGTTCCACCACTTTCAAACAAGACTGACTTGTCTGTGCTTATGAGTAGTGAATAAACCTTGTACCACCCACAGCTCCACCCGCGAGCACTCTGTTTATCTTTCACTGGTGACTAGTTCTATAATAGGTTACATGAATATGAACATGTGTTGCTATGTTAGACTCTCGCTTATTTCAGTCATTGTGGTCTTTTTTTTTTAAATAAAGAATAGTCTATGTAAAAAATAACCCAGGTACAATGTTCAGCAGGGTATACAACTTTAATCTTAAAAACATTTTGTCTTCCTGCTTTTCAAGGTTCCAACAATGTCAACTTAATGGAAACTTAATGCCCAATGCAAAGGTCTCGGACATAATAGTACATGTAGATTACGTCAATATCTGACTCCTTGGCTGTCTCATGTCTTTCAACCCAAGCCAACATCAAACCAAAGTGTATCAAGATCAAATACAAGTGTGTATGTGTACAGAGTGTATGTGCGCACTGGCTTGTACTTGTTCGACAGTGCAGGTCTGTGTAATATGAACCACCAGGTCACCTTTACAGTCCCTCAGTTCCTCTCTGTAAGGTCTGCTGATCAAACATAAACGTTACATTTTGTGTAAAGAGAATACAACTCTGTAATCCTCTAAGCCTCTTGACTCGGCTCTCACTCAGGTTTTCATCTGAGCACCTGCCGTCTCGCTCAGACCACACACACGGACATATAGTGCACATGAAACACTTACATAGAGTACCGGTCATGTAAAGGAATCAGCATGAATGAGTTTTCAATGTTTGAAAGGTCAAAGGGTGTGATTAGAGTTTAACCAGTATATTGTGTTCACATGCATGCTGTCAGAGAGGAAAATAAACTTTGATCTATTTCTGTTTGCAGTGTCACTACAAAACAGTTGCTGCATTTTGGCTTTGAAGGGCAGCGTGCAGGACACACTTGGTGGTTACCACTGCTCCATATATAAACACTGACGCTCAGCATAGCAGCACTCCAACATCCCACTGCTTTGCTTCCACTGCCTCCCCATGTTTCCCACAGATTATTAACATGCACTGTGTGCCATCAGCTATTCTGAGAGATCCTGCAGCAGACTTTGAGCTCAGACTGCGGCGCAAAGGTTGGTGCTGGGAGCCACCAACGCAACGCAACACCCAGCATGACGTTTCACACCCCCTGACTGAGAGGACGATTCAGCACAGCTCTCCCAGAGGAGGTGTAAGCAATTATTTCCCCCCCATAAACACAGTAGGCCGACTGTTTTATGTCCCCTTCCTGCTTGTCTACACTTTCCCTCATTCCCTTCAGTCCCTGACTGAGAGAGAGATCAATGACAGGAACACTGGCAGTCTTATTCTGAAAGGATAAGGTCACCCAAATAATAAACAAAATCTCCCTGTCCTCTAGTGGTATACAACCATGCAGATACTTTTGGTGTTATGTGTGAAATATCATCCTCAGTACGATGTGAGTCAATGAAATTTTGTCTTTGGCACTCATAACAATTCTGTATAACTTACACACCTCAGGGACTATTTCTTCTACAAAGTGATTGAAATATCTTGACGGCCATTGGATGGATTGTCACGACATTCTTGCCCCCCTTAGGATGAATTATGAGGAAATAACTTTGGTGATATTTGATCTTTGTGTCATCATGACATCAAACTTTAATTTGTGTCATACTTTGGCTTATACTTATTGGCTTATGGCTACCTACCTCCAAAACTAATAAAATTTCAGATCAGCCATAGCTGTACTTTGTGTTTAGTGCTAATTCGCAAATGTTAGCATGCTAGCAAACTTATCTAAGATAGTGAACATGCTAAACATGTTAGCATTGTCATTTTCAGCATGTTAGCATGCTAACATTAACATTTACCTGAAAGCAATATTATTCCTACGTAAAGGATCACAGAGCGTGATGTAGACTACTCTTGTTTTTACCTATACAAACCCAGGTTTTAACCACATGATTTTACTTCCTGGTCGTGTATATTGTGTTGCAATGGGGATGCATTTGTTATCTTTCACCCTTACATTAATATGAATTAGGTCCAAATACTAACCAGTGGTAACCAAAAGGTTAGAGAATCAAGCTTGTGTCTGGGACGTTGTTGGTTCAGTCTATGAATGTATAAAGAGAACTGGATACAGCTTTGCAGGTGGGGCCCTCTTCATTTTTATGGAAGTTGCTCAAAGGTGCATGAAGGCAAACATTTTTGATTTCCGGGTATAAGATTATCTATATTTTTGCATCCATGAGTCTGTAGAGCAAGCATACCAGAGACACCAGAGCCAACCAAACTGGCCAACCTCCGCTTTAGACCTTCACAAACTTGAATGGTGATAAAATGATGTAGTTATGTGGCTTGTGGATCAAATTTCTGATCGTGAAACAAGTCATTTCGCAGGAGCTGTGATGCTCAAAAAAGTTAATCCACAGATTTTCACATCTCTTTCACAATATAAGTCCTTGCGAAAAAGTATTTTTGGGCCCATGGATGTATAAAGAGAAATGGATGTTGTGGAAACAGGACCCTGTTCATTCCTACTAAAGTTGCTCAGTGGCACATGAAGCCAAAAAAGCTAAATTTCCACCACATGAAAATACCTGGATCTTCTGCATTGTGAGGCCCATAGAGGAAGTGCACCAGAGATTTTTGGAAGTTAGCCACTTGACCGGCTAACTCCACCGGTAAAGTGGCTAACGTCCGGTTTAGCACTTTGCTAACTTAAATGGGGATAAAGTGATTGAATCATGCGGCTCCTCTAGACTTTCGCAATGTTATTGGACTGAGTGGATCAAACCTTGATAGTGAAACAAGTCATTTGAGATGCTTAAAAAAAATGTATCCACTGGTTTACAGACGTCTTTTTCACAATGCAAGTCTATGAGAAAAAGTCTGGATCCAGGAAGCCAAAAAAGCTAAATTTCCGACATATGAAAATACCTGGATCTTCTGCATCATGGGGACCATAGAGGAAGTGCACCAGAGACTTTTGGCAGCCTCTGTCAGTCAAGCATCTAACTTCAGCATTTAGCACTTTGCTAATTTGCTACATGATTAATCATGCGGCTCTTCTAGACTTCTGCAATGTTACTGGACTGAATGGATCAAATCCTAATAGTGAAACAAGTCATTTGTTGTGAGGCTCAAAAAAAAAAGTGTCAACTGATTTACACATGTCTCTTTCACAATGCAAGCCTTTCACAAAAAGTGTTTTTGGATCCCATGGCATCACACGATGGACCCCGAAGTTGTAATCCAGTGTTTTGTCACTATTTAAAATTAATAAAACTATGTCAAATTGGCTTCAAAGCCCAGTGCTGTTCTTGGGGCCCTTGTTCAATCCCCAGACCAGCAGGACAGATCTGGCTGGAGAAACGGGAAAAGAAGCACTTGCCCCTCTCTCATTACCACCACTGATGTGCCCTTGAGCAAAGCCCTTAACTGCTCTGTGGCCAGTACATCAGACTGGGGTTGTACTGGGCAGCCTTCAGGTTTATGTGTGTAACTGAATGTGATCAGGATGTTCCTGCAATGAAATATCTCAGTGAAACCTCCCTGAATAAACAAAGGTTAAAAATAACTCTAGCTAGCATGAGTTTATCTCACAGCTATCATGAGTGAATAATGACTGAATGATATTCTTATTCACATGATATTGCTAATCTACCTTCATCAGCTAAAGTAGGTTACTTTCACTTTCACTGAACTGTAAATGAGCTGCAGCATTTGTCTACAGCCTGCATTTGAAATGCTCTCTCCTGTCATTGTCATGAACAGCTCTCATGAACCCATTCTTTTCTATGACTGACAGCTCCGGTACAATGTCACCAATCCTCAAAAAGCCGCATTTATTACTCAGGATCACATCCTTCTCAAAAGCAACAGTCTAAACCTGAGTTGGATTTGGCTCAGACTTACCAGGAGACTGAGCTTATCTGCAACAAACTGTTGTTGTGGGGATCAGGAGGAGGTGGGTGCTCCTCTAATCTGCCCACCTGTCGAATACACTCGGTGGTAAATATACACAGGGATTTATCCCGAGATCCCGCTGATAGACCTTTCTGCCGGAGGCTAAATCTGAGATACAGGTTGTATCTCAGGTTGGTTTCAAGCAACTGCGTTTGAGTGTTTGTGTTTTGAATCTGTGTCGAGTTCAGTTGGTGGTATGTTGAGTGATATACGAGGAGGGAAACAACACTCGTAGTCGCAGTTAAAAGCCTCCTCCTCTGCTGCGATAACAATTTGTCATCATCTCACGTTTTTACCATCTGTCTGCCACAGAAGGGGAATAAAGTACATGCTCAGTGCTTGTATTTTGTTCTCTGTGCACCTGCCTCTGAGAGTCTAGATGCTCCTCTGTTCTGTTCCTGTTTACCTGAGTGGGACTTATTTAGCATTTTATGTGTCTCTCTGTTTGCGTTTATTCAATATGTTCCAGAGAGGCTCTGTTCAGCCAACATTAACCAGCTCTTTACAACGTCTTGCCTGTAAAAGCTGTAAGGCTGTCTCTATAGGCAGTATAGAGACAGCCTTTTTGAAAAGGTATGTTAGCTGTATGTGTGTGTGTCTCAACAATTTTTAGAAAAACTGACAGATATTTGGTACAGGCATCAATGCTCCTCACAGGATGAGCTTTGTGTAAGAATAACATCTTACAAAATCTGATTAATGCTGGCACCATCCTCACCAGGGGGGTAAATATAGAGAGTGGAGGCAGTGTGTTTGCACTTGGGCCTGTGGGGTGGGGGCGACCACGGAGGGAGCAGGCCCTTCCACAATGTTTTGGGCGGAGAACGGGCCGTTATGACTGAAGCAGGATTTATACTTGAGCATCAGCTCTGTGCAGACGCACGTGGCCTACGCCGTTGTGAGCTTTTATACTTGTGCGATGGTGTGTCTGTGTCACTCTGCAGTTACACCTCTAAAACACTGGTCAGCGTCGGGGTTTCTGTGAAGTGCTGTGTGGTTTTGTTGATTCAAAACATGCCCAAAACACACATTAAACATGGCTTAACTACGAAAATTTCAAACACAAGTACACAAATAAGTTTCACTATAACTCACAGCATTCACTGACGAAGCACTCGTCTTTATCTGGACACATTTTCCCCACAAATACAACATGCTAATGTTTTTAGCACAAGCTTATGGCATTTTACATTGTTAAATTAGCCTAGCAGCTAGCTGACTTTTCCTCTACTCATATGAATCCAGAGACAACAGCAACAACAAAAAGTAACATTACAAATTTCAGCTCCATTACAACTCACAAGGTTCACCAACAAAACAGCTGTCTTATACTAAACACGTTTTCCAAACAAATATAACATGCTAACGTTATTAGCACAAGCCTATGGCATTTTACATTGTATAAATTGGCGTTTCTACTGAGGGAAATGGTTTCAGCTTACAAAAATAGACAGGAGGTCTGCGTCACTGTGATCCGTAGTTACATTTGGGAGGTTCATGCCAGGCTACGTCATAGGCTCTATGTCAACACAGAACCTATGAAGAAGAGCTTTTTTGTAAATCATATAACAATCTAAATCTTGTTTTAAACTATAAACTATAAAACTATTTTAAAAAAAAAACTATAAATAAACCATTCAATTAAATTAATAGTTCACTCTGAAA
The DNA here is from genome assembly GCF_011397635.1 of Epinephelus fuscoguttatus. Taxonomy (NCBI): domain Eukaryota; kingdom Metazoa; phylum Chordata; class Actinopteri; order Perciformes; family Serranidae; genus Epinephelus; species Epinephelus fuscoguttatus. The sequence goes on along the minus strand of NC_064763.1, from coordinate 29,947,209 downwards.
TCTGAAAAGTAGATATAGGAAATCTATTGCCGAGAATAAGGTTAGTAAATGTAACTATTACTCTTAAGTTATGTTTACTTATCAGTAACATAACTTAAGACAAGTAGTTATCTTTTTTAAGGCAATCGATTTCCTAGATTTTTTCTAAGTAATATCAACTTGTCAGATTCCCTGTGGTATTTTTCTCATGTACAGATATGCACTGATGATTGGTAGGTAACATGTTTGTTGATGTTGTCAAGTCTCTGTTTGATCATGTGTGGAGACCAGACAATATGATCGCGGGTTTTAGGCAGAAAATCTGTCAAGCCTGAGAAGCTGAGCACATCAAGCGAGCAGTCATGCCTTCAAGCATAAAAGCGTCAGTAAGACAGATTGTTGGTGAAATATATATATGTCTAATGGTGCGTGTGTGAATTTCATAACTAGTAATAGTGTGCACTAAGGCACGTAATCATATTGTGCAATGGGGCCTGACGTAACCACCTTACGCTCCTGATCCTGACACAAGAAGCTATGTGACGTGTAACTATGTCTCACACATTACTTTTATGCATAAATTCTTTACATAGGCTACCAAAGACCTTTATTCTGACATAACCCTCCAACCAATGTGGCGTGCTGTTGCCAAGTCTGTTGACAAGACAGCAAATATCCTTCTGACTTATGCTGTGCACTTTTATTTTAATTTTGTCTTCTATATAAAAAAAAAGGTCTCTTACTATATATCAAAAAAGTTCAGACTTTGTCTTTCTTTCTGCAGGAACAAACAGATTTTTAGAGGAGTCATATGACACCAGGAAAGCACTAAACCTGTAAAATGATATCATAAAAGAAAAATCCAGCTGTCATTATGACACTGTTGAGCCTGTATGCACCTGCAATGAATATCATCACCCTACCTTCCTTCTAGGCAAACTCCCAGTGTCTGTTGTGATTGTGTGTCAGTGTTTGTCTCTGGTTATAGTCAGACATTATTGGCACAAACACACATTTTTTAAGTAAACCACAGGCAGCTCCAGTTTCTGTGTACCTGAGTCAGCCTCCACTTCCTTCTCCACCTTCCCTACTTTTGTTCTTCCTCTTTCCATTCCTCTCTCACGGTGACTAGGCAGGTATAAGTAGAGGGTGAGGCGATGTTATCAGCACTACATGGCCGGCATTGTAGCTACTATGCAGATGTCAGGCAGTTATTATGGCACAAAATAGCTGTGATTAGATGAGCTGCTGTCTTCCCTATAGAGCTCAAAACAAAAACAAGAGGCTGTTTCTCTTCCGTGCTTATCTTTTGGTCACATTACTTTGTGATACAACAGAGAAGTAGATTCTCACCTTCAATAAAACAAAAGGACCGTGTCATCTGCTCCATTTGGCATTCATTCAATGAGCATGTGCAGGGTTATTCTTGCTGGGCTCAGTCCTCTGTTGTTCTTCAGGTGGTGACTTGATTGGTGTTTGTTCCAGGATGTTGCTTTGAGTCACCTGGGGTAAACAAATCCAAACGTGACTCACCAGCAATGACAAGAACAGAATCTGAAGGGTGATACAAGGTAAGTTGTCAGGTAAGTCAACAAACTCCTGGTCCCAGTAAACATTTCACACTTTGAAAAACTTCAGACGGTGTTGACAAGTCAAATGATACACACCTGTGATTTCAGGAGCAGCTTTTCACTTTTCTTTTAGTTTCCTTATTCTATCTGCATATATGTGCTGTATACTACATCAAAACAGCAGTATAATAGAAATATACTAAAATACACAGAAACAAACCTTATTCTCATGTTATATTAACCTGGCCTCAATAAGTAGTCAATAAAGTGGTGAAGGAATGAGTCCTTAAACCCAGAATTTAATTAGCATTTTTATATTTTCAGTTCCCTCATCTCAAAGTCAGTGGGGTTTTTGAATGGGATTTAGATACCTGAAATAAGGTCTGTGGTTAACACAAGCTTAAGATATTTTCACTTTTTGTTCTACGACATCAAATGCATCAATAAATACTCCATGTGTTAATTTTGAAGTTTTAACGGGTCTTAAGAAAGCGGTTGATAAAAAGAGGCTAAATTAAACTAAAGGGTTTGTAGAGGACATTAAGCATCATCACACTGAATGACAAGCTTAATGTAATTACTCAGAATCAAGGAACCCAAAAGCACAAACTCAGAGAGTGGAGCAGAGTCCAATATTCTTTAATCAGTCCAAGGCCAGGCAGGCAGATCAGGCAGACAAAACCAAGGGACTAGGCAAAATCTTCAAACCAGGAAACAGGCATGGTAACAGGTAACAGGCGAGCCGACAGATAGACAAAGAATTCTGGAACGCTAGGCAAACACACTAGACAATCTGACATGGAGCATGAGAATCGGGGCCAGTATATGAGGAGTGACCGATGAGCATAATGGGATCCAGGTGAGGAGATGGGCGGGGAAAACTCACGTGAGGGGAATGAGAGGCCATTTACACGTGGCCGGCTATTTTCATAAACGGACATTTCACCGTCTCCGTTTTCAAAAAGATCTTCGTTTACACTTACCCGTGTATATCTACACAAGAGCATGCCAAACCTGTAGGTGGCAGCGTAACGAGAAGCTCAAGCCTTCCATGTATCCATTGTCACCATAGCAACATAGGTCGCACTTTTGACACAGGCGCAAGTTCCGGCGCATACTGTGACGTTGGCTGCCTATAACTCCGTTTATCTCCGTTTATCTCAGTTTACATGCAAATCCGCAACCGGAGTTTTCCAAAATCTCCACTCTGGCCGGTCGTTTTCAGAGGAGAAATCTCCGTTTACGTGTAAACAAAGGGGCACAAACGAAGGAAGATGTCTCTGTTTATCAAAATCACCGTGTATGTGTAAACGGCCTCTGAGGTGATTGCAGGGCAGATGGGTGTGGCAGGATCTGCAATGACAGGAGAGTTCGTCATCAGGCAGGTGAACAGCATGAAAAATATAAGACGGTGAACCCGTGACACTTAGTGTTGGTAGTGGTGAAGTCATGTGACCGTGATGTAGTTTGTTTGTAGCCTAAAGTTAGTTTTTAACCTCTGCAGACTGCACTTACATTTTAGAAATCAAGAACTTGGTGTTCATTCGTGAACAAAAAGTGTTAGTATCATAAACTTTTGTTTGCCACAGAGCTTATTTTCTGCAATAATCCAAAAGTCAATCAGAAATGACTGACAATGGTAAAATACAACAGGCTTGTTGAGGGAACCAGAACATCATATACAGATACGCGATCATGATTGCTGGGTAATATGTATGTTGATGTTGTCCAATGTTAAGTCTCTGTTTGATGGTGAATGGTCGCTGGTTTAAGTGCAAATCTGTCAAGATTGACAAGCTGAGTGCCTCTGTAAGCCAAGCAAGCCTTTGAAACATTAAGGTAGGTTGTTAGTAAAATACATATTTGTCTAATGGTGTGTATGTGATCTTCATAACTAGTAATAGTGTGTACTAGGGTCCATCATCATATCACGCACTGGAGTCTGCCGTAACTACCTTATGCTTCTGATCCTACTGTCTCACACATGTCTATATACTTTCATGCACAAATCCTCTACATACAGGTTACCAAAGACTTCTACTCCGACACAACCATCTGACCAATGTCTACACTTATTTAACAGAGCTGCTAGCAAGGCTGTAGATTTTAGTTTTCTTTTGAGACAACAGTAAATTTCTTGACTTGTTATGTTGTGCACCTTTATTTTAGTTTTGTCCTACATGTTCATTAAAAAAGTCCAGACTTTCTCTGTCTGTCTGTCTGTCTGTCTGTCTGTCTGTCTCTCCTTCTGCAGGGACAAACAGATGTTTAGAGGAGTCATATGACACCAGGAAACCACTAAACCTGTAAAATGATATCATAAAAGAAAAATCCAGCTGTCACCATGACGCTGTCTGTATGCGTTTGCAGTAAATATGCGCACATTTCTTAGCTTTGTTTCATATAAACATCGTTGACCTTTTGTTGAGGAAACCAGAATGATGTTAACTTCCAGGATGGCCTACAAAAAAAACTGTAATCCCAGCAGCACTCTATGGGGAGGGATGTTTGTGTCTGCTGTCAGCACCTCACTTCCTGCATTGTTTTCCATCAGCTGAAATTCACTGGCTTACAGTCAAGGGAGGATGTGTGTGTGTCTACTAGCACAGTGACACACACGCACACACACACACACACACACACACACACACACACAAAGTTGATTAGGCACTGATGGCCTAAAATGACATGAGTGTTTCAGGGTTTTTAACAGAGGAACTCTTTTCTCCAAGATGACCCAGTAAAACAAATCCCAAATTAAATGATCACGGCCTCATGACCAAAGACTGTAAAAATAAAAATAATAGATGTAGCTACCATGTCATCACCCATTGGTTTGTGGACTCCCATTTTGAAGCCTTGGGTTCAGCATTTCTGCCTTCGCCTTCTTGTTTTTTTGGAGCCAGAGGTGACTGTATTTGGGTGAGAGGTTGATGCTGGGGAGGAGTGAGGGCTGGATCTGACTAAGGAGCTGAGGACACTATCAGCAGACAGCCTGTCATCTGTTCATCTTATTGTATTCACTCCTATGGTGAAGCTACATTGCCAGTGGGTCCTTAACATGAATGCACTGTAATAATAATGGCTTTCTACTAATTTCCAATCAAGTGTAAATTTTAATCAGTATGATGGTTTTAGCTGATAACAATTCCATTAATGAATGTGCCAAAAATCTGCCTCCTAATCCTACAAAGAAGACATCGGTTTATGAAAGTCCCATAACAAAAACCCACTGGCACGCATTTACTCATAATACCCATTTCAAAGTCCATGCTTTGATTTTGTGAGAGTGCCCAAATCCTCCATCTTCCCTCCAGCTCACTTTGAAGGATTTAACATTAAACTGTGAAGTGTGTTAAGTTTCAAAACATCATCACTGAGCTGGGAGGAAAGCTGGGTTTCCTTGGGGCGCTACAACAAAATCAGTTACTGCATCTTTAAAGAGCAACTTAACAGATGCTTGTTGGGCTCAGAGGTACTAAGACTTTCAGACTTTCAACCAGAGAAGGCAGTGAAATGCTGTTTCTCAGCATGGAGGCGTGAAGTTAGTAGACCAAAAACAGCCAAAGAAAGAGAGAAAGAAAGAAAGAGGTTGGTGGGAGCTTGTTGTTTCACATAGTGGTGAAACAATAAAAAATGATCCATGTTGGTTTGAGGAGTAGATCCATGAGTTTGAAGGCTTATCAGACACTAAAAGACTGCACTGTGGTTTATAATAGAGATGATTTTACAACTCTGAAAGGTTAACATCGTGACAGTAACTCAGTTTTTCATTATGACAGTCACAAGGTAAGCAGGATAAAGTGTGAGTGTAAAGAGTGACTCAGTTCAAATAAATGACGGGGCTATGTTTTTCCACGCAGGGCTAGAGCTGGTCTGAATGTGGGCTTTCCCAGCTGACATTTGGCAAGAAGGTACACTGTGGACAGGCCACCAGACTTTCGCAGGACTGACACATAGAGACAGACAATCACGCTCACGTTCACACCTATGGCCAATTAACATAGTGAAAAAAAACCACACTATTTTGGGCGTTGGTAGCATAGTGGATAGTGCCGGCGCCCCATGTACAGAGGCATTGCCTTGCAACCCTTTGCTGCGTGTCAGTCCCCGCTCTCTCTCTCTGTCTCCCCATTTCACACACTGTCCTATCCATTAAAGGCAAAAGCCCAGAAACATAATCTTCCAAAAAAAACACTATTTGCTAGGTAATGGCCTGAAGAAAACATGAAGAATGATGAACACTCCCTCTGTGTGTGTTGTAATCAGAGCTCCTCTGTTCTTCATTATGGTAGATGGTACGGTCCGTGTGTGCATGTTAGTTCCTGTCGGTATCCCACTGGCTAGCTAATCACCCACAAATACAACATGCTAATGTTATAAGTACAAGCCTATGGCATTTTCCATTGTATAAATTAGCCTAGCAGCTAGCAATCTTTTCGTCTTCTTATATAAAGCCAGGGACAACAGCAACATTTAACAAAGGTAACATTACATAATTTGGCTCTATTACAACTCACAAGGTTCACCAACAGAACAACTGTCATACTAAACATGTCTTCCAAACAAATACAACGCGCTAACATTATTAGCACATGCATATGGTATTTTACATTGTATAAATTAGCCTAGCAACGAGCAGAGATTTCCTCTACTCATATGAAGCCAGGATAAATCCCGAAGTATAAATCACACACAAGACTTAAAATGCTATTTTTGTGGAGGCTTTATTGTCTTCATAATTTATTGTTTCTTATCGGTGAAATAAAAGTAGATAAAAGCTTCCTTTCCACTGAGGGAAATGGTTTCAGCTTACAATAATAGACAGAAGGTCTGCATTGCCGTCATGTGTAGTTACATTTCTGGGGAGGTGCACGTCAGGCTACGGTGTAGGCTCCACGTCGACATGGAGCCTACACCGTAGCTACGGCATCCATTCAATGCAGAAGTATATACCACATTCGCACTCCTTATGCTTTTAGCACCATTAGTTGCCAGCCGCGTGCTTAGCCACCTCCATGTTGAGAGCCGTGTGCAGACAATCACAGCTCAGACTCTAAATCATAATTATGCACCAAATGTCGTATACAACGCCTTTTAGGCTAAAATGTTAGGTAACAGCAGGCATGGAGCAGCACAGGCCGTTTTCACTGAAGACGTTTTGACATGTAGGAAGAGCACAGCTGTAAGCAATAGAAAGAATGATAGCTGAATTCAATTTAGCTGCTTCAGTTTCTGGATTGTGCATGCTGGCTTACTGTCACATTGTCTTGGCTCACTGGGACACTTGAATATAACAGAGACTGTTAATGTTATTAGTAACACCTGTGCTTTACCTCTACGACAGGACAAAGTGTCTGCTTTGATAAGGGCCTGTATTTGCAGTCATAATAATTTTCTACAACAGCTCATCGCTAATTTTATCCGCCTGCTGTTTGGTGCTGCAGGTAGTGTACAGTGTGTTTATCAGAGCTAAAAGCTTCAAAGCTATGCAGAGCTGCAAAGCTTGGAGTTAATTCTCTGTGGGTTTGTTAGGATGAGTTTCCTCTTCCATATTATACGTTGTCATTCAGTGTTAGTATCCGTAATTTGGAGTAATGTAGGTTTAACGTCTGTAAAACCTTTGCAATATTTCATGTGTAATCTTATTCAACCAATCAGTGATGTAGTGTCGTGTACACTTTGTACAGTGCTGTAAATGGTTTAACTGCTTGGTTTAAATATACTGTCCGTATCAAAGAGTGACATGTTTCTGTTTATCTTGTCATGCAAACAATCCCAGCCATCTCAAGCTGTTTTCTCATGTAAACTGGGGACAATGTTCAGAGAATCTGGTTCAGGCATTGTCTGGAGATTATCTTCACACATGTAGCACACAACAGGAGATTGCCTGTGTCAGAAGTGTTCTCACCTAGGCAGGAAAAAATCTTTTTGTTTGTGAATAAAAAGTGCTGCGTGCAGAAGTTTAGTAGTATACAGATTACACCCTGGTCACGTAGCCATTTCATAATTTGGTCATAAACAACACAGTCTCTTGATGTGCCTTGTTTTTGTCTGACGATTTCGGCTTCAGTCCTTCTCCACAGAAGTTCCCGAATCTCGTCATCTCTCCAGCTCGACATTTTTGCTGCCATCGTTGTGTGAATGACCCTTCTTCACCTTCAGATGTTTGTTTTCTGCCGTTTCGAGCAAGCTGTATGATAGAAACATCATCAACAAGACCGCTCGCTTGCTGTGAATTCTCCAGACAGTTACCTGCTTTGTTTACACATAGGCTCAACAGGATATTACGTAGACTTTCTGTTAGGGAGCTGACAGGGTAAAGTGTTCTTAATATCAATCAAATGGATTTGTGCACTCACATACAGCTCCCCCGGGTAAGGTCGAGATAATTTTAGGCTTGCTGTGCACGTATGAAAAGGGTTTAAAGGCCTTGACAGCCAACAGCCAGCCGTCTGTCAATGTTGGGCCGTTGGTGAGTGTCTGTCACCCTAGTTGCCCTAGTGTGTCCTGCACCATTGGCACTCATCCCTTGTCGGCTATTTTTGGCTGATTCAAGATGTTGAATTGTGGAAGCGTCAGAGCCAGCAGAGCCCTTTCGTGAATGAATTCACTCTGATTGGCAGTTCAACTCAGCGCAACAGAAGAGAAATGGAAGTGAGGAAAGTAAACAAACAGCTAAAGTCAAAAGGGAGTGACATCAAAACATACTTGCTACATAGATTATTTTTCATCAGCCACTGAGCTCTTCAGCAGAAACGTTTTGCGATGGTTTGTATTGTTCACTAGCACATGGTAAATATGCTTTGTTCTTTCAACATTGGATTGTGTTGTCAATTTGTTAATTTTTGTATGTGCTGGTTAACCATCGGCTGTAGTCTTTGTGGTGCGTTCATGTGTTTGGCCAAGACACAGGCGACATGAGGCAATGCATCAGTCAGCCTTCATTGCCGCTAGCTCTTTGAAGCCAGTTTGGTGTGTCTAGGCTTTAAGAAAGAAATGATAAGGTTACCAAAAGATGAAAACATCTTGTTTGTTCAGTCTGTTAAAGCCAAGCCAGTCTTCTAAGTGCTGAACAAGAGCAATGCCTCATTTGCAATTCCCAACTGAGAAATATTTTTACATTGGCTCTTTGATTACAGTATAATCAGTGTAGATCAAACCTGTAAAGTGCCGATGACCTGATTACCTTAGTCAGTCTCTCCAGTCTCAATATGCTCCGCACGCTGAGGCAGCAGCATACCAAACCTCATTCCACTCACACTTGTTCTGCAGTTTTGTTTCCCCATCCTGTTTCTCTTCTCCCTTCCCATCTCTTTCTCTTAATATAATCTTCTCTCAATATTAAATGGAAACAATAGTCAGCAGCTCCTTTGACATTTTCGTTTCATCTCCAGCTTGATTTGTTTGTCTGAATAATGAAACAGCAGCACTGATACACTCACAAAAAAACAGATGGAGAGACTCAGTGAGGAATGTAAAAGACAAAGGTATTGATTCCATATCAATAAAGGGATGTTTGACACTGCTAAGAGCACATTTCTGTGTTTTTCAATACTTCTAATCTGCTTCCCTCCAGTTTGTCAGCGCTAATCTCAACTATCCCATTTAATACACAGCGTTTATCATCATTATAATAAAGCATCGCAGTTGAGCTTTTTTTGTCGCTATTGTTCTTGTCAACCTACACAACCTAAACACAAATACCACCCAGTCAGTAAATATTATGATTTGTTTTCTCTTTTGACAGCTATGAAGCTCGAGCCTGTTCTGTGCATATTTGATCCTGGAAGCAAAGCTTGACATGTCTGTCAACATTTTACTGTGCAGATGTTTAATTAGATGTTTTATTGTTTGCCTGTCATCAAAACTTCAAAGTCATCTTTTGAGGAATGTAATTATTTTCCCTGTACACATTTAAACCTATCAATCCAGGCCTTGTATTCCTCCATGTCTGCATGAAGGTTGCTAACTTGAGGTTCAATTCATTCATGGTAAATGGAGTACAACCTTGGTCAGAGCTTAGACACACACTGAGGAACAGATTCATAAAGGCTGGTGCACGGAACTGATGGTAACTGTTTTTATTTCATCTTCTGAATGGAGATTGCAGAGAATTTGTGTCTTGCTGGTTTGGCGTCACATTTGCACTGCTGTATAACTAAACCATAACAACAAGATGTATAAAGAAATACAGAGTGAAACCAACCTTTGTTCATTATATACCTTGGAGTCATTTTTGACAACAACCTCTCTCAAATCAATCAAATCACCAGTACTGCCTTCTTCCACCTAAAAAACCATAGCTCATCTCCACCCACCACTCTCCCTCTCTGCTGCTGAAACTCTCATCCATGCCTACATCACATCCAGATTTGACTACTGTAACAGCATTCTTCATGGTACTCTATCCAAAGTCCTAAATAAACTCCAATACATCACACTCTGCTGCCGTCTGCGATCACATCACCCCTGTCCTTCAGAATCCTCCACTGGCTCCCTGTCCCACGGTGCATCCAATTCAAAGTCCTCCTCCTCTCTAACAAAGCCCTCCACTGCCATCTCCATAGCTGCCACCTCCCCAAACACATTTGAGACTGCACTGACCTCTCTCAGTTCAAATCACTCATCCAAACTCACCTTTTCAAGACAGTTTGAAATGTGTGAATGATGTTATGTGAATTTTACTGTATTCTATTTTATGATCATTTTTAACTGATGTCAAGTGTCTTTGAGTACCACAGACAGTGCTCCATAAATAAAATGTATTAATATTATTATTATTATTAGTAGTAGTAGTATTATCATTATACCATCATATGTAGCAAAGAATCAGCATCATATCACTTAAAAATACCAACAAGTGGTAGATCATATGCTCCCACCATTTGAATATGACCCACCGGAGTGTTAGGACCCCTACTGATAGACAGCAGAAGAGCTCATTTATGACCGTTAACAGTCGCAGTGTTAAACTCCTGGTCAGCATTGTGAAACGGTTGAAGTTACACCAAAACTATGTGGTTAGGTTTAGATAAAAGCCCATTGTTTGGCTTAAAATAAATACATTTGTTCCTAAGATAATGTCCCATGACATGATGTCTCATACATCACATATTACGTTGTTGAAATAAGTCAAAGTTGACTTTTGTTTCACACAAGACACAAACGCTGGTCTCTTGAATGAAAGTCCTGTGCTTGTTTGACCCATCCAATCCTTCACAATAGTTCCCTAATAAGACTGCTGTCTGGGAAAATAACATAAGTATGGGTCCTAATTTCTGCTTGTAAAAGTTGCCTACATGTAGTCATGTTTTGGAGGAGGATCGTCAAAAAAAGACATGAAACAATGGACAGATTTTTAAATGAATCTGTTGATCAAATAAACCCCATAAATATTAATCAGCAGAAATTCTGTAGTGCAGGTCAGTTCAAGTTACTTTACAAGAATAAAATATCTATACAAGAAGAAGAAGAAGAAGATATACCTTATCAATCCCTGAGGGGAAATTCAGTTTTTTTCACTGTTGTCACATACACACAAGCCCGAAATACACACACACACACACACACACACACACACACACACACACACACAAGCAGGACCTATACATGAATTAAATGGAGAGATGTCAGAGTGAGGGGGATGCCCATCGACAGGCGCTCTGAGCAGTTGGGGGTTTGGTGCCTTGCTCAAGGGCACCTCGGCAGTGCCTAGGAGGCGAACTGGCACCTCTCCAGCAGCCAGTCCACGCTCCATCTTTGGTCCTGGTGGGGACTGGAGCCGGTGACCCTCCAGTTCCCAAGCTAAGTCCCTATGGACGAAGTTACTGCCGCCCATGTATGTCTGTATGTCTGTATGTATGTATGTATGTTTGTATGTATCCCATGTCACATCCAGGTACTAAATATGTTTAGTCATAAAGAATGAGCTTGTACACCTGTATTAGTTTATTCTTTGTACCTTGTATGATTTGCAGTTTTTTAAGAAATATGTTGTTCACCAGTTTATCCTTCAGTGTTAATAAAGACTAATCCAGTTTTTCAGTACCAGAGAGTCTTTTCATGTTTTGTTTTTTCTTAACATAAGTCTCTGTGTGATATTTGACTGTACTTCAACAGAGGACACATCATGATTAGTGCTGTTCCATGTGGCATTAGTCACTTTCTTTGTCTTTCTGCCTACGCCTGTCTTTCTTTTTCTACAGCACACAATTCTCTCTCCTGTATAACCGGCTGCAAGTCAACATACAGTTCGCACACACAGTTCATATAAACATGTATAAACACAAGCACGTACGCTTGTGCATTCACTGCCAAAACACAAATACTGTCTCATACAAAAGACACACAAGCACACACACAGAAAAGAGGCGTATTATGACTCAACCATGAGTGCAGGATGACAAATCTGATTTCACAAGAACTCAACATTTGTGTGGCCGCCTACTCAAGCGTTGCAACACGGTATCTGCTTCAAAACACAAGAACATGCAATCACGCTCTACCACTGTCTATCACATACACAGATGAGCTTAGATGCACTTTAACTTCAGCACCTTCTTTGTTAAACGTTCTGTCTCTTTAAAAGCAATGAAGTGACTGAATAAACTTATTTGTTATGCCTATTGTACGATATAAATATGATCATTACAAAGGACTGTTACCTGAAACGTCTCTACTTTCCGCTGCTTCTGAGAGAAAAGAAAAAAACCCAGAAGATTTACATAATATGAGTGAGAGTTTTATATTCCTCTAATGAGCTGGTTGTAGAAATCACAGAAGGGCTATGATAATAATGAGATGCATGTTGACACAGGCTAGCCTTTTCCTCTGCAGCAGCATCACCCAGTGGAGTTAAGGGTTTATTACAGTATACTAATGTGAAATTATGTTTCAGAACCATCTTTGAAAGGCTGCTTTGTTCAGATCATGTCAGCATGTATGTCCCATAAAATAAATTCCTCGTGCACGGGTCTTTCAAATATAAACTGTTGTTTCTCTTTAAAGCCACTCAGCTCAGACACAGTGTTTACCCTCCTGCTCCAGGCCAGAGGGAAACAGCCCTCACGTGATTGGTGCAGAGGTGGGCTGGTACTCAGAAGATGCATCCGATTGGTCCCTCGCTGTGAATCACATTGACTTTCAGAGGCAAAATGCAGAATGACTGCAGTGCCTTTTAATTGGAGACACTGATGATATATAAACACACACACACACCCCCACACACACACATCACATATAATACAGTGACAGACAAAATCCCCTATCACATGTTAGAGTTAATCATTAGCAGTGTATCAGTGTTCACATCTTTGGGTGTCAACAAGCCATTTCTTAGCATTAAAAATTTAAATGAGTGACACAATGGAGACTCTCTAATTGTTTGAATTTTGTTGTTACATTTGCACATTACCAACACAAAGAAACATGTGCATGAAAAATAAACAAAAGTTTCAGCAGCAAAGCAAAACTCCAGGTAACAAACACGTCCACAACCATTCTAGTGTCGTCGTCTGTTTGTGACAAGGAAAATATTAAGCGCACTTAGGCCTATGGCAGATGTGATGCAAGGCCCTTATGTTCCCTGTGGTCATGGATCCTAACCATAGACTGTATAAAATAATGGACAACAGCACCAGGGCCTCCCATTGGTTTGTGGACTTCCATTTTAAAGCCACTAGTTTGGCACTTTAGCCGACGCCAAAGATATTTCTAGGTATAGTTAACTGTGATAATGCTAATGCTAATTTTTGCTACCAATCAGGCTTAAAAATGTACTTACCAGAAAACAGGGGGTCTTTGTAGAGGGTCTTTTACTACAACTCTGAACAACAACTTTTTAGATGACCAAAACATTACAATTACTTTCCTGAACTGAAATACCTGAACTGAAACAGCAAAAGCTACGGCTACACCTATAGACCAAATCACTGTGATGTTTTTCTAACACTTCCTGGTAGATGACTGACAGTTGTTTCGCATTGTGTATATATCAGACAAACTTATTTATTTCTTTTGTCATTTTCAGCCGTAACTGTAATGTTCTAACATATATATAATTAAACATGTGGTCTGACTGATCTTACATTTCTGCTGTGCCTAGTTTATGTAGGCCACTGTGTTGCTTTGCGATCATCTTTGATAAACCAAATCTACCAGCACGAAAGCTAAATAATGTACTGCTGTGGACAGGGGCCGCAACAATATTTATTTCAGCCACCCAAAAAGACCCACCAAAAAACTTGTATAGGTTTAATTTTATGCTATATCTGGAATATTTTCTCTGCTTTACTTTACACACGAACTGACTGAGACAGCAGTAGACCAGCAACTCCTGTCACTGGAGTCTGGTGGCTTTAAGATAACAGCTTCAGCTAGGGAGGACTGCCTGATGAAAAGATAAAGTGGTGAAAATAATCATCATATAGCGTTAACTTAAACTGATACTTAAATATATTTTTAAGTGGGACTTTCTTAGTTAGCCAAACACCACCCAATTGCTCAGTGCAGTTTGATTTTATGTGTCTGGCACGAGAGTTTTCTACCTGGAAGTTATTGTAAACAAGCATTGTGATTCATTCTATAGACTGATTTTGGGTGGATGTCACAGTATAGTCACAGTAGTTGTGCGTGCTTCAGGATGGCAGGAAAACACTGCAAATGTGTGAGATACCCAGGAAAAATGTCTTGCTGTATTCATAGGCTGTATGGCTGTGCCACTGAATGTCCAAATAGGAATACCAAAAAAAAAAACACCTTCATTTTTATAGAAAACTGTTGCTGAAGACGCTGTTAGTCAAACAGTGACACACAAAAAAGACTTGCACTGATGATGATGATGATGCTATGATGATTGGTGGTGGTGGGGTCCCTTTGCATGTCTCTGCCCAGGGGCCCATTATCTCATAATCTGCCCATGTCTGTAACTGCTGGATGTGTCATAACTCAGTAACTTCCCAACACATTCGCCATATTAAGTTTATAAGATGATGATGTTGTGCATACAGCTCGTTGCACTGTCCAGGAGCGACCAAAGAAATCAATGAATGCAGGTCTCATCAATAATTTATCATCAATAAACAAATAACATCATGATAATCACACTATAAATGTGTAATAATCTTGTTATTGTTTGATTTTGGTTTTTTGAATTTGCCTGCTCTGTGTTTTAGAACCAATGGTAGTTTTTTGGTTGCCATGGTATTTTAGCCTGACATCGAAACGTGATGTTCCAAAATGGAACTCGGAATCACCACCAAAGACCTCGGAACACACAGAAACTGGTAAGTAGACCCTCTCTCCACAATTCAGCAGAGTTTTACACAAGTATTGGAGAGACACACACACGATTTTTCGGAGACATTCCTATCGAGTACGCTCACAAAACAACATGGACGCTGAGACGTCAAAAACTCTACATTCTCTGAACCCAGAGAACGATTCATGTAAGTGTGAAATCCTGTCAAACAGCTTCACCTGTTTTTACATGCAAAAAGTACTTATTGTCACTTTTTCTGTAGTTCAGCGTGTTTTTCATGCAAAAATTTGAATATTTGTCAGTGCAGTCAAAATATTTTAACCTGTTTACAAAGTCATTAACTTGATTTCTTCTGAATGTTTGATACAGTTGTGCTGATGCTGAATAAGTTCCCTGGTCCATCAGAAAACCGATTTGTTTGTCCTTTTCTGTGGACGCCTTTGAGGAAAACAGCTCCACGAGTTCAAGGTAAGAAAGCACGACTAGTTGATTTACAAATGGTCATTTAATGGGTTGAGTCTTCCTTTAAGTACAGTGACTTAAATGTACTTAGTCACTTGCTGACACTGATAACGGTGTAGACATAGCGATGGTGGGTAGTCATGTAGGACATCTGACTTTTATGCAGGAGATCAAACTCTGTGTCTTGTCACAGACCTGAAATTCACTTTGTAAACTGTGACCTTGTAACAGTCTCTACCTGACCTTATCATACAGTATTTTACATGTGCAGATGTTGTGGGTAAAACAGTTAAATTTGAAACTGGTGGGACTGAACATCACAAAACAATGTTGTTAAACTTAATACAGACTTTCACAGAATCATTTAAGATCAACAAGTTGATGTAAAGTGGATTTCTCTTGTTTGTAGAGTTCAAACCCAAGATCTGCCAGGGAGAAGACTCTGAGGTGACAAGCCACAAAAGAAAGATCAGCTTGGATCACCCAGAGTCACCCAGAAAAAGGCAGCGAGGTAGCAGTGAGCCCACTGAAGTGGCAGTGGAGACTGTGCAGGCCAAGGGGACGAAGAGGAAGGCCAGCACCCAAACCAAGACCCCCAGTAAGAAACAGAGGGGTGACCACTGTGACGCAAACACTGACAAGCCCACTGAGGTGTCAGTGGTGGGCGTCACAGAGACTGAGGGTCGGACGGAGGTCTTTGCTGAGCACATGCCAGCAACAGAGACTCCCAGGACGCCAAGAAGGGACAGCGGCTGTGAAGTCTCCCCGAGCTCCAGCAGCCCTTCAGCCTCCCAACAGAACAACGGGAGTGCGTCCGACTCAGTCAGCTCCAGCAGAGGTAAGCTGATAGTGTGAGAAATAATTAGATGACTGTATGTGAGTGTGTGTTTGTGAAGTGGACAGCCGAGACAGCCCCATGAACAGTTACTATGTCCACACTCTCGCTAATTGCTTGCTTGCTGGTTGTTTACACTTGTATTCAGCCCTGTCCACTTGTGATCAGATCACTCGAGATACATGTTAATACCAGATATAAACAGGCTCAGTGTTAGACGTTGCTCACAACTGACTGTTGTGTGTTTGTGTGTGTGTGCAGCCAACTTTGAGGCCAAGTACCTGCAGCTTCATAAGCTCGGAGAAGGAGGCTTTGGTTCGGTCTATGCTGGAGTAAGGAAGTCCGACAGTTTACCGGTCAGTATAACATCCGTATTCTCACATCACACATACACACAAAGTCATCACTCCCTGTACTAACCAAAGCACTGGTGATTCTGTCCTGTAGGTGGCGATCAAATGCATCCCTAAAGCTCGTGCCAAATATCGGCAAGTGGTGAGTGACTTAATCTGATGTCTCAGCATCAACTGTTAAAATCATGGTTGAACTTTTTTCACTTTGTTGTTACTCTGTTGTTGACGAGGAAAACACACATTCACAACCACCTCTATTAAAACACAATGTTTTTCTGCATTTTGCTTCTTTCAGATGATAGACGGAATGGTGTACTCACTCCCTCTGGAGGCGGTCCTAATGATGAGGGTGGTCGGACGACAAAATTTGGTGGGACAGTCTGCTGCTGTCACATTGTTGGACTGGTATGATCTGGGCCAGGAGATTCTCCTGGTCATGGAGAGACCAGTCCCCTCTATGGACCTGTTGGACTATGTCAACAGCTGTGATTCTCTGACAGAAGATCAGGCTAAGGTACTGAAACTGGTTGGAGCATGTTTTCATATCTGCGTGTGGTGTTCCCTTAAAACTGTGCCAAGCTTACAATTTTCAGTGTTGTCAGTGTCTGTGGAGAGTTGAGGGCTGCTATCACACCTACATTTTTAAAATTTGGTGCATACAAAAACCTAAATCTTAAACTTGTTTCATATTTAGTTACCACTGTCTCATAGTCCACATTTATAAAGGGTTCCTAAGTTGTAAGTAATGACGTTATTATTAGTTAATAGATTATATAGTGATGCTGGACTGTTTTTGCAGTGTGTATTGAGTCGTCCCAAACAGCCAATGTTAGCTCTAAGCTTGCCAGCAATCCTTTTTGTCTTGTCTCTGTAAGTCCATGAATTGGAGTCATAAAGCCTCAAGATGAGAGCAAAGCTTCTGCTGGAGCAGAAACATTTTCTTGCCTCACTTTGTGCAACCCTTTGTGGATCCAAATTTGCATCAACATGGACTTTATTTGCAGTCCGGCTTCACGCTCAGTTCAGAAACACCTTTACACCCAGGCGCCCTTACATTGTGTTATCTTTGGTGTCACCAGCGTTTAAATGTCATTGTTCTCAGCTCAGTTCTCAAATGGACGTAACTGAACTTTGAGCAACACTTTTGTGTGGAAGCTGCAACATTGTCACATAATGTGAAAGTACCACCCTACACTCCCTTCGTCACTCCACTATAACTCATCTGTTTGTCTTTGTCTCTGTCTCAGAACATCATGAAGCAGCTGGTGGAAGCATGCATCAAGATGCACTCGGTGGGAGTCTTCCATCGGGACATCAAAACAGACAATGTCCTCATTGAGACCAGCTCCGATGTCCCCCGAGTGCGGATCATTGATTTTGGATGTGGCTGCTTCATTGAGAATGAACCCTGCCGTGTCTTTGCTGGTACGATGTCTGCCTTCTGCTCCTGCTCTTCATCCATCTGTTGATCTCTGGAGCGATGACCTTCATTGAAAACTCACTCCTCATTCTTTGTTTCTCTCTGTCTCCATGTGTGTGTCTGTGTATTGTAGGAACATTTGCATACGTACCACCAGAGTACCTGAGACACAGAACATATGAGGCCGGTCCCACCACAGTCTGGCAGCTGGGCGCGCTGCTGCATGACATGCTGGTGGATCAGTTCACCACCTACAGCTTTCTCCGCAAAGGTTTAAAGTCCAGCAGGCAGTTGTCTAGAAGTAAGACAATGCTGTTGTCAATACAGCACCTGAGTTTTGCTACTGACAATAACTGCAGCTCCCACCCTAATCTCTGCTTCGTTCTCTGCCCTCTCTCTTCTAAGGCTGCCTGAATTTGTTGAATGTGTGTTTGGCTGTGGACCCAGAGGATCGCCCCACTCTGGAGCAGATGCAGCAGCTCCCCTGGCTCAGATAATCCTGAAACAACCACCACTAAAGGCCACTAAAGTTGGCCTACCTGCCTGGGCTGCCACCGCTCTCTGAACACATCTTGCCAAATGCAAGATGAAATGAGTTATGAATGTTATTAATGAGTCTGAAAGACGACTATGCTGCTATTCACTTGCACTCTGCTGCAAGCATCATACTTGCTGTTGTACATTTCTGTATATGTTTATGTTGCCTTTTCTTTGTCGTGGAAGAGCATAAGAAGGACACTGCTCCTATGTATTTCCGCTTCTTTTTGTTGCTGGCCTGCCGTCCACTCCTGCCCTGTTCCTCTCTCTGGTTGCAGATGTATGTGACCCGCAGGTTACGGCACATTTTTTAAACTGCTCTTGGTCAAACAGCTGTCTAAAGGCTTTTGACAGATGTGAAAAACACACAGAAAATTGAATGTGTTGTGAAACTTTGATGATAAGTTTCGGAGTTGGTGTTTTAAATGTGATTGACATGATGTGAGGTCATAGTTTGACAGTGCGTGAAAAAGGATATATTTCATGTATTCTGTCGTACTGTGCACAATGTATACCTATGTGATATTTTTCTCCCTGTTGTATATCTGTAATAAACATCTGAAAACAGATTTGTCAGTGTGTGGGCAATTTTCCCCATACAACAGACTAAAATTTAACACACTTCAAACACTGAAAATATGTCATTAATATAGAAAATATGGATTTTTTCACACTGGTCCTGCACACATGCATGCGCACAATACTATGAAATAATACACACATTGTTATAACAAGGAGTTGCCTTAGAAAAGAAAATAGATAAAAAGAAAGAAAAAAAATCACAGAATCACGATCCTATGGGATGTCACTCCTCTTATCCAGAAAAAAATCAATTAATCAAACCATTCCGCAGTCTTCTGCAGAGCCTTGACATGCTCACTTCAGTGAAAAGAGAGGAGGAGCGCACACCAGGGTTGGAGAGGTGCTGACCGTTGATGAAAAAATACAAATTTGAAAAAAGATGTCAGGTGCACACTCTAAGACCCGATGCAAAAATATTTTCTTTTATTCAAGTACCAACGTTTCAACTAGACTGTCTTCATCAGGGTTTTACAAGACACTGAGCTACCAAACATTTATAGGACACACATGTGAGCTCTATGATGAGAGGGAGTGTCTTCAATTACAGGCACATGCCATGGGAGGAGCTGACAATCAACACAAATTGCCACACAGGTGAGACAGGAAAAAAAGCACAATAAGATCAAGGCTCAATTTCCATTCAAGTATAATCTTAAAGACTAAAAAAGACAGAATATAGACAATTCAAAAGTACAATTCAAAAACACATACATTCTTTTCAGTTATCAAAAAGTAGTAGACAATAAAAAGTACCATTATTTTAAATACAGTCAAATCAGGAAGAGAAAAATGCATTTAGACACCACTTACAGTGGAAAAGGACAGAATACCCCTGTTTTTTTGAAAAATGAATTCCTATAGGAGGGGGAGTCTGCAAAACAATTGTTAGGACTTTGAAAAAAGACCTCTAGATACAAGAAACATAACTGTTAATGATTTAGTGGAAAATTTTGAATACAGTTTTAGAAAAAGAATTTTTAGGAAAAAATTGAATGTAGAGAAAATCTATTTACAATAGTAATGGTAAATAATTGAAATAGAAAAAAGTTAAATTCTGGGAATTTTGGAAAAATGTTAAAGGATTTAGAACAATCTACATATAAGGAAGTCAAGGATAAAGGATTAGAAAATGCATCACGATGCCTATAAGTCATAGGACAATCTAGAGTCAATAGAAGTTTTAGTTCTAGAAGTTTTATTTATTTTCTCAACAGCAGAGTCCAATTGTAGCTCCTTGTAACCACGCTCTTTAAATTTACCTTTCATTTTTTGCATATTTTTAGAGAAATCAGAAGGATCTTTGCAAATGCATTTCAACCTACAAAACTGGCTAAAGGGTAAACTGGTTTTCAAGGGAAGAGGGTGACAGCTGTCAGCTCTTAAGAGACTATTGCGATCAGTGGGTTTTGTATATAAGTCTGTGTACAATGTATTATTTCTCCGAATGATCCATGTGTCAAGAAAATTAATCGTCTCCAAATCAAACTGCATAGTAAACCTCAGATGTTCAGAGCCAGAATTCAGAAAGTTGCAAAAAGACTGTAGCTGATCACTAGTGCCACTAAAAATGTAAAATATGTCATCTATGTATCTTTTGTATACCAGAATGTTAGGCAGAAAAGGATTATTATCACTATTTAGTATTCTCAGTCTTTCCAAATAACCGAAATAAAGACTAGCAAAGTTGCAGGACATATTGAAGCCCATAGCCACGCCGTTACGTTGCAAGAAGAAATCATCCTGAAACATAAAAAAGTTGTGAGTGAGGACCATCTCAGTAAGAGTGAGAATACAGTGATTTGAAGGGCATAGATTTGGGTCATGTGAGTTTAAAAAATACTCAAGGGCTTGGATGGCTCCTTCGTGAGGAACATTAGTGTACAAGGACTCTACATCAAATGTAACTAGTATGGAGTTTTCAGGAAGGGGGTCTAAGGACTCCAATATAGAAATTGTATGACCAGTATCTTTAACATAGGAGGGAAGTTTTTCAGCCAAGGGCTTCATAAAATAATCAACAAAGGTAGAATTAGCAGAAGTAAGGGAGTTAATACCCGACACAATAGGTCTTCCAGGTGGGTGTAAAGGGTTTTTATGTACTTTCGGGAGGGTATAAAAGACGGGAATTTTGGGGTATTGAACTGTTAAATAATCATATTCCTTCTTCGTAATTTCTCCTGAACTTAGAAAACCTTCAAGGACCTCTGAAACAGTAGCTTTAAATTGGGGGGTGGGGTCTCCTAGTAAGGAGATGTAAAAGTTAGTATCTTGTAATTGTCTGGAGCACTCTGTAACATAGTCATCTCTATTAAGGACGACCACGGCCCCACCCTTGTCAGCTGAGCGAATTATAATAGAGGGGTCAGATTCAAGGTCAAATAAGGCTTGTCTTTCCGCTCTGCTGAGGTTGTTATAAGTTAGTCATTTTTGTTGCACAGTAAATCTTCAGCACCCCTCTCTACTAGTCTGCAGAATGTTTCTACTGAAGAGTTACGATTAGAGGGGGGAACAAAATGGCTTTTCCCTTTAAAGGGCGTGCTTGAACTTAATTGCTCCCGCCCTGAGTCTGAGGTAACACTAGTCTGTGGGAAGGGTTCAATAGTACTGGTAGAAGAGAAAAAATTCTCTCAGTCTTATGCTTCTGAAAAAATGAAACAAATCAATTTTAACATCAAAGTCTTTGGATTGGTTAGTAGGGACAAAACTAAGGCCTCTACTCAACAAACTCAAATGGTCAGAGGTGAGGACCTTACTTGAAAGATTTATAATGTTCAGGTCTGTTTCCTGGTGAACAGGCGAGTCTCTGGTCTCCGTGGACGCCAGCCTCTTCCTTCTCCCACGCCGGATGGGCCATCTCTTAAATGCTCACTTCAGTGAACACAAACTCGATAGGCACAGGGTTATGATGTGCCTCTCACGCTGGCTCCTGACTCCTGGCTGTGCAAAATGCCGTTTGAGAAAAGTGGTTGTTTGAGTAGAAATTACTATCATCAGGTTTAGGTCTTCATTAGGGGGTGACTGATCACAGTGCCTTGGTCTCTGCTGGCTCTGCACTTTATACAAACTGAGTCTTTGTGCATTTTTAGTGGCTAATTTCTCCGCAAGAGAATCAAACTAAGTGTTGTCTAATGCATAAACTCCTGCCCACACAGGTGGGGAAAAAAAGTTGAATTCCATTTCAGTCTTGGGCCTTCATCAGGCATCATATTCCCAACACAGAATACTGTCTTTATAATAATAGAGTCATAAGCTGCAAAGGCCTAATGAAACTGCTGCCTCTGTGTGGTGTTATAAACTTGTGAAGGCTTGTTCCCAGTAAATGTTTAGTTCCTTATAGTCAGTGAACGCCGTCAAATAAAAGCTGTGTATTTGTCTTTTTAAGGAAAAGGACAACTAGCCTATTTGAAGAACAACCTGACACATATACAGATACATAACACATTAAAACGGGATTGTTTTGGAACTCAAAATGTTAAATACCAGTATTAGTCTACGCACATCAGATAATAAATAATATCAGCAGTAAAATAATAAACCAAAGTATATCAGTATGCATTCATTAATTCTAATACAGACATGGTTTTTAACTAACCTTTACTTCAACAGCATAAAAGAATTCCTGAAATCATGGCTTTCTTTTTGTGGCCCCATCTGACCAACCCTCTGAGAAATTTCTGGGGGTCGCTGCTGTACAGGACAAAGAAAGCGCATCAGTCAATAACTGGTTCAGTTTTACAAACTGGAAAATAAACCCAGCTTGGGAATCAAACAGCTCAGGTGGCTGTCTACAAGGTAAAAATGATGACAAAATAAAAATGAATGCGAGAAAAAACACTGGCTCTTTTTTCTTTCTGTTTGTTTACACAGTGAAAACAGCATGTATATCAACACAACACAGTATATCTACACTGTCAATTCTGTGCAATATTTATTTATTCCCCAAAGTGAACCTCACTGCAAAATATCCTTTACTAATATTCTTTGCAGTATGCCTCTCTATGGTATCTGCCTTTGCAGGGCAACACTGTTTAAACTGTTCTTACATTGTTTTTAATTTTGATACCACACACCATGTATTACATCTGATGTGCAATTATCCTGTACAGCTGTCAATATATACCCATACATATATTCATATATACATGTTATTTTTTTCCATATGTGCATAAGTGAAAGTTGTATATAGTGTGGAGGTGTGTGTGTGTGTGTGTGTGTGTGTGTGTGTGTGTGTGTGTGTGTGTGTGGGTCACCATAAAATCACCTCCACCTGTTGACTATCAGTCTCAGTTTTGTTTATAACACACAAAGGAAGAGTAGGGCGACTTAATTCCTTATTTTTGTCCAGTTTTGTTGCAGAGCATCATGTAAGGTTTGTTTGCAATAAAAAAGAACCCATTTGCATAAATATAACTGGTAATTATAACTGGTTAGGCCAGCACTGGAATTCTATGACAGGTCTTTATGATCTGTGATGCATGTTGGAGTGGTCAGCCTGTGATAATCACAAAATAACTACAAATAAAAAAAATAAAATTCCTATTTAATTTTCAAAGTTTTAGTGCAACTGTGAAACTGCACCTACTTAGGGCAACAAAAAGTTAATCTTGGGTGCGTCAGTCAATGGATAACCAAGAAAGGACGGCAGAAGAGAAAAATTAATAATACAAAAAAGTTCATAAAAACTGCAGCAAACGTTTCAGTCCTTGACTTTATCAGTTATTTTTCTGCACTTTGAGCACCCTTCTTTTTGCGCACGAATGTCCTAAATAAACTGACATTTCTTTGCAGTGATCTCAGCATGTGAACCTTTTCTGTGGCTGTCCAGTCCAGTTGCATTGGTGTGCAGGTATCTCTTCTGCTGTCCTGTTTAATTTTCAAGCCATTTTTATGTTAATTGGTTCAACAGTGTTTTACTTGATACAATTCATATTTTCACATTTTGGCACAATTATAAATTATCCAGCCGTGGGAAGTAATTAAGTGCATTTACTTAAGTATTGTACTTATTTATTAACACTTATTGATGAACATGTTATTTACTTAAGTAGTATTTATTGCTTTTTTTTTTTTTTTTTTTTTTTTTACCTCACTGCATTTATCTAACAGCTCCAGTTATTTTGCAGATTGATATAGTACACTCAGAACATTTGATAAGCTGATAAAATGGGATGCATTTTCATACATTGAATGTAACATATAAAGCTCCACCTCCACCTGCAGCAGCATTAAAATGCAGATTAAACATTTATACATTGATAATGATCCAGTAATATCATATCACACTCTTACAGGAGCCAATCAGACTCCAGGGTGGCAGTTCAAGTCCCTGTCTGGACCAAATATGGAGCGTGGACTGGTAGCTGGAGAAGTGCCAGTTTGCCTCTTTGGCACTACCAAAGTGAGCAAGGCACCAAACCCTCAACTGCGTGGGGCACCTGTCCTTGGGCAGCCCCCTCGCTCTGACATCTCTCCATTTAATGCATGTATAAGTCCTGTTTGTGCATGTGTGTGTAATTCAGGCCTGTGTGTATATGACAACAGAATGAAAAAAATTGAATTTCCCCTCTGAGATTAATAAAGTATATATTTGTCTCCTTAATGAGTGTTTTTACTTTTGTACAATCATTTTGCTGCTAACTGAATAATTCTCAACTGCCTGAAAATATGGCAGCAAATTAAGAAATGCTGCAAGTTGCCTGACACTTCTGTTTATAGCCCATTGTGTCATAACCATGCATTCCCCCTTCATTCTCTGACCCAACTTTCTACAGTTGGAAGCTAAAAGGCATAGTCATTTTAAAAGATCTGTACATTAACAAAGAGTTTGCCTCATTCATTCAGTTCAAAGACGAGTTTTCTCTTCCATCATCACACTTCTTTAGATACCTACAAATCAGGAACTATGTGCGCCAAAATGTGCCCAATTTTGAGTCTCTCCCTGAGGATAGTATGGTTTATAAACTGTTGCTCGGCCCTCCTGATGCAAAACATTTGATTTCTGATTTTGTTGAGGTAGTTTCTGGTCAAGTGAATTTTTCCACTCACTCTTTAAAGACAGCTTGGGAAGATGAGTTGGGTTTACAGACTGATGATGTTTGGGAGGAGTGCCTCAGTAGGATTCAATATTGTTCAATTAATGTCAGACATCAGTTAATTCAATTTAAGGTCACGTATAGACTTCACTACTCAAAAACTAAGTTACATAGAATCTATCCTACAATCTCTGCTTTATGTGATCGCTGTAAGTCTGCTGATGGCTCCCCAGCCCATCTTTTCTGGACATGTCCAAAGTTGCATGATTTCTGGAGTGAAGTGTTCAAATGGTTTTCTGAAATGTGTAATTGTGTGTTCAAGCCCGAGCCAGAGGTGGCACTGTTTGGCTATTCTCTGTCTTTATTGACTCATACCCTCCCTGTCCAGAACACTATTATGTATGGAATGATAATATCAAAGAGACTGATTTCGATGCACTGGAAGTCAGAAATTGAACCCGTTTTCAAGATATGGCTGACAGAACTTACCTCTGTACTGCACATGGAGACAATTCGATACAGCATGATGAACGATCTTAAGAAGTTCTACCAGACTTGGCAGCCATTTTTAGACCATCTTACTAAGTTTAATGGGGACCCTGATGATTGATAAGATCTATAATAGGCCACTCACCTCTTCCTTGAGAATTTGTGTTTGAACTTAGAGTACTAGCGATGCAACAATGTATGTCATTGCTTGAAGTGTATGCCCTGTTCAGTTTCTGCTCTTGTTTTACTCACTCTTTTTATTTGCCCTTTTTTTTTTTACCTTTATCCTTATTTTTCTTGTATGTCTTGCATTATTTTGAAAAAAAAAACCCAATAAAGATATTGTGCAAAAAAATCATTTTGCTGCTAACAGTCTGGTGGAACTATGAAAGCAGGTTTATTTTGATATTGTGGTATTTTAACTTTTACTTAAAGACAGAGATAAAGAAGTCAAAACTCCAGCAACTGTTAATGTATAAAGAACAACCTACCTCGGACACAGGTGAAGTCACAAATCCCTACTATGATTCAGTTAAATGTCTCAATCCTTCCTTCACTCCTGACAGTTTATTTTACCTATTATTTTAATTACATATGGAGTGAAAATTACCTACAATTTGGAAACACCTCTGCTCTCACCTCTGATGGTGGATTTTATCACCAGTGTTGATGCAGTTGCAGTATAAGACCACTAGGTGTCACCGGAGACCACTGATTGGAGCAGTGTGTGCAGCGGACACCAGGTGGCTGGGATTAACGGGCTGTGGAGCCGGCAGTGGCGCTGTGTAGCTAAACCTGCTATACTGTATGCGCACTTCTGGCCTGTACAGGCCCATACAGACACTGATCAACAGCTGAGTGCAGCCACGAGGCCCTGCAACTGTTCCGGCTTAGTTTCCCATTTTCCTGCGTGATCCACCGCAATATGAAAAGCACAATCTGTTGGCCAATTCAGTGGGTGTGAGTGTAAACATTCACCATTTTAACTGCTTCCCTCAATCTGTTGTAACTGTGGGCAGGCCATACTGCACACTGCTCACAGGAACAGTGGGGGGAAATAATAATCAGCAGTGACAGCAGCTTGCAGCTGTCACATGTTTGGTAATTGTATATGTTTGCCTCCAGTTAGCTTTCCTATTTTCAGGAAAGATAACTGATATATACATCCATGATGTGACTCCAGGTTGGAGGTTTAGGACATTTTGCCATGATTACCATCATCTGCTGGATTCAAGTTTGATAGGAAAAGCAAGCATCCTTAGTTAGGTGTGAGGAATGATAGCAAGAGGCTATGTCACCTTCCGGGACTGGCTGGGCTTCTTCAGAGCGGTGCAGAGGTCAGCTGCTGCCCTGTGTCTGCCTGTTCTCTCGCCTACTTGATACTAAGGCTCATTTAGTAGGCCAAGGCTGACATTAGTGCTGAGACTGAGCAGATATGCAGCACAGAAGAAAATACATCCCTGTAATTTACACCATAGATCACAGGCATGTCTGAGCTGCTCAGCTCATTCCTATGAATACTTGTGTACGCTCAGGCTGAGTTGGTAACCCCCTGTCTGAATAGGCTCTCTCCCATGGGGGGAAACTGTGTTGTTGACACCACAATGTACACAATGAGTGTGTGTGTGCCTTTTAGGTTTGGACCGCAGTGCATCGTACACATCAGCCATATTCTTATGTCACTGGGTTTTTCAAAGCACATAATCCTTCTTATATAAATGCTTTTTTTTTGCCCTGGATAGGAGTACGTGAGAGATGAAGCAGCTGTATCTAAATAAAACAGGAACAGTCAGTGATGCATGTAGGCATGCAGAGCAATCATGCTACAACTTTCAGTGCA
This sequence comes from Epinephelus fuscoguttatus, assembly GCF_011397635.1. Classification (NCBI taxonomy): domain Eukaryota; kingdom Metazoa; phylum Chordata; class Actinopteri; order Perciformes; family Serranidae; genus Epinephelus; species Epinephelus fuscoguttatus. Next base: position 29,919,848 of record NC_064763.1, on the reverse strand, counting down.
TCTCCACCAGGCCAAGGAGCCTCGGTATATAGCTTGTTTGCATACAACCACAGTAGACTAAAACACATATGATGCATAAACAGTTTTGGTGATGAGTCATACTTCATAGGCACAGCTTATCAAGGCCTGAGTCGCTTGTTTTTCCCCCCACTCTGTTCAATTGTCTGCCAGCATCATCATGTCATGTCAGTTTTACTTTACAGCAATCCAAGTTAGCACACAGAGACTCTCATAAACCTTTACCGTCCACAATATTGTCAGTCATGTAAACTGGTGTACATTTAATCATCTACTACATTTTGTTAGCATTGATTTTGGCAGTGGAAAAGCAGGTTTGTTTTGACACGCTGCTGTTTATCCTACGAATACTCTTCCAGACCGTGCACATTATACAGTTTTTACTCAGAGGAATTGTGCATTAATGTTCACGTAAATTAAGTCTGCTCTCACCAAAAGACCCATTTAATCTTCGAAGAGGAAACCTGCAGGAAAATTAGCGATACCTTTTAAGTGCCCCCTGCCACACACACACACACACACACACACACAAAACTGATTTATTAAAAAAAAAATGTTTATTGACATCAGAAGCAATTTAAATCTCAACAATAAACAAGGCGTTTTTTTCTCTTATTCTTGCTATTACAGTGGTACATAAAGATCAGTAAAACAACTGTGATACGTCAATTTTGATAACATGTCATTTAAAATAAAAACACACAGGAAGAAGAAAAAAAAAAGAAGAAACACTCAGATCTAACTCAGAACATTTTTATGTGCTGTGCACCACTAGCTAGGGTAAATACTGTAAGCCCACCCCTTTACACTGTACCAGGCAGGATAGTGGTCTAGGAACTATCACTGAAAAAATAAGACTGGCAGAAAGATACAGACACGATACTTGTGTAGTGTCACCTATACAAAAAGGAGAAAAAAACTGTACAGCATAAAAACAACTGATATACACAGCCTTTTTTGTTGTTTTTTTTCCTACCCCTTGCATACTAACGTATTTTCTTTCGGTAAGTGAAGTGTGTACAAGGGGGTTAAATGCTTTATAAACAAGAAAATGACCACTACATATGCCGCTCGCTGACTACTCGTCATCATCGTCGTAGTCGTCCTCCTCTTCCTCCTCGTCCTCCTCATCATCATCGTCGTCATCGTCCTTCTTCTCTGCCTTGGCCGGGGCTTTTCCTGCTGCTGCTGCACCGCCGCCGCCACCAGTTTTGCTCTTAGCACGATATGCTGCGACCTCCTGCAATAAAAGAGTAAAAATAAACACTTAACTAATGCAGGAGCCCAAACTTTGGTTTGTAATTTAAGCTCACAAGGACGAACCACACAACGTGAATCATCTTGTCGCCTCAATACATCACCATCTCTTTACCTTTTCATACTTCTCCTTCAGTTTTGCTGCCTTCTTCTCAAAGGGCTGCTTGTCCTCTGAAGCAGTGCCGTTCCACATCTCACCCAGCCTCCTGGCAACATCTCCAATAGACAGACCAGGGGTCTCGCCTTTCACCTTAGGGCGATACTCTGAGCAAAAGATGAAGAAGGCAGATCTGGAAGACAAGATGGGGAAATAAAGAGAGATTCATATTGTGTTTTTCCATTTCAAGAGGCTGTAAGATCAAGTGTTGACCTGCAGTACTTACGGGGGTCTCTTGGGGGCATTGGGGTCCTTGTACTTCTTCTTCTTGCCTCCCCTGGTTGGGACAAAGTTCATCATCTCCCTCTCATAGCGAGCCTTGTCCTGCCTGGCCAGGTCCTCAAATTTTCCCTTCTCCTTGGAAGACATTGTCTGAAAACAGAAAGGTGACTTGTTTATTGTACTGTCTGAGTATTCCCTTTGCCTCAGACTCCTTAGAGTCTGGGAGGGTGCTGCAATGTCTTACTTAGTGCACAATGTGAGCATCTCTGTAAAACTATCCAACAACATCCTGCACCTGAATTATCTTTATGTACACCAATGTAAAGTGACATATGGTCAGTTCTCAAGAATGAAATCCATCCTTACCTTCCATCGCTCAGAGCACTTCTTGGAGAACTCGGCAAAGTTAACCGAAGCTTCGGGGTGCTTCTTCTTGTGCTCCTCCCGGCAGGTCTGGACAAAATATGCATAGGAGGACATCTTGCCCCTCGGCTTTCCTGGCTCTTTCACCATCTTGGCGGCAGTATCTAAAAAACAAATGTTGAGATTAAGCATACAGCTGCACAGGTATTCAGAAGTGTATGAATTTTATTGTTAGGTGTGACTTTGAAAAGAGGAACAAGTGGACAATTGCCTAGATTCTATATACTAAAAGCTTTGTATAAACATAAAATTAAAATTTTTAAAAACAAATTCAATAAGTGGATTTCTAAAAAAAAAAAAAAAAAATTCTAATTAATTATCTATTAAAAATCATAATTATTAATATTAATCATACAGCGGGTAAGATTAAACCGCCTCACACGTTCCTCTCACAATACAATGGGCACGTATTTCATTTCTCTCCATCCACCACTGGCATTGATGGCACCACCTAAGTGTCCCGCCCTCCCTGCTGTCAAACGGCACTAAGTTAGGTCCCGTAAGACCAGTCCTCTGAAAGAAAGCCGTCCGGTGCAGACGAAGCTAATGCGACGAAAATGACTTTATTTATTGATGTAATCTGTGCTGTGGCCTTTACATAAAACTCAGTGGTCCGTGGTCAACTCCCATTCTGGTGCTTTAAAACTGGCATCGCACTTCGCTACGTATTCAATAATAAAAACCACATAAACGTGTATAAATGTGTTTTTCCGTGCAGCGATGCACTTTGACATGAAACTACAAAAGTTCCCCAAGTGCGACTGCATAACATAAACCTTAGCCCTCCGTGGGACTATAACGGAGGACCTGGCTCTCAGACAAAATGACTCGTGTTTTTGCACAAAAAAAAAAAAAAAAAAATACCCTCAAACCCCATCTGCAACAAGAATAGGCCTTCTGGAAACTCCCCGTTTCATTCATGTGCATGTTTTCATCACACAAATAACTTTGACACAAAAAGACACAAATTACACATAAAGGCGTATTTATTGGAAAAAACACTCATAACTGCGATTCAGTGTGATTTGACAATCTTCTCTCATCTGTCTTCATCCAGGCTTACTCTGGAAATAATCGCGAAACATTTGCGAAAACGTTTAAAACTGTTCATTTTTCCTTTACATTTTCCTATTAAATGCTACTGTAACTCCCAGTAAAGCGGTGTCGACCGAAGTAGTAATGGCGCATAGGCTTTCGTTGAGGAAAAGGAGGTCAACAACGACGGCAATATTTCTTCTTCCATTTTGTGAGAATGCCTTCTTCATGAAAGAAAGTCCCCCTCAAATGTCTCCTCCCGCCCTTCAGTTCGCTTTGCAACACGACAAATATGTCTGGAAAGCCGGCGATCTTGACAAAATATTTCCCCGATTGATTCCTATTGCACTAGCCGGTTTGTATAGTAATACATTGGGTCTGCACTGTGTCTATGAGCGGGCTGTGCTACTGCCTTGGTTTCTATGAGCTCCTAATGGCCGCTCGTCTTCATCCACTAACATGGAGAATATGGCTCCTTCTCTTTGTGTCAACGCACAGCCATTGCACTGCATGCAATAGAGGGCAGAGCGACCGCGGCGACCACTTCATTTCAACCCCCGATTAAAACCCTTTAAAAGCATCGGAAAAATCCCGCAATGGCGTCGTTTGAAGCACGAAGGGTTGAACTTTCTTTTGCCGTCGTTACATTTAATAGTTACGGGTTTGTTTCGCGAGAAAACACGGTTAGAAAAAGTTGAACTGAACTGCGCCTCTGTCACTAGCTTTCCATTTGCCTCGCTGCCTTGCCTCCTATGCGAATACAGTCAGCCATTACAGTAAAGCGCAGATCGTGAGGTAATTTTTTCACCGTCTTCTCGGGTGAATTGTGACGAACAAACATATGCCTACATATATTCTGATTCGGTCTCTCTTTTTCTTAGGTTTTTGCAAATTTTTGTGTTTGTATCAGAAACCCGCACGCTCTCCAGCCTTCACATGACAGGCGTTCAGCTTCGCAATGCACTGCAATGGCTAGCAAACGGTGAGTCTCCTACCATTGTCGCTAACCGTGTTGTCCGCTAGACATTCCTGAATTTTTACGCGATATCTACCGTTGGGTTTGACTCCATTTTGTGGAAATGACACGACAGTAATATTCGGAATTATTCCTTTTTGGCGAAATCGACAGTTTTCGTCGAATTCACTCAAGGTTAATATTAATTTCTGCCTTTTTATGGAGCGTCTGGTCCACACTCCCAGGCAGGGTAAATGTCCGTTACCGTTACCTGCTCAGCGCCGGCTATTTTTTGTTGTTTTCTTGACGTTTCACGGTGATAAAATTATGTACAAGCGGCGAAAGGCTTCTTATTTGATCATGGCGGACACATACGTGAGATATTAATAAATGTTATCGTCATTCTCATCGTTACGAACACTTAAAATTTTCGTGTGTGATACTTACCTAGGGACTATCGCTGGATCTCAATGCTCTGCAATGGCTGTGTGTGAGGGAACACAGGCGATACGCAGTGTCTTCAGTCTTCAGCTCTCTAACATTACTCTCGGAGGGGCTCTCACGCCATTGGCCAGCGCCCAGTCTGGCGCTCCTCTGATTGACCGGCAGCTTTTCATTGTCCTAATAGAAGACGAGGTCCCATTGGCTGCCTTTTGTGAAACGTCACTGAAGTTTTCTGAGGCGCGTGGATACAAAAATATTTCTGTCCCAGCATGCTGGAGCTGGTAGTAGTGTAGTGTGTTTGCCATAGTATTGAATTCACTACGTTGAGCTCAGTGTAGTGTACAGTAGGCAAGTTAAATGAATGAGACAACGTGCAGCGCTTGTAGTCAGTGAACGGGGCGGCTGTAAAACGCTGTGCGGTTGATTTGGACGGGCTGTCCACCTCTTCATCAACCAGCCCCATTGTGCATTCACCTCAATACACGTGAGCTTATTTGCAAATTGTGACTTTGAAAATGCATAAGGTGAACATCGCGTTTTCACGTGCAAACGACAGAAGACGTGGTTGCTCATCCCGTACGGTACAGTTACGCTATGAATGTGAAATTTTAAAGGATTTGGCTGTGAGTTGGAATGAAAACACAATAACAATCCATTTAATTGTCTGCCTATTAATAACTGTATAAGCCTTTATTTTCATTTTAGACTCTTATTAAGAAAACGTCACTCCTCTGACTGCACCACACAGTGTTTTCTTAGTATTTCCGGCAAGTATACACTTAATTTCAGCAGGCACTCATTCAGTGCTATTGCTATGTTTGCTTATGAGCCTGTAGTCCCTATTAGGCTCATATAGGAATGTATCATGCAGGCATCAGATCATAATAAATGCACTAAATATGCATTCTAGGTCTCAAAACGGAGTGTTTTTATTTTTTTCAGCACAATATGATTTTGGCCTCATTTTGATAGCTGATTGAAAGATGATAGTGTCCTCATCCCTAATTAAAACACAGACTCATGGAGATCAAAGAGCTACTGTGCAATTCAAGCCAAAGGTAGTGGGACAAGCAATTTATAGCTGGAAGGAAGGGATTTGGCAATAATATATGTTGACATGATTTTTTAAAATTTATTTATTTATTTTAAACACTGCTTTCAGATCTGTTGTTTGCAGTAATACATTCAAACTTGCTAATTACAGGTCCCATTTATATATAACAGGACTGAATAGTAGCCTCACAGCATTGGGCTTTTCACAGCCAGCCCCAGAAACATTTTTCTTCTGTGCAATGAAATAGTTAAAGTCCTAAATTGCAATATACATGCATTGTAAAAAGACTGATTAAAAACCCATTCATTTTAATGAAAACTACTGCTACCAATTATAATATATTTAAAAGTCAGGGCTTTTACAGCAGTTCATACGGATTTTTATTTTTAATGAAATTGCAATTGCATTGTGTAGGGACTAAAATCTTACTTCACACCATCAATGTCCAACTTTTTTGATAATTTCATACTTCTTATAACACAGAATATAAACTACATTACATGCAATAAGGTTTTTTACATTTTTTTCACCCCTCATATCTGATACAAACTTTCTAAACCACATTTTGTTGTGGTGCTGATGAAAAATACAGCCCATTAGCTCTGTCAGTAGATGCCAAGACATGTGACTGTGTATTTGCTTGTTTGTCTGATCAGAGATCAACAACAGATCTTTTAATAGTACACACACACACACATCTATATATTGCTGAGCACATGCATGCTATCCTGTGATGAACCTGTGACCTTGCTGTAGCGCCACCATCAGATAAAGATGAGAAAATATTTCATATGTGTATCTGTCTCCCATTAACTGTGCTGTTGTGGTATCTCCTGACCCATGACATAAGCAGACACCACACTTGCTGTGTGCATTAACTAAACATTACTTAGGGTTATATTATAACCTACATTTTACATATGAATCATGCATATAAATTTTCTGTTTATAGATTCACATTTCCAGCAGGTAGAATACTGCTGTTTTTGACCTTGTGACCTGAGCCTTAGCACCACCATGGGTAAAACTGTCACATAAACAGCGGAAGAATGGACGTCCATTTAGCAGGATAGTCTGAATGTGTCATTTCAGGACAGTGATTTCAGACAGTAAAAGAGGCCTTTATCAAGATGACTTGCTCATTTTTGCCCAAAGTGGAGGTAATGCAGTTATCTGACTTTAAATGCTCTGTGTGTTTAAATGTGGTGGTGGGGGGTGGGGTGCTAAAAGAAAGAGATGTCCCTGTTCATATGATTTGTAAAATACAGCGATATCTCCACTGAAGATAATCATATGTGTTTAATGAATGATTGATTGTTTCTCTACACATTTAATAAGGAAATGGATCCCTAATAAATATGCTACTGCTTAGCAGATCATTTAGAAACAAAGAAAAATGGCTGACACAGAGTTTATTCTTATCCTTGAATTAAGAATGGGAAGGGTGAACTGATTCCAAATGCCAATCACAACCCAGACTCAGGCCACATGTCTGCCTGTGATGCTGCCTGTCTGTGTCTCATTTTGCATCAGGAGATGCCATGGCAGAAAGCTATAGCCTGCTCATGAGGCTAGGAGGCGGCCGGTTTATGCATTCTAATGAGCGCTCCCTGGGAAAGATATGCAAATTCATTTTGTCATCAAGAGGAAAATAGAGGACAGGAGAGCAGCAGATACAGGAGGGGCTTAAGGGAGGAGGCCACATGCAAGAGGCGGGATTGGGTGGAGGGAGACGTGTGTGTGCACTTCTGTGAATGTGTGTGTGGATTGGGGGGGTTCAAGAGCAGGAGGTGTGAGAATTGGGCTGTATTGTAGAACCAGAGTGGGGGACATATGTAACCCCCATCCCACCCCCATCTAACCAACTCCACCCTTCTCAAATAAAACAATAAATCAGCCTTATTTACAACACCAGAAGAGTAAACTACAGAGCAGAAGGAGGAATTTATTCAGGCTTATATATCAGAATAGAAGTATCTCCAATATATATATATATATATATATATATATATATATATATATATATATACACATATAAATATATATATTTATGTATGTATATATTCCCTGGTGCTCCAATTACCACTGGTACCACTGATACTAATACTCCCCACATCATTTCATTTATTTATTTATTTATTTATTTATGTATGTATTTATTTATTCATTCATGGGGCCTTCTAACTTGTGGCAGGCAATTCCGTATTAATGTGGGGTAAATAAAGGATCATCTGATAACAGTGCTACTACCAATACTAATAATAATCATTTTAAGTATTTATCTAACCTTTATTTAATAATAATAATAATAATAATAATAATAATAATACATTGATTAATATTAATCATAAAGTTGGAAAGAATAAAAATTGGATTAGCAAATGAACTTGTTACAGTTTAGACTACTTTCAAGCAGTTTATAATTCACTCCTGAAAACATGGCGTTCAATTTTTTATTTCCCTTCTAAAATGATGCCTTTAAAGACATTAAATAATAATTATTGCTGAAGCCTGTCACAATTAAACAATAACGTTAATGATAATTAATGCCGTGATTAAATGCAGCGTATATTTTATCACGTCCAGGTTTATGTTCTCGCACTGATTACTCTCCGTTTCATGGGCAGAGTCTGCAGACAGTGCCAACGTGAACAACAGTGCACAGTCACTGCAGTTCACACACCTACCGAGCGGGGGCCAGCGGAACCTTTGTCCGTCAGAGGGGGGAAGACAAAGGCCGCTGCACGAGCGCCGGCGAGCGGAAAAAGAACGTTGGTAAGACGAAGCGGCGAAAGGATTCACATGGACCTACTCTGCAGACAAGGAGTAACAAATACAGCTTTGTTGGATGGATTTCGACAGCCAGGATCGTAATTTAAAATCTTATTTAAATTTAATGTCGGTACGTATACGTTTTTATTCACGAAAACAGAAAATAAGACTGTGTAGCGACTGAAATTAATACCCGGCGTTAGGCTAAAATGTTAGCATGCTAGCCGCCAGGTGCAGAAATCAGTTAGTACATGCAGGCTTTTTCATAGTGTTTATCTCAACAACGGGTTTACTGGTTTAAAAACAAATCATAAGTGTCTTATTGTGTTAGCTAGCTAATGGGAATAGGCGTTATGTGTCTCATAAATTAAATAAATAATTTACTAGTAGTTTAAGTTATCCGATGTATTTGACATTGGAGATGCCTCTTCACACTGTATTATCACCTTTAGACCTTGCTCTAACCATCCAGTGTCTCTCAGTGAATTCTTTTGGCTGATTTTAACACATGGTATTGTCTTTTTGCACTTTTTGGTGCTGTTTTGGTGGCTGTCCTGGTTGTCCCACGTGTGTCAACTAACACCTGCCTTTAGGCTACTTTTATGGACACAGAACATGTAGCATAAAGGCAGATGTTAAGGACAGGGAAACATCTTGGGCCCTAGTTTATTTCTTCTAATACCTTAGCAAAAAAGAAAAAGTTCTTGTAATAGAACACAAATAATCCTAAACTCCTAAACTTATATATATATTTATACAAAACGTATAGACAAATGTGAAGTGGGGGGTTAACAGTATTAATAAAATATTGAACCACAATATACAGCACTTCATATTATTACTAGTATTACAACCCCAATTCCATAAGAAGTTGGGACACTGTAAATTAAAGCAAAATGCAACATTTTGTAAACTCTCAACATAAATTAAGTCCAAAGACCAGATATTTAATGTTCAAACAGATTAACTGTATTGTTTTTTGTAAATATACATATTTCTGAATCTGATGCATGCAACATGTTCCAAAACAGTTGGGACATGGACATGTTTATCACTGTGTTACATCACTTTTTCTTTTTACAACACTCAATAAGCATTTGGGAACTGAAGGCACTAATTGTTGAAGCTTTGAAGGTAAAATTCTTTCCCATTCTTACTTGATGTATGACCTCATTTGCTCAGCTGTCTGGAGTCTCTGTAGCTGTGTTTTGTGCTTCATAATGCGCCACACATTTTCACTGGGAGAAGGTCTGGGCTGCAGGCAGGATTGTCTAGGACCTGCACACTTGCGCTGTATAAGCCACACTGTTAAAACATGTGCTGAATGTGACTTGGCATTGTCTTGCTGGAATTAAGCAGGGACGTCCCTGAATAGGCGTTGTCTGGATGGCACTATGCTGCAAAACCTGTCTGTACTTTATAGCGTTCATAGTACCTTTAGTGATGTGTAGTTTACCAATGCCATGGGCGCTCATTCATGGCACCCCAACACAACCTTCACCATCACAGTTACTGGCTTTTGAACTTTGTGCTGGTAGCAGTCTGGATGGTCCTTTTCCTCTTTAGCCTTGTAAGCACGTTGTCCATTGTTTGCAGAAACAATTTGAATTGTGTATGCGTCAAAACACAACACACTTTTCCACTTTGTGTCTCTCCATCTCAGATGAGCTCAGGCTCAGAGAAGTCTGTGGCATTTCTGGATGTTGTTGATATATGGCTTTCACTTTGCATGGTAGAGACTTAAATTTAAAGATGCAGCAACCAACTGTGTTTACTGACAATGGTTCTCTGAAGTGTTCCCAAGCTCATGAAGAAATGTTTTTTTATACAATCAAATTGGTTTTTACAGCAGTGCTGCTTTTGTGGTCAAAGGTCACAGGCATTTAGTGTTGGTTTTTGGTCCTGCTCCTTGCATGCAGAGATTTCTCAAGATTCTTTTGAGTCTTTTGATGATATTATGGCTTACAGATGAATAATGCCTAAATTCTTTGCAAATGTGTATTGTGAAATGTTATTATTAAACTGTTGGAGTGTTTGTCCACACAGTTTTTCACAAAGTGGTCAGCCTCATGCCATCCTTGCTTGTGAATGAGCTTTTTAAGGATGCCCCTTTCATATCCAGTAATGATACTATCACCTGTTATCAATCAATCTGTTTACCTAAGGAATATTCCATGTGTTTTGTGAGCACAGTTTGAACGTTAAATATCTTGTCTTCGTACTGAATTCCATTGAAAACAGGTGGAAAAAGATTTGCAAATCATCGCATTCTGTTTTTATTTACCTCGCCTGTTTACCTCAGCGTCCCAACTTTGTGAAATCAAATAACAAGCTATTTTCCAAATAAACTTATGCCAATTTGCTGAAATGAATACCTGACAGATTAAGGTACTTTATTACATGGATGCTAAATCCTATAAATCCAGTACTGCCATACATTTTTTTGCTCATCGATGTGTAGCGTTGCCTTCAATATAGCTAGAGATAAGACAGTGAAAGTTATCACTGTGTAAACAACATACTAAAATCTTGGTTGACAAATTCCTATTATCTGATGGTATGTATAATCATATAGTCCTATTCTAAAATGGTGTGCATTTCCATGTAGTTCAATAACTTGTAGGCATCGAGTAACATGTCCTATGTGGTGCTGTATTGTTCTCCTCAGGTGAACCACGTTGCAGCGACATGGTAATATTTTTTGAATGGTACCAGACAGCTATGGAACAGAAGAACAGCAGCGGTTTGCCAATGACTGGTGAAGACACTGGTTTGGGTGCTTTGGCCTCGCCACTGGTGGGGTATTTGGGAAAAGTCAGTAGAGCTCTTGTTCTCCTCCAACTGTTGTCACTTGCGCAAAGCTGAATTGAAATTGAAAAATACTGTGACTGGGCAGTACCAATCCAAATTTAACAAAAGAAAACAAAACACAAATGGAAATCTTTTAAAGTAAAAGGCGAAAGTTTTGGTTTGGTTTGAATCATGGGTTGATGTGTGGAATTAAAGATTTTGTATGTATATTATACATGTTATATGAGAAACTGTGTACTACATAGAATAAGATTTTCTTAAAACAGTGTAATTATTTGAAATGAATAAATGGTTTACTATACTTTTATATGTACTTCACACCTAATTATATTGATAAAATTTTACTTTACATGTACAGTTCAGCCACACTAAACTGTCATTCACACTGTTTTTATTAGCACTGTATACTCTTACTTTTATGCTCCACTTCTGCAAGATAAATCAAGCAAACCCCTCCCAATTTTCATTTATTACTCTAATGCATGTTTACAGATGAGTGTTAAAATGTGATTGGAAGAATATGGTAATGAATGTTGAATGCTGTGGATTGTGGTGAGAAATGAAAGAGATGCTGAAACTTTGCAGTAAAGTTGGTAGGAAAAAAGTCTAATTTATCTGATGAAAATATATGCAGGCAAAAATGTAATGTACATGACGTTTTGTCCATCTTTGCATGTTCTTTAGAATTGTTTGATAACTGGGGGTTAAACATGAAATAGTGAAACAACCCGTCCTTTTTTTGGTAGAGGTCTGTGCTCTTTATTAATGCCAAGTTTCTGTGATCTTAATGTGTTTGTTTGTTTTTTTTTTTTAAAGGTTCAGGAAAGAGCTGCCTCCCTGGAGTATTGTCCCTGGTGTACTTCAAAGGGTTTGACCTATGCTTTGCGCTCTTACCGCATCAACCTCCAGGAGTCCATCACCCTCTGCACAAACCCACAGGTAAGTCCCAGTGCTGCTGTCACACACGCACACATATTCGGCTGAACAACCATGTTTTATGCCTTTTCTGCTAGCTGCCATGTTAACCTTTCTGTATCCATTCCCACACAGTGCCTTTTCCCTCTGGTCAGCCGGTCCTTGGAGGATATTTTGGCTAGCTTGGATCCTGTGGAGCCCACTGTTGGGAAGAAAAGAAAACATGCCTTGGCACTGGAAGAGGAAGACTTGATTACACCGGTATTCAAACGCCCCGCACACAAACACCTGCAGTCATGTGAACTTGATGGTGTTGGTTCACAAAGTAATACGGACACATTAATCGGCCAATCAGAGCACGGTGCTGTAAACGTCAGCAATGGCCAACTTGCAGCACTCAAGGCAGATGATGAAAAGGTAAATGGATACGCAGAGGCAACAGGGCAGGAGTCACTACAAGATGAGGATGATGTTCTGGACAAGGAGTTAGAGAATGCCTCTTGTACAAATGGTTTTGCGCCTCCTACATGCTTGACACCACTTGGGCCCCTGCAGTGCTCACCAGAAGCCTTGCTGACTGCAGATGGGGATGAACCTGTGCTCTCTCCTCTCCAGGGTGCTCCTGGTACATTAAAGGCAGAGGATGACTTCAGGAATCTCAAAAGTCATCCCGAGGTGCTGAACAGATGCTGCAGTTTGGACCCCAATCATTCCTTTCCCACAAATGAGGACATTTATTCCACTGCAGTTAATACTCCATCACCTCAGCGCAATCAGCAGACAGCAAGGCCGGAACACAAATCACTGACTGCAGACATCACTGCGTCTAAGGACACGGGAGTCATTAAGTCAGAAACTGAGGATTTGTCCTCTACCACGATAACAGAGTCAGAGAAGCTTGTGTCTGTTCCGAGTCAGCTTTTCTGGAGGAACAGCGACAACCTGTGTTGGCTGGACTCACTGCTTGTTGCTCTGGTGAACTGTAAGAGCTTGAGAAAGTGTAAACCTAAAGATGAGCCTCAGCGGCCATCTGTCTGGCAGCTGCTGAGAGGATATGAGGACGTTTGTGCTGCCATCCAGGTCCATCAGCAGACTGGCAAAGGTAAGTCAACAGATAATCAACAGTTTGCCTGTGAGTGTATTGTAATCACACTACTTTTATATTGTGGTATTTCATCTACAACTAACCTTTAATGGTCTGGTTGTAAAAATACACTAATCCTAAACCACTGATGTCACTTAAACAGCTGAGTCAACTATAATTTCCCTTTTCAGTAACTCTAGTCAGGGCTCAAAATACTTTCATGGGTACATATGTCATGCACTGGTGCATGTTACTTTTGAAATAACTTGTACCAAAATGTTTTACCTGCATCATTGTTTTTAATGCACCGACATCATGTAGAAAAGAAGAAGCACTAGAATCCATACATACCATGATACATTTTGATATTAAACATTAACATTAACAGGAATTACAATTCAAGTGCAGACCTTGTAAATGCAGAAACAAATTGGTCAAACACATAACTAAAATTCCAGTATAAAACAACTGAATTAAATAGATCGGCCCCGTCGTTGAATCCCTATCTTGTACTGTAATACACTGATGATCCCTAAGTCGGCCCCTGGCAGTTAAACGGAGGGCTGGGAAGTGGGCAAAGTGTCCTCCTACTGTCAGCATCGGGTGAAACTGATAAGAAGACGCTGCTGGGTCCGGAGTGAATGTGTGTCAAAAATCCAATTTAAAACTAACTTCACTGTGGCGCGGTGGCTGCAACTGGCATGACAACAGTTATTTACAGTGCTGCTGTTGCGCTGTGCTGCTCCGTCTTGTCTTCTGTGCGCTGTCAGTGTCCTCTCTTTGTGCCGCAACCTTATTGGTTCTAAAAAAAATTCCATTGTGTGAGAAAATAGATGTGTGCCATGAGAACTGCAAGAATCTCACTATCAATGCATGAGAGTTGGCGGTATTGTTGTCACAACACATTTTCTGGACCAAGTTACGTGCACTGGTGCATGTTGAGCTGAGAAATGAGTGCACGGCTCAGATTTTACATGCACTACCATGCATATGCACTTGGTATTTTTAGCCCTGCCAGTGGCAAGTAGTCTTGCAGATTGTTTTGGTTTGAGTTTTCCAGGTTATAATATATCCGTCTCTGAGTTTCCTTCTGTGTCCTCAGTTGGTGGGGTTGTTTTTGCTGAAACATAACATTGAACATGAAATATTACAGCAGTTTGACATGTCTCTGTTTATTTAGTCTCGCTCACCAGACTTTTCTCAAGAAAAGAAAGGTCTGGCTGGGCCGATTCTCACTTTGAGATTGGAGAAAAAACGCCCAGCTGCTTGTACTTCTTTCAACCAATCACAGTCGTTCTGGGCGGTGCCACAGCAACGGTGTGCTTGCAAAAATATTGCCGGGGGGAAACAGGTTTTGGTGTAACACGCCCACAAAAATATCGCCTACAGGACACGAACCATGGCAGAAAAATGGCTACATCCCCGCAAGATCAAACACCTCAAAAGTTAGTAAAGGACGTGTTGAAAACGGTTGAAAACTGCTACACAACCGGAGGTGGTAGGGCGGGACTTCAGCGGGTGGCTCGTTCCGCCCAATGAGAGGCTGATCTCTGCAGTGAACTTCCGCCCACTCAGACTACTGTTTATTTGGATGGTGGCAGAGGTGGAGACATCAAAATCTGGGCGCATTAAACTGAAACAGTCTGCATTGCTACATACCACGAGGGTTCAGTGAGAAAATGTTTTTGTGTGTGATTTGGGTGGCGGACCCTGACGTGTTTGCATGAAATGAAAGTTATTTCAGACTCATACAGATCAGACTGTAAATATTTTGCTGCCATCAATGAAAATATGCAAATCCCATTCACGATAAAGGTTAATTTACTTGTTAATAGGTTTTAATAATATATTGAAATGCCTTTTATGTGTGTTGTTTGTGTCCAGATGGTGTTGTGAGGGTGCCAAGTCATGTGCTCCAAAAAGCCAATGCAGATCTACAGAACCTCAGGATGTCAACCTTCAAACTACTTCAGCCCAAGCTGCATTGCCAACTGGGTAAGCTCAGTCACTGAGGACATACCAGTGTTTCCCAAAGAACTGCATTTTAGTATTGTTGGTCACTTGGGGTAAGGCGGACCTTCAGTTGGCTAAAACAGCTCAAATTCAGCCAGTGTAAACCCCAGCTCCAGGGGTGTGCCCCCCAGGATTCCCTGATCAGCAAACTTTCTGTTGCTGTCCTTAAACAGATTAATGAATTAGAGTTGCTACAGCCGCTAACTGAGAGTCAGTCACCGGCACTGCCACCCTC
Source organism: Epinephelus fuscoguttatus (assembly GCF_011397635.1). NCBI lineage: Eukaryota > Metazoa > Chordata > Actinopteri > Perciformes > Serranidae > Epinephelus > Epinephelus fuscoguttatus. The sequence continues at coordinate 29,904,453 of NC_064763.1, read as the reverse complement.
TCTCCTTCTGCAAAGTAGTCTCCTAGTGGCGGGAAGTGGTGCAGTGGGACCGCTGGCTACACTAGTTAATTCTGTTCTCATTTGTGGTCTGATGAATAGAAATCGAAAGAGCGGGGCAAGGAGGGGCTGAGCGTATCAATGTGCAGCTTGTAGCTCTATAATGAAATAAGATTTTACCCATTTTAGATAGAAAAAAAAAAGAGTCAATATGTGGCGGTGAATGTTAAAATTGTGGCAAGCGGCCATAAATAAATCAATATATGGGAAACCCTGCATCAGCCAAGCTGAAATGAGTTGAGTGTGAAAAAGTGACGATTTTGGACATTCTTAGTGTCTGTCTCCATGATGCCTAGATGCTGGTCTCGACTTTTAAACTGTTAGTGCAGGTTTTCACAGTCATCATGTGACCCTGTGTGGTTTCAGTGTTCTTACCAATTCAGGCCAGTGACAGTGGTGTGACCAAAATCTGTGTGTTTGTTGTAGCTGATGATACTACCACCCAGAAATCAATTAAGAAATGTATTCTGAAAGGCTATGTGTCATACCTGAGATTTATTCACAGTGTGCACTCGTCATAATAAAAATAAATTTTTATTACTTGTAGTGAGAAAGGCAAGAGAAGAAATTTAAGTTGTTGAGCGTTGCTGCATTGTTCTTCTCTTGCACAAAGTGCACAAAGTAGCAGATTAGTAATTTCCCAGTCACCTGTTCTCCCCATATGAGTATACACTGGTGAAACTGCAAAGAGGTTAATATTGAAATTAGATCGGAGGTTGGCTTAGGGTAATTTTTGGACTCCGTTTCACGAATCTGTAGTTTCACTTTCTGAGGTGGAAGAGGTAAGACCAGACTGTCCCACACAGCTGTGGAAAAGTTTATAGACATTTATAGACACAACAAAAAGTTAATAAATATAAATAAATAAAGTTTTTCTTTGGACTGTGTTTCTGGAGCCACCAGCACTGATAGGAAACCAGTGCTAGATCAACTATATGCAAATTATGCCAAGCGACTGAGAGCAAGGGAGAGATGTCTGAGCGAATGTTTTTCAAACTCAGCAACACAGTGCTCCCAGGGCCCCTCAAGCCTTCTGTTCATGAATATTAGATGTCACATTGCCTAATGCCACTTTTTTGCCAAACAGATTGCAGTGACAAAAAGAAGTATATAAAGGAGTCCGTCTTGTTTTGGCAAGTTGATTCTGCTAAATGTAATCACATAGCTTTGGCACAGCGTCAAACGCTCCATGTTAGATTTTTGAACAGCTAAATTGCTTAATTACCATCAGTGTTTTAGTTTTTCCCACCTTGATGTATTGTGCTTCAGATATTTGGCGCGGGGCCCTGTTTAGAATCCAAGGCAAAAGTTAATCTTGCGATTTCAAAGCGACCATTATCACCTGATAACACAAAGTGACAAGTTCAGACACGCAAACCTTGGATTTTGCTCGGCTTTATATTGAAGTGGGAAAACTTGCTTACTGGTTGTCACTCTTTGCATTCTGAAAATACAAAGGGTTGGGGTGAGATAGTGGGGGGGGGGAGCGATGCATACATAGTTTAGATACAGGCAGAAGAGAGACACTATTCATTTTCAGGCATGCGGCCACATGTGGTCACCAACGTTTAGCCCATATCTCACCCACAGAAGTAGTTCTTTGAAATCACCTGGAAGTGGAGCGTGAACCGCAGCTTCTGTTAGCACTGCCGCCCATAACAATGCTCTAACTGCTGCATGTTTGTACTTTCCAGGTCAGATGGAAACTCCTGTATTTGCCATGCCGCTTCTGCTAAAGATGGACTCTTGGGTGGAGCCTCTCTTCCAGTCAACCTTTTCATGGGAGTTCAAATGCAGCGGATGCAAAACCACCACGAAAGAAAGGTAGATGATGAAATACATGATAAATATAATAGATATTACTTGATTGACTGGAGTGTTTTGTCTTTTTTAAACTTCAGAGATTGAAAGCACGGAGAAAGTAATTTTGTTGAAAGTAATCATGCTGGGATTTGATTCATCGCTCACCATAGCAGTTGGATTAGGGCCCACTCTGCCTCTGGTTTGTTTTGGAGAGGGAATATATGTAGATTAATGAATCACTGAAGACAAGTTGGTATACATTCCTTGTAATAAGTGGCTTTTTTCTTTAATCTTTTTACACATTGGCTCATTTATCCACAAGGGATTGTCATTAGTGGGCTGAACTTAAGTGCTTGCTGAAATCTCTCAGTTTATTAACTTTTGGTTACTAGCGACAGTTTTAAAGGGAAAAAATGTGTCCAGGAAAGCTATGTGAAACCAGTACAGAACAGGGGTCTATTCCAGACCACAGGTATGGTAGAAACCTCAGGAAGAGCAACTGAGGAGGGATCCCTCTTCCAGGACGGACAGACGTGCAATAGATGTCGTACAGAACAGATCAACATAATAAATTAACAAAATTAATAAATTAAGCCCTACAATAAAGTTTTATTCAGGGTTGTCTTCTATCATCTATTAGGCCTAATGAAATGTAAGTCGGACAAAAGATTAATTAAAGTGAATTCTGATTGTGTACCAGGCTGTAATTTACATTATATTTTAGATTATTTCTTCATCTTTAATCTGATGAGAATAAAACATGGCCAGCAACTGAGGATGAAAAATGGTTAAAAACAATGTATAGCTCAACAAATAGAGGCATGACTGTACATTCACAATCTGATCCACTAATAATGTGGTTGGTGATTTACACTTATAATTTATATTAAAATCCAATAGATTAAAAAAACATCCCATATGTTTTGGATTTTGTTTCAACAGTGTTCAGTAGCTTTATTTTAGCTACCTCAATAAATGTAGTAAATTTAAACATTGTCAGTGAAATGCTTTTAAAAACATTCAGACTATGTATAGTCTATTTAAAACTATTCTGCAGTTGCATAATGATCCCTTTAACTCTGAAACATTAACGTATAATTCCCAATTTTATAGGAATTATTTTCCACTGGTGCAACAAATCACATCATGAGTGATATAGATAATTATTCACTGATCCTACTTTTCTAAAGCTTCATATTGACTTCAACAACTTAACCCTAGATTACTCATTGTGTGCACTAAACAGTTTACTGGTGCTGCTCCACTGACAGCTGTCTGCAGTTTTATGAAAAAGGACATGCAGAGGTTTGACTCTGAGCTGAGGGCAACTTGATGGTGCGTAATATTTAAATGAGAGTGTGTGAAAACCACTGTTCAAAGAAAGGACTGACAGTGCATAGGAGCAGTAACTTTAGATCGTCCCAAGTAACAAACTAATATCCAACCAGGATTTTGATTCTGACACACAGTAAACCTCTGCTAAATAATGCCCTTTGATACACACTGAAGCAATAAAGAAATAAAACGGCAGGTCTGGCTCTGTCAGTGGGAGGAGACGGAGAGAAACTCAGGGCTTGGTGTAGAAAACCTGTCAGGGAGTAGGTTAGGTCCACAGAGTCACTTACCACAGTGAATGACCCTCTTTCTGAACAGAAAACCCAGAGTTAACCTTATGTCAGGGTAAATTTGCACTGATTTTTTTTTTTTTTTTTTACCAAACCTGCTTTCTGGAATACACCCCAGTGCATGGTCATGACTTAATGCAACAAGTCAACTGTGGTTCTGTGTCTGTGCAAACTTAACCCCTTCAGTTGTGGTAAAATATTTTGGGAGAATCAAGTGTAGGGGCTGCAACTAACAGTTTTTCAAATTAATTATTCTGTCAGTTATCTTTTTTCATTACGTCCAAAAAATTGCCAGACAACAGTGGGAAAATGCCCATCACAGTTTTACAGAGCCCAAAGTGAATTAATTTTCTCTTGAATCAATCAAAATGACTGCATTATTTTTTGTCTGTTGACTAAATGATTAAGGCACTAAACAGTTCAGCAGTAATCTGGTAGATGGCTCTGATGGATTGTTTACAGTGGTACATTGTTAGTCTTCATTAATCTTCTGTTTATGAGAAACTCTTGACGACACCAGAGCTCTGATTCTTTGCCCGACCCAAAGGTTTGGCCGGGGTCAAACTGGGCTGAGCTGTAATTTCTCATAAATGCCCCCTGTGTTGAATTGAATCGGGTCCTTGCCAGTTTAGCTTTTTTTGTTTGTTTGTTTCTCAATGAAACTGGCAGGTCTCGTGCTAAAGACAGGTGAAGTGATGGAGTAAAGGACTAATATAGGCCTAGTTGAGAACCAGGGGAGAGAAAGAGCATATATACGTAAGAGAGAGACGGAAAGAAGACAGAGAGAGGGGCTGTAAGGCAACTTGGTTGGTTGGTAGTATTTCCATCTGCCTCCCCAGCAGTGGCCAGTTGATTTAAGCTAATAATTGCCCTGCTTATTAACAGAAGTTTTACGGTAAATCAAAAGGTGGTACAAGCTCCGCTAGTGGTCATTGTGTATATACAAGATACAACAACTAATATTCAGTGTTGACATTTGAACACCACATTGTAATGGAAATGTAATTGTCCTATTATACCCACTCCTCTTTTGTGCAAGTGTATAAATCCTAATTGTATTTAATGCTGTGCTTTCAGGGTTATGAACACTCTCCCCACCTTCACAAAAGTTTTGCCTGACTGGAGTCCACTTGATGCAGTCCACTTGGCCCCGTGCAATGTGTGCTGCAAGCAGAATCAGAGGAGGACTATGATGCTGGAGAAGTAAGAAATAAACTGTTACTGCATCTTCCTTTTGGTCTTAAAAATGTTGTATTATAACAAAGGTTTTACAATCACTAGCTCTTTTGGAATTAATAATTTGATTGGTGTATATGTGTAAGCAAACTGCACAATTGGAAATTAAGACCATTGTATTTCAGTGGTGTGATTTTAATTTCAAATTTGCATTTGCAAAGTAATTATATCCACTGTTAGAAAGTGATTATCCTGCAGTTGTAAAAGCACAGAGGGTTAATTGATTACTGTGTCAACAAAGGATGTCCTTTTGACAAACAATGTTTGTTCAAATGATTAATTATTATGAAGGAGCTAAATGGCTATCTCGTATTCTCCAGATTATCTCCAACAAATTCAGTTGTATGAGGGTAAAAAATACAAAGATTTATTGGAGGGTTCAGCAGAAATGTGCAGGTTGTCAGAATAACAAAAAACCCTCTCTGTTGTACGTGGACCTCCACATCTACAGCTAGTTATCTTTAATTGTCTCCCTACAGCACCCTAAGGTTACTGTCAGTGATTCTCAGGGCAAATAAAATTAACCAGGTAATTCTAACTCAGCACTCTGCAATCAAATATTTAAAGTACCCATCTTATAATAGAAAATATACTCTGATGATAACATGTCTGTGTGTTAGCAGAAGTAAGAACGACATGTTGTTTTAATAAAGTCCCTCCTAGGCATTAACTTTTCCATCAGTCTAACCAGACTTGTGGTTTGTGTTTTGTTTAGTGTGCCTCCGGTGTTTGAGCTGCACTTTGTAGAGGGGCTTCCACACAACGATGTCAGAACCTACACCTTCACCTTCAAGGGGAAACGCTACTCAGTCACCACTGTCATACAGTACAACCAACAACTCAAGCACTTTGTCACCTGGATTTGTAATCCTGATGGTAAGTGATCCGTTATTATATACAGTATATACACTCACCTCTAGGGCTGGGTGTCAATGCTCAATACCTTCAAAACTCCTTCTGTCAGACGATACCTGGTTTCAGTCCTTTTTGTAACCTGATGTAGAAAAACAACTCTTCATGTGGTATTGCTTGCAGCCTATCACTGCAAGCACTCTTCAGTTTAATGTGACGTGTGATTGGCCCACAACCACAGCAGCTACAGCCGATACAGTCTGGTGTTGAGAAGTCAAGCGTGGTGTGTTTGATAGAGTTGGCGATTCAGCATGGTGAGATGCCACCAGATGAGTTGTGGCATTTTGGTCAGCTGAGTGCTTCAGTTCACACGATGAATATCGAATGAAATAGGAAAAAAGGTGTCAAATGAAGTTCTCTATCGGTATCAGTATCACTAAGGGTACTGTCATTATCTCTACGACCATAAGCCTGTAGGGGATCATGCGTTTGATTCTGTGTGTGCTTCTGCTAGTGTGTGTATCTGTCTGTCGGCAGCTAATCTTGCAAACTACCGGACCAATCAGCCTCATATTTTGTGTGTACATTTATGACTGTATGGTTAAGCGTCTCACGTTGTTGCCAGGAGTCACAGTTGTTGATAAACCTGTTTTTTTGAGTGTTTTATAATGTCATTGATTCCCGACTCCTCACTCTTCCTAACCGGCTAGAAGGGGCTGCAAGTTTTCTAGAAATAATCTCAGCTAAAAACAACAGTCCTTACCATCTGTTGCAGGCCACATTTTGGCCTTCAGCATGGCTCGAAAACTGTCATTCATCGAAAAGTTTGGTCTCATTTTGAACCAGAGCATCTGCAGATTATTTTCATACTCGATATGTTACAACCCAGAAAAGTTAGGCACATTACAAGATGAAATAGTCTCCTTTATGTTACCTTCACTTCCATCTTGACTGTAAGGAAGCCAGGAGGGACAGTTCCTTCAGGCGCAGCTGTTAGGAGGTTTTGTTCTATCTTCCCGTGACAGATTTTGTTGATTTGGTCATTTTTCCTTGATATTTGTGCTTCTACCATTAATAAGTAAGTAGGTTATGTAATTAAATGTTGTTGTGTGACACAGATCAAAGATCTCCGACTGTGTTTTAGTTATTAAAAATACATTTTATCCTCATAATCATATTCTATTGACACTTCACTTCCTGTAAGATGGAAAACTCAATCTGCTCTGTAATACGCCTGTTTTGTTTTTTTTTTGTTGTTGTTTTGTTTTGTTTTTTTGTCAAAAATAGATGAAGCATGTATTTTTATTAGGTTTTGCAATGTGCTGCACCGTGTCTGCTGAAATTACATTAATTGTGTAGAGTGGCCACAATCAGCTCTGTGGAGATCTGCACTCTACTGAGTGTACTTTATGTAGTTGCTACTAGTATTGTATTTTTTTAAATGACACCCAGCCCTACTCACTGGCCACGTCATTATGACATGACAAAATGTAGGTAGATCAATAAGATTGTATTTTTATTTTTAGAATATGTTTAATTACTAAACCATCCTGAGGGGATGTCTTTGTTACAGTATTTTTTTCCATGAATCACTGAACTGAATCAGAACTTGTTTGTTTTTGTTTTTTAGCCTCTCTTTATCAATCTGTAAGATGCTTTATCCTTGGTGTGAAACCATAAACACTTGAACTCAGAGCTGAGTCACTGGATGTTGATATTTTTCTTCCTCTCTGTTGTAGTTTGCAAACAGCACATTCTGCTGGTCAGTTCATGCAATGTTAAACTGCAGGAGACTCCAGACATTTAGGATTGTTTTAGTCATTCACAGATCGTTTCTTCTTGTCGGTTAAGGTTTTTACCAATTTTTAATTATTCTTTCCACATTTTATTTGTTCAATTAATAGTCTGCATTTTGTTTTGCAATATGTATGTTCTTTTCTATGTATTGCTGCTGTCTTGGCTGGTGTTAAAGAGATTATTTGTCTTAGTGAGGCATTTTCATGCTGTTTTTTGTTCTCTAAACATGTGATGTCATACCTGTTCCTTGCAGGATCATGGCTGGAATATGACGACTTGAAACATCCAGACTGTCAGACCCATCAGAAGCTCCCGGTCCCTGCTCAGGAGATACACGTCATCTTCTGGGAGGTGGAGGAAGATAAAGAGCCTTGTGCCTGCTCTCCCTCCAGCACATTTGCTGAAGCTCCCACATCCAAAAATGAAACAAACCCCAGTCTGGGTGATGAAGGCTTAACAGCAGATGAACTGTTGGATCACACCTCAGATCATTCTCTACTCATGTCTCACAACGACACCGACATCGTCTGTGCACTTTCACCATCTGAAGACAACATGGACACAACTGTCAGAGCAGCTGTTGACACATCGATAGGCTCCACAACGCTGCTCGACACCTTCGAGGGCCTTTCCCATGATGACATCATCACACTCACACTGGTGGAAATAAATCCCGATTCAGAGATGCAGCCTTTAAATGAAAAAGAACAAACTGAGGATTTGAGTGTTCCCAACAAGAATGAAATAATTGACTCTACACCGGATAGCTCCTCTGCTGTAATAGGGAGTGAAATGTCTCGCTGCCCTGTTGATGAGCTCCCCTCCACCTCCTCTTTATCGGATTCTGGGGATGGCTCGTCCAGTGATCCTACATTTGTGCCTGGTGGCACGAGGGGACAAAGGAAGGGAAGACGAGCTGGCAGAGGCAAAACAGTCAGCAGACAAACGGGTAAAAGGAAAGCAGCGCCAAAAGCAGCAGCACATATTTCACCACCTGCATCTTCAGAGCCCTCCAAAGCAGTCGGTAGTGAAACTGAAACTGCTGCTGCTACTGCTGCTGCTGAGGATAAGCCACCGCCTGTTGAAACTACACAGCAAGTATCCCCCGTCTCCTCCACAGATACCTCACCCGTCGCCACTGCTCAGAAAACTCTCACAGTGCCCTATCAGAAATCAAGCTGGTCCTTCCTGCTCAGCAAACACCCACTAAACCCACTTCACAAGTCGAATGCTAAACTTGCCACCACCGACACACCTACCTCTGCCACCACAGTAAAGCCCACGCCTCCCACTCACTCTACGCCCAACCCCGTGAGAAGACAGCAGACATCTGCAGGACTCTTCCCTAAACCAAAACTCAGGACAGAGGAGGACGGAGGTCTCCCGCTTAAAGCTGCAGAAATGTACGGAGGATTCGGTACAAAGAGCTCAAACACCCCGAGTCCGCTCCCATCTCCTTCACTTCTCAATGGCAGATCAAAGCTGGTTCAGCCCTCACCTTCTAACCACCATAAACCCCTCACAAACACTACAGTGGTGCCTGGTACAACGCTTCCTGTGCCTGGAGCGAAGTGGCTACCTGAAATATCCTCTTCAAAGAAACACCGCAGCCACTCCTCAAAGATTCCTCCAGGTCTCAGCGAAACAGAAGTCCTCAGGTACAAGCTGATGAAGAAACTGAGGGCAAAGAAGAAGAAGCTCGCTGAGCTCAATCAACTGTTGGGTCATCAGGGGGGAGCCCATCTCCGACCGGACAGCACCGCCCTGGGCTCCCCAAACTCCGTCACCTCCAGCACTTACGATAGCTCTGTCTGCGATGACATCCTCTCGGACCTGCTCTCTCCGGCAACGACGGCCAGCAACCTTTCACCAGACAGCACAGGCTTCCTTGAGATGATCGCCAACGGGCAAGATGGAGCAGAGCAGTTGGACTGTGGAGTCAGTGCAGTTGGTGTGGTGTCACAGACGAACGTGCACAACACTGAAAACTTCCTGGAGGAGTATCTCTCGCAGGCTGTGGCGCAGAGACCGACGGAGATGGAGACAGAGGCACTCACTGCACTTGAACTTTTCATGTGAGCTGTCGGGGGGGGGGGGGAATGGGTGTTTTTTGCGATCTCCAATCACAAATATCATGAACCATAACTTCTATGAGTTAGAATCATGACAGAAATTATATGAAATTGACTGTACACCTCATCTGTCACTCAGACATGTCCTGAGCAGCCTTTCCCACATGAACATGTAGTTTATGGTTATTGAATCTCTGTGTAGCTGTTACTAATTTCGATGAATTAATGAAGGTTATATGATTGTTTAGTATTATTTATGTGGAACATTTGGAAACCCTAAAATTCTTTTGTGTAAGTTTGGCACTTAGTTGTGTATATTTTGTATGTAAATGGGCTGTATGTTTACAGCCAGCACTGTTTGTTTGCTCTGTTTTGTTATTTTGAAAAACTACTTGAACATTCTCATGGAATCTAATTTTTTAAAATGTCATTTAATAAATACTTTAGGTGACTCTAGCGTCTGTGTTGTACAAATTGTAGAAAATGTGTGCAGTTTTGTTTCAGCTTTCTCAGTGAGAGAATAAAATATTTATATTTTCTGTTTTTCGAAAGTCACATGTTTGAAGTCGTTCAAAGACCAAGTTATTTGTGAGTCAAAGTTTTGCACATATTATAGATCACTAAAAGTCTAAGTACTGATTAGCCTGTTAATGTACTGTAAGTGAAAGATGAATAATCTTGTGAATGTTTTAAAGTATGAGGAATATTAACAAAATTCAGCATAATTTAGGGTACATTTAATCAGACATCAAACATGCATTGGTTCCCAACTGGTCAAGCCAAATATCTCCTTCATCATTAGTTCAAGGTCCATACAGTTTAATACATTTAGCGTCCTGCTGGTGTTTGGCCAAGTCATCGAGCTAGTTTGCTGCTTTCATAAGTAGCTGTTTATTAGTCACTCACTCTACAGCAGGAAACAGCACTTCAAAATAAAAGCTCTGTGCCAGAAATTCACTGTACTTAAAAATAAAGTGTTTTTTTTTTTTTTTTTTTACAAACTTGACATGTTTCAGAGTCCATTCAGAATGTACTGCGACCCACCAGTTGGGAATCACTGCTCTAATGTGTTGACATCTGTGACAACAGGAGAAAGATATTGAAAAGTGTGGATAAAAATTCAGATGATTGACTGTCAGACCCTTTATTAAATTTAAAAAAAAAAACGTTATTTCTGTGGTTAAAATGAAAGTTGAAAACAAAATGCAACATAGAAGACAAAAATTAAAACCAGCAAATCTTTTAAAGTGGCTTTGAATACCTAGCAAAATTACAACCTAGAACAAATAAATAATAGAAATCTACCTTTAATGGCTGGAAGGCAAACAAAATGTCTCCCATTTAGGACCTGTAAGCAATTACTTTTAAAGTAATAAATACAGCCTTGGTGTAATTTTCAGGTGTTAATTCGTCACAGCCATGTAAACAAACATTAAATGAGACATGGGCAGTCTATTAATAAACAAGCTGCATTTAGTCCTCCTTACAGTGCACCTGCTGAGTAATCTTATAGTAGTTTGTTTAACCAAAATAGCACCCAGTATTAGTCCATGATGCTTACATAACCAACAGATACAGAGATCTACACAGGTGCCAGCAAGCCACCTTAACTGCCCCTGTGTGATAATGATAACCACAAGCTTTGTTATATCAAGCTAGTAGCTCCACACTACATAGATAGAAACACGTATCAGACCAGGATGTACGGACTTCAAGAACAGTACAGTCAAAACAGATGTTCCCATACCGGGAGTCGAACCCGGGCCGCCTGGGTGAAAACCAGGAATCCTAACCGCTAGACCATATGGGACATGTTCGCTTACTTAATTAGCAGCTATTTTAAATTAATAAGCGACAAATATCGTTACACTTATTTCATGGGTTACACCAGCAGACCTCAGGTTGTTTCACAAGAACCGTTTACATTCAGTACCATCACGTTTATTTAGTTTTTGATAGTAATGTTAGCACTGATGCTAGTTAGCTTAAATACTGTACCAACACGGCCTTTAATTAAGCTAGCACCTCAGTTAGCTTAACGTTCCTGTGTATCCTCTCACGTGTATTGGTAAGTATCTTATGCCAGAGTAATTATAAGGGTTTTTACAGTGTTTAATCATATTAATTAATGCATTAATTAAGTTAACTTGTGACATACGTAATGCAGATTGCACTGTATTCTAATATAATTTTATAATTTAATCATGAAAAGATGATTCAGTTCTTCAGTTACTAATTTGACTTGACTTTGAAAGTGATTAAATGTTTATTTATTTATTTATTTTCAAACAATTTACACTTAACTTTTTCTCTTTCCTCTATGCCATCTGTCGCTGGTCGATTAAATTAATTAATTGATATGATCTTTGTTAAATGTTCATCTCAATAACTGATCCTAACACTGTATTTTGGAGAGGGGGCAGTGGCTCTAATGGGATTCATGCATTCAAAAGTAATAATAAATATTTTGCAGCTATTAATGTATAGGCTACAAAATCTGTGGTGGAGAAATTACAGTTCAACTAAACAATCACTGGAGGTAAAAGCAGCTGCATTACCATTGAACAGCACATGCAGGTGCTGTTTGACTGTTGATAGGCCAAGTCATTGAGACAGCCTGTGCATAGTTACACACCACAGTCTTTATACATCCAAGGCCTTGTTTCACAGGTGGTGGAGGGCACTATTAACTCAAGTACTGTACTTGGACACACTGTAGAGCCACTTATGCTTCACTTGACTACATTTATATGATACCCTCCTAGATACTTACAAAGAACTTACACAGAATTTACATTAGAATATAATTATTATTAATAATATAATTCTTCTCAAAACATTATTAGTTATGTAATTAATGTCATCTGGAACGTATTATTATTATTTTAGGATTGGAACAGTTAAGATACAGTTATCTGACTTTGAGCATCATCTTGATAGGACAAGTTTTGCACACTCTGGCTTCATCTGCTTTTCTCATTTATCTAGGTGAGAGTTTCGGCCCCCAGGCCCTCTTAAGATCAGCTGCTGTTAGCTTGATTGTTGACCTTGAAGACAGCAGAGGACCGAAACATGATCCAAATCAGGGGTGTCAAACATACAGTACATGGGCCAGAACTGGCCTGCCAAAGGGTCCAGTCTGGCCATTATTACTAAGACGTGGCAGGTTTCAGGAGCAAGTTAAACAGTGCGTACTTCATGTAAAATTCTGCTTCAGAGGCTTTTCCACCCTGACCAGAATACAGTTCTCTGATATAACAATGAATACTCACTGTGACCATGTTTAAAGATGCATCAGGAAATGTCTGGATAAATGCACATGTAATGACAGTGAGAAGCAGACTGACTGACAGTAGACATCTCAGGCTGTTCATCTGTTTTGCGAAAGAAGAATGTCTACATAATGTACATGTAATTCTTTACAGAAAAAAAGGGAAAATATTAGAGCTGATTGTACCTATAGGTTATTGTGCAATGGTTTTATTGCTCCGGATCATCTGGGATCAAATTGGGCTGTATGTGGTTGGAGTGTGTGACACTTGTTTCCTACTTTCTAGTCGACTGCCAGTTATAGCACCTCACTACAAAACTTGGTGTGTGTTATTTTTCTAAATTAGTTTGAACATCATCCTGCCTTAGGAAGAGCAATATTTATGGCCGTCAATAGAGCACATGAGGAAATTTGTGTCTGTATCCTTTAAAATGACTTACTGATCACCCCTAACCCCCCATGACAGCGTGATATACTTTAAATTAGGACCTATGGCAAACATTTTAATGTATTGGGCTGCTACGATGCCCAATGATAATAAAGTAAACTATCTATCTATCTATCTATCTATCTATCTTTCTAAGTCATGAGACAATAAAGCACCCATGAGATATGATAAAAAGTTTACCTGTGTGGCCTGTGGTACCCCAGATGGTGGTATTATGCTGCCCATATCTTCTACTGAAGTAAAATTATGAATGACGGACTTTAATCTGTGATGGAATATTTTTACAGTTTGGAATTACAAATTTTACTCAAGTAAAAGATCTCAATATACTTCCTTCACTACTGCAGCAGAGACTTTGACCTGTCATAGGAAGAACACCACTCGTGTAATTCATAACATTAACGAGCCATTGAACACTGTGGTTTCCTTTGCAATGACAAGTCAAAACTGTATGCTGTGAAAAAGTTCGAACCTGTCTGAGGACACATCTTGTCATATAAATAACATTTACAGATTTCCCACGCATAGGTCCTGCTCATTTGCCAGTGATACTCTATACAGGGCCCTTTGACGAACGCCAAATCATAGAGTAACATTGATGCAAATTTTGTTGTGTGAAACTGTGTTCATGCATGTGTGTGCAACCTGGTGAGTATCACTCCACACACACACACGCACAGGAAGTTTCAGGCAGCTTGCTGGCACCTCTCTGTATTAAGCCAGAGCATCATTTACATAAAGAGGAAGCCGCAAATGAGTGTGTATGTGGGATGGAGGTGGGATGGGGGGAGCATGTGACGTCACAGCAGGACAGATCAGGTTTATGTTCTGCAAGCTGCACAGCATAGACGCACTTCTGGACGTGAAGCTCGACCTCTCCATCCACCTGCTCCCGTGACTCGCAAGGTCATCATGAACCTCGTAGTGGTGGAAAACATCTACCTCCTGGTCATTGTCACCCTCATCAGCGTACTTCAGAATGGTGAGAAACAGAAAAAAGCATCAATCATCTGTTTTAATTAATAATCAGTAAAGAAATTAAACTAATGTAGTGATGATGTTAATTCTCTGTGTTTTAAGCATTCTTCGCCCTGAAGGTAGAGAAGGAGTGCAAAACTCAAAATGTCAACACAGCTGCTTTTGAACGAGTCTCTTGTGCCAAGTAAGTGACCCTTCATCAATACTCTGTCAATCTAACATAACATGTACCAGGAACAACAATGGGGGATTGTGCTATTTTTGTTTCCTGCTATAACACCCAGGAACTTTCCATTTGGTTTTACATTCCCCCTAATATCACCTCCAGTGCGAGGCAGCCCTCATTTGCCTGAGCGCTCCCAGATAGGGGGGAAAAAACTGGTACAGAGCTCATTTGAATGTTGGAAGGCAACAATAGCCATTAGGAAAACATTTATTCTTCCAGCCTCTCAGTTAGGTGACTCATCATCCTGTGTTTGAGTTAAAGGAGTGAATACTGCTCGTGTATTTGCAGTCTGCGGCCTGGGTTAGGCTGTCAAATTACCATCCAGGGATCACGTGCAGCATGAAAGCAAGATTGTTTCTCAAAAAATGTGACTTTTACGCTTGTTGCAAAACCACTTGACACATAAAGGAAGAGCAAATTTACCCAATTTCTGAGATTCCTTATTTCAACAGTCAAACAAACAATTAACTGATGAATTTTGTCAACTATTTTGTCAGTAAATTGATCAAAAAAGCCAAACATTCTCTTATTTCAGTCAGGATTTTCAAATTTTTTCTGTTTGTTATCATAGTAAATTGAATGTGATGGTGTTTTGGACCACTGATCGGACAATCTGACAATTATTTCATCTTTTTCTGACATTTTATAAACCACACAATAATCAGTTAATCAAAAAAATAGTCAACAAAAACGATTCATAATGAAAATGATTATAAGTTGCAGCACTAGAGATGTTAAAGCATGGTGCAGCACACACTGCGTCACTTACATGTGTTTGAAAGATTGGGCTAAAGCTTGAAATTCAAATCTAATATTTATGACTGACACAGTATCTCAGTCTTTAATCCATTAGCTCTGTTAGTCCACAGGCAGCAATGCACTTCTTGTTTTTACAAGGAAACATCTGAGCCACATCCTGTCTTGAAGGTTATGTGAGGATCTCAAACGTTAGCCTTTAAAATATGATGCAAACGTTCGGTGACAGTTTAAAAATTACCTGTTTATGTCATGTCTCTTGTTAAATAGTTTTTGAGGTGTAAAGAGGTTTAAGTGTCCAGTGTTTTACAAGAAACTCAGCTTGACCCCTTCTAGGGTCCCCTCCAACAGGTTGAGAACCCCTGCTCTGAGTGTTAATGTTTTTTGGATGACTCTCCTGACATGCGTGCGATTGGAAAACGTTTGAGGGACACGGCTCTGCGCAACACACTGTACTGATTATTGCAATGTGTTGCAACAGCCAGCGCGTGCTGACTGGGAGAGTGGGCTCAACTTTTCCTGGCTTCCCGTTTCAACTCTGTTCCTCCAGACAGCCTCACTGGGGTTTCTAGCTCATGCACTGTTTTATCCCGTTGATTTTTTTTTTTCTTTTTTTAACAGCCACTTCTGCTCTGCAGTTTTAAAACATTTCCTAACAGCCAAAGAAAATGGGCCACGCTGTCTGTTAACAGTTTGCAGATTGCTTCATAGTTTCGTCTTGCAGGTGACTTCCTTGAGATGTGCTAATGACACCTCTTGTTTGCGCTTCTTTCAGTCGCAACTGCATGGATGCTTATCCCACTTTCCTGGCAGTGATGTGGTGTGCCGGTCTGTGTCTCAGTCAAGGTAATCATTAGTCAGTTACCATATGAGAGTGTCACATTTTTGCCCTGTAATCAGAACACACCCCAAAGAGTCAATACAGCTGAGAAAAAGCACTTGATATTCTGTAAATATCATTTTATGTTTGCACTTCTTAACCTATGTTTGAAAGCCAACTGCACCAATAGTAAAATTAGTAACACTTACCCTATATGGCCAAAAATATGTGGACACTCACATGCGCATACATCTCATGCCAAAACCATGCACATTACTGTGCTGCTATAACAGCCTCCACTCTTCAGAAAAAGCTTTCCACAAGATTTTGGAGCCTGGCTGCAGGGATTTGCTCCCATTCAGCCACGTGAGCATGAGAGATTTAAGGCACTGATGAGGTCGATCTGGCACAGCTCTCCGTTGGAGTCCCACTTCATCCCAAAAGTGTGGGGTTGAGGTCAGGGATCTGTGCAGGTCAGGTAACTGGGGAAAACCAGTTCTTCATAAACCTCCTCCTCCTGTCAGACGGGTTGCTTTTGGCAGAATTTATTGACATAGTGAATTCACGTTTAAACTCACTGTATCCTATTTCATCTGCAACTTTGACACATGAAGACTCTCTTAAGATCAACAGATATTCAACCAGTAATACTAAGAACAGCAAAGGCAGTGGTGGATTGGAGTGTATGTGTAGAGTGTTAGAATAAGAGAAAACGAAAAGGCAAAAGCCATCCAGGTACGGTAAAAGATATTTTATGTGGGGTGGGAAGTAGTGAGGCTGCTTTAGCGGATTTGCCATAAAGAAATAAGTTTACATGTACACTACAACATGTATATGAAACCCAGCGTTCACCCAGTAATCCATATTTTATTTTCTTCATACACCACAGTCTGTCAGCAGCTCTTTAAACACTTATTTAATCCACTTTTTTGTTACCAACTTTTACAAGAGACTTTTCTACTTGCAAAGGAAGGCTTACTCACCCTTGTCTGAAAGCTTCACCAGTGCCCGTGTCTCAACACATTAATCCAGCATATAAAACACATTATAAAACAATTAACAGGGAGCCTCTTAGTCTTACAGTTTGACCGTCTGAAGTGGGAGCAGGAATTTCCTGCACAAACAATGCAAACAGTCAGTCGTCATGTCCGCGCTCGCCCTCTGCCAACAGCTTCATTGGCTTCACTGATAAGATAAATACATAAACAAAAACATGACTGCACTCTGTGAAAAAAGGGGCCTTGTCCAAACTGTGAAACGCAGCTCCTGGGCAAAAGTGGAAATGGGTGCGCGTAGACTTTTGGTCACGTAGAGCATTATGAAACCACATGCACAGGATATATCTCTTAAAATCTTTTTCTGTCGTGTGTTTGAAGCGCCTGCTGCCTTTGCCGGGATCATCTATCTTGTAGTCAGGCAGAAGTACTTTGTTGGATACATGGGACAAACCTCTCAAAGGTAAACTAACACAAGTGATCTGTGCTGTGAGTGTGTGTTCACAGGCACGTATCTAATGGATATATTTTCATATTTCCTTGTAGCACTCCGGGCTACCTGTTTGGAAAACGCGTCCTCGGCTTCCTGTCCCTGATGTGCATCGTGGGCATCTCCAGCTACCTGCTAGTGCGCTACTACGGCAACGGCTATAAGGAATACGTAGAGACCATCGCCAACGCTGCATCTGCTCTTCTCCTCATCCCTTAGTCCAGTTGGTGTGTGTCACATAATGGCAACCCCACATTTATCTTTTAACTTATGAGAACTCAATTAAAACTCTGTACTCGATTTTTTTTGTTGTAAAAGAACATTTATTGTGTTTGAGTTTGGTAAAAAATAAAAACTTCTCATAAAGAAACGCTGATTCTTTTGTACAAAAGTCTGACACAGATTTGATGCCTTCAACCCCTCATACAACATATGTAAATCAACTGAGGTACATGCGTGTTTATTAGCAAAAAACACTTGAAAAAAAAAATCAGTTTATACACAAAAGTTGCTTAAATAAACTTCATGGCATTCAGAATTTCATTCTCAGTCCTTGTCAGTGGTTTTCACCCACTGATCATGCAAAATATCTGGACCCAAAATGACTGTAAAGTAGTTTCTGCAGTCCCAAGAGGTAGGCTGGTCCTTCACGTGGCAGGTTACAACCATACGTCTGCTGATCAAGACTTTCTTGAGGAAGCAGACTCCATCAGTAAACTCCATTTTTTTCGTTCTCTCCATCCACCGCTGGCTCATGTTAGTCTCAACTTTAATAGTAACAGAGCAGAGAAGACAGGTTAGACAGGTGTTCGCTAACATACAGAAAATGTTATGGTTACTATGTTAAGAGGAAACTTACGTTAAATCTTCTTTTGCTGAACCCAAACCAGTGTGGGAAGTCAAACAGGGCATCAGAGTAGTATTTGAGGGTGAAGGCGGCGTCTCTCCAAACAGGTTGGACTTTCTTTTGTTCGTCAGTGATGATGATGATGTTTTTGGCTGCCCAGCTCTCTAGTACTTCAGTCAAGTCAATCTGACATGGGGAAAAGTCATGTTCAGTACAAGAATACAAACACAGCAGCTCCTGGAGTCTGATGCAGTGGTTCCCAACTGGTGGGTTAAGGTCCGAAAGTGACTTGCAAAAATTTAAGTTAGTCAAAAACACACTTTATTTTGAAGTACAGTGAATTTCCAACACAGAGGTTTTATTTTGAGGTGCTGTTTCCTGCTGTAGAGTGCTTAAATAATGGAGAGCTACTGCACTGAGGCAGAAAGCTTGCTCGATGACAAGGCCAAACACAAGTATGATGCTGAATGTATTAAACTGTGTGGACCTTTAATGTCTAAGGAGAAATCTGGACCTGTGGCTGCACCAGTTGGGAACTACTGCTCCAACGCACAACATAAAAGTGACAGAAGGACCATAAAACCCTGCTTACATCCACTCTGTAGCTCTCCCCAGCAACAGAGGAGATGGTCCAGTCCAGGCCTCTCTCCATCTGCCACTTGATGAAAGGATCCCTGCCGTCGAAAGACACCACAAACTGCTTCAGCACTGAAACACAGTCGAAGATAACTCATGAGAAAAAGAGCGAGGAAAGAGTGCAGAAAAACATGCTGTCATGTGCCACAAGTACTGTGCTGCCAGTGTAATTTACCCACTCCACCCAGTGCAACAATCCCAAGTTAGGGAGCCAGCATGAGTCACCCCTGCCACCAAACTGCATGACCCACTTAGCAGGGCAATGCAAGTGGTGCCTTTAAGGCCCATTTACTGTTTTTACTGTTTCATTATTCCAGTGTAATTACACTTTGTGTGATTTGAGTCATGCTGAGGTCTTATGGGAAATGGTAGGGTGCAGTTTCAGTTACCTTTGGGTTCAGTTGCTGCCTTCTTGTTGGCCACTGAGAGGTTTTCTTCGCAGGCAGACATGAGCAGATAGATCCTCTTGGACAGCAGACTCTTTCTCATGCTGGTGTACTCCCACAGATTGTGCATTTTAACTTTCCTGTGATAAAACCAGACCGTTTTTTAAGTAAATAAGTGTATTTAAAGAGCCGTGCATCATCCCATCCAGTCTTATTTTTCCTCACCTTCCCAGCGACTTGTGGAAAACTATTCTCCCTCTGCAGGAGTCGAAGTCATCGATGAGCACCAGGCTTGTCTCCGGGTCGCTGTGGACTCTGTAACCCGATGTGAGAGCCTCCACGGAGAAACCTGCCGGAGGTTTTCTCAGGAACTCTTCCACCTCTGTCACCTTCATCCTGCTGTTGTTGGACACTTTGTTTATCGTCATGATGCCTCAGATTTCTCCTGTGCGTCCTCCTCTTCCTCTTGCTGCTGCTGCTGCTGCGGCTGCTGCTGTTTATAATCCCTGCCTCAGGCACGCAACTTTATTAACCACCGTCAAGTTGGATGTGTTGACACAACAGCACTTCCGGTCTGCGCTGGCCAAAACGCCCATGCAATATAATATAATATAATATAATATAATATAATATAATATAATATAATATATTATATAAACACTTTTGGACACTTTTATGCTCAGTGTGCAGCTGATCCCAACACAGAAGTGGACAGGGTACAAAACCTGATCACATTTTATGCACGCAACTTGTTCATTAGTGCAAATAAACAAGTTTGTAGTTTGATCTGGCATTCAATTTTGACCTTTTTTTTTTTTTTAACAGTAACGAGCTAAAATGCTGTTCCTACAGACAAAAAGGACATTTGACATTTGGAGGACGGAGCAGGGAAAATTTAGTACAAAACAAACAAACAAACAAAAAAATATATCACAAGGCTTTTATATATGTTGCATTATGTGCAGTTTTGTTTTTGCACTGCCCTGTCCAGGCATTGAAATGAACAGTTATGAACAGTTTTAGACTCGAGCAGTGACCTCTAACCCACAGAGTTACAACACATTAAACAATTGTTGCATTGTTTGTAATTTTGTTTTTGCACATCAGTGTTCAGGTGTTGAAATCAACAGTTTTATATTTTATCACACACTTGTGACTTTTAAATATAAACCCATTGTCTCCATATGAAGACAGGTTTTTTTTTTCTTCCAAAAAGTACTTCCTTAATCATTACAGCATTTTAGCTCCTTACTGTTGCTAATACTTGTCAAATGTGTATGCCAAATCTAACTACAAACTTGTTTATTTAGCACAAATAAACAAGTTTCATGCATAAAAATGTGATCAGGTTTTGTACCCTGTCCACTTTTGTGTTGGGATCAGCTGCACACTGAGCATAAAAGTGTCCAAAAATTAGGACAACAGGTCTAAGTTAAGCAGAATAAAGTATAAGGTGCTGAAAACCTAAAATGCGATGTCCTAATATGCGGACGCAGAGTCTCAGAAAGATATACATAAGCATATTTATTGATAATGTTCAGGCTTTAATGATTGATTTTAACATGGAATTTTACAGCACATGATTCACAGGAGTATCATGACATAAAAAATCCCAGAGGACAGCACTTAAAAGCATCACTAAAAACACCTAATTCCAAAGTGGTACTCCGTGGAGGCAGCAAAACTACACATAAGAGCATGCACGTAATTGAAGACAAACAAGTTACATCATAAATAGATTTTCTATCAATATTTCCCTAAAGGTAACTTTATTTTGAAGGCAAATGTATTAACTTCCTGTTTTATGATGTGTATCATGACCTGTAGGGACACAGCTGTGTGGATTTATGACACGGCTCTTCCAAAGATACTTCTGAGGACTTTATAATTTATCAAGACTCATGTCAAGAGCGTTCCTTCATTTAAACAGGTATATGTGTATGTGTATATATCTATATCTGTATATATGTAAGTGAGCAAATAAAGTAAATGATGATCAAAAATACACCGTTATTATACAAATAAATCAGTGAGAACATCAAACAAATAAAAAACCTAAATGTTTATTGAGACTTAAAAAGACTAATGGCTTCTCATAAAGCCGTGCATTCAGACTTTACGAGAAGCCACTTGAAGGCAGCATTTGGCCTTGTGCTGAGAAACAGCAGCAGCAGGAAAAGTACAGCACCTTAATTCAAACATCATGAGTCACCTGAGAGCCTTTGTGGTGCACTGACAACATCAGTGTGCTTCATATTTGTGTTTCATATCAACAAACCTAATTCCCCGTGCGACCTTTTCTGATCACGTTGCAGTTTTTATTCATAAGCAATGTTTGCTCAGACCTTTCAGATGACTTGGCCGACATTTACTGACTATAGCCTCCCTCAGCAAATAACACATCAGACAGTCCAAAACAGATCCATAAATCACAGCTCTGGTTTTATTGCAGCCTATAAGTGTTTGATCAAGTGTCCCAGTTGTGTTGGAGTGAATCATAGCAGCGTTAACCCTCTGAAAATATAGTATTTACACGGTTCTCCTTCCAAGCAGCTATACAGCACAGCTCTTTTGTTCAGATCTCTTTCCGTAAAGTTCAAAGTTGGTCGCACAAAAATGTGAACACTCACAGCTGTGGTTTCACAGCACAAGCACAAGCCGCCTGTTTAAATTTTGTGGCCAAGAAGCAGACTCAGTGGTCAGCAGACCGTTGACTCATTTGTTCTGGATGTCCCCACCAGTCTGCACGGCCTACAGCAGAAATCATGCTCTCAGCCTCCTCGCTGGATAGCCTACGTCTTCCTCATATGAGACTATACTATACCCGCCCTGTATTGGGAACAAAACACAATTTTCCTGACAAACACAACCTTTGTAAAACTTGTACATTTCTGTTTTGTGGCTAACCTCTGACCTCCCTGTGGAGGGCACAGACTGAGACAGACAGTGAAGCTTCTATGGACCAGTAGCTGCTCTCAGATCAGTCCAGGGATTAAAGGGCAGGATTGAGAGGTAGCGAGCCATCATAATAACTACTTTAATTTGATTGTAAGTGTGTGTGTGTGTGTGTGTGTGTGTGTGTATCAGTCATGTGCAGACAAAGTTAGGTTCCTTACTGCTTGTAAACAAGACAGGTAATGATTTAATTTACTTCTTAGCAGATTAACTACTTTAAAAATCCAATTTATTAAAAATGTTGCTCATTATAAACGCAGTGTTAACAACACTGTGTACTTAAAGTACTCATTAGGCAGTACAATGGCCAGAGCATTTATCATACCGGATACTGGGTTATTATAACTAAGGCAAGGGGTGTCAAACATACAGGCTGCTGACCAAAACTGGCCCACCAATGGCTCCAAACCGGCACACTGGATGACTCTGCACACCTAATACTGATGCACTACGAAGGCTAAGAGGTGCTAGGTTTCAGGAGCAAGTTAAACAGTGAGTGTAGGAGCCGTTAATTAATTAAGAAAAGAATAAATCTTGTAAGATTAATACGTTTTGGAATGGTTTATATTTTAGTATGTTAAATGTGTTAGTCTTTTGGGATGTTTTACTAGGAGAGTCGGGTCACATGGATATGGGCGGTGACACTAATGATCTGTATGAGCATCTCATGTTCACCTGTGTGCTTTTATGGTTGGATAGAGAGGCTTTTTTTGTTTGTAATCATTTTGATTATAAGTTTCTGTGCCTTATAATAAGTTGATTCCTTTTCGTTAATACATTTATTTAACATATTTTTTGGATGACAAGTTAACCAGGCCCAGCCTCAGCCTCTCTGCAGCCTTTAGTTTGTTCCCTGCAGTCGCTACAGGGAATGTCCAGTAAAATGTTGCTTCAGAGGCTTTTCCATTCTGACCAAATACAGCTCTCTGAAATAATGATAAATACTTATTGTGGTCATATTTAGAGATACTGGATACTGTGCAAAGTGTTTGTGTCAATCAGCAGCTTCAGTACAAATAAACCTGTGTCAGACTGTATCAGTATCTCATAACAACATTAATGGAACCCTATTGCCAAGGCACTGCCAGAAAATGTATTTGTAAATGGTTGTAAGGGAGGGTATAACTTAGCGTCCTTCCTCATTAGCATCCACTTTAGTTTGGTGTGGTGATGCCAGCATTACTACACAGGAGTGGAAACGTATGGAAAATTGCACTTATGTTCATCACCTGTTTTGTGAATGGATGAATGTACTTGTACTTCTTTACACTAAAAGAAAATAAACAGTTTGTGGGTGTTGTGATTCATAGGTTATTATGCAATGGTTGGACTGGTCCGGCCCGCTGTTTGTGTCCTATAAACTGAAATGATTTTGATACCCTTGAATGCGCCTATACACCAGTATCTGAGCAGCATTTTACTGCTGTATGTGGTCATGGTGGAGATCATTGTAACTACTTTATATTACAAACTGCTGGGTAGTCTAACATAGATTTATAAGCCATCATATTTGTGAGTAAAATCATTATCTTCTGGAAACTGTAGGGTAGTAAACATAACAGTATTTCTCTTTGAAATGAAGTGAAGTCGAAATATAAAGAAATTAACAATACTCTAATGAAGTACCACCTATAGTAAATTTAACTGTCTTAGTTGATGACAATTTAATGTAGCTAAGCATGAAAAAAGTACCTTTTAATATAACTTACATGATATATTTGATATATTATATTAGAGAAGACCAGGGCACAGTTTTATTCTGGTGTATTTATGAACAGCATGTCTTGTAGTAACATAATAATCTACTGACCGCTAGAGGTCGCTAATGCTCCGCACTAACAGTCACTACAGTCGAGTTCTGCCAGTTGAGGAATGTAGCCAACAGCTAACCAATTTCTCCACTCCGCCATGAGAAGACGGTGATTTCAACCGAAAAACTGCAGCCACGGGAACCATGTCACGCCATAATGTGGTGAACGGATGCAAACTGGTCGCCGTGCTCCTTCTCTGGCTTGGTAAGTGGGGTCTATGCCCTGCTGTGACGGCTAATGTGTTAGCTAAACCGCTAGCACAAAGCAGAATACACTGCGTCAGGCCGGCTGAGAGATACCGGAAGTTGACTCGATATAGCCTTCAAAGTAAAGTTATTAGCGTACTATAACAGGACATGAGGTGTATTACAGTGGTAACATGTATGAAAAGATGTCTTGGATATTACATTAACTATTTAATTTATTAGTTAGTGATACCATGGTTGTGGCTTTGCCACAAAATGTCGGCTATTTTGTTTTATTTTGACATTCAAAACAGGAACTGGTGATTTTATAGTGGCTAGCTTGTCGCACCACAGTCAAATGCAGGTGGTCCCATGGGGTTTGCAAACAAGAGGCTGTTCAAAGTACAGTGGTGCACGTCAATGTAATCAAAGATATCATGTAAAAGATAATTTTTTTTATCTGTAAATATACTTCATGGAAAAGTATGCACACATTAAATTACACAGAAGCTTTCCTGGGAAGAATTAAGGTGATTGTGAAGCAAGGTACAGCCCATGCTCATTTTATTTGGAGTGAAATGGAACTACACATTTGTCTGTAACGTCGTGCTTCAACTGTAACCATTTCTTAAACTGCAGCAGGCATGATAAAAAGTGAAAAGCCCTGCACTCCCAGTTACTCTGCCCAGTTAGACCTCTGGGCAGGTTGTCCACACCTAACAGGTGCCACAAATGTAATAGGAGAGTGAGGTCAATCAAACAGCCCTAAGGAGAGGCCTAATTAGGCAAAATGAAAACACCTGTGTGGGTGACATGGCTGTGCAGGGCCTTTAAAAGAGACACTTGTAAAGTATAAGATGCTGCATTCCATCCACTATCAGGCTTTCTGGGTTACTGAATCATTAATCTTAATAATTACACCTGTGCTTTTACTTCCATAAATACTAAAAATGTCTGCCTTGAAGGAGGCCTTTTGGCTGATGTGTTTGGAAATATATTGGGTATTAATTACCTTAGATATCAAATACCTATTTAAACTGCCCACGAAGAATGGCCCAAAAATGTTTTCCAGCCCTATCTGTACCCTTGGCATTGACCTGCTTACACATTATACTGTTTACTGCCACGCACCCCACACACTGAGCGGTAGCAACTATAGCTGTTGTGGTGTCAAAGTCTGTTTGGAGTTTTCTTGGATTCAAAGTCTCTGTTTTATCTTGTTAAATTACTGATAAGAGGTGTTTGTGCACAAGAAATCAACTGCTTTACTGCTGCTGGGTCTGCTACTGCTCAGGCTGTGCTTGCACCATCAATTCATGTCATACTATGATGTGTTGTTGGTGAAAGTGATTCCTGTTCTGTGTTCATATACGTGTTTTAGACTTTTTGCACTAACATTTAAGGGGACATTTGGCCCTTTCAGGGTGCTAGGAAATAGTGTCATCACAATTTCACAGAGCCCAAGGTTACATAATCTGTGACCTTGTTTTGTTTGATAAACAGTCCACATCCCAAATAGTTTTTTTTTTTTTTTTTTAAATGTACAACGATACAGTGATACAGCCATTTTTGTTGATATATTGCATCTGCTGTAAATTGATTTTCTTTTGATCCACCGATCATCAAATTGACTAAATGATTAATTGGCCACTCATGTCAGCACAACTATTTAATGCATTTTAATGCTATAATGACGCTCCTGCTTCTTTTCTCGCTGCCGCAAGGTGCCTCTGCTGGAGACCATCACACAGGTGGTGCTCATGTAAGTGCTGCCCCCAGATTCTTGCTGTGATTATGGCTTCATCATGTGGCTCAGCAGTTTGTGTCAGACTTAACGAGAATCCCTCTGACTCCCCGCAGGCAGCAGAGCTCCAGGAGCACACGGCACACAGCTCTGTTGGTGAGTGAGGGATTTCACTGCAGATTCTCTGATGTTTTGTCCACACTGTAGCACTGTTTGGGAAAGCAAATTGAATATGTGGTGCATTTAAGGAGGTTTGACTTGATTCACAGAGTGTGAGTGAAAAGCTCAACCCAGACAGCAAAATCTTTAAGATTGTTGGTTATAATAAATTCATCTGTGTCATTGTGTATTGTGATTTTTTTTTTTTTTTTTGTGCAAATAGTTTTGCTAATTGAGCAACTTTAAGTATGTGACTTTCGTAGTCACTTTGTCTTCTGTGTTTCCTTTCTTAATGTATATTGCCCTTGTGCAGCACTTTGTGACCTATGTCTGCAAAAAGCGCTCTATGAATACATTTTACTTACTTACTTTTTTGTGCATGTTTTTCAGGATTGGAGGAGGTGGTGTTAGTGATCCAGAGTCAGAGGAACTCCTTCCATGCCCGTCGAGGTGCTCAGAGGAAGGTGGAGATACTGCAGCAGGCAGCTGAACTGGGACAGGTAATATGTGGCAGGCAGTGGACGAGCACTGTTACTGGGTTTAGATCTTAGCTCTGGTCTTTCTTGTGTGCTGTTATTGTATCCATAGGGAAAATTAACTCCAGTAAAACTCTCACAATGAAAATAAGAGGAGTACCATAACCTTTCAAAATAATTAGTAAAATTTTAATAATCTAAATTAAAAAAATCTAATCTAAAATTCTTAATACATTGGTTAATTTATTTGATTCTGCTTTTATGCTATGCTAGCGGTGTTGCTCTGGGGACCACAGATGGTCCTGATTGAAAAACCTCAAGAACTGTTTTGATGAATTGTCATGAAATTTTGTACAAACAGTCATGGTGCCCACAGGATGAATCGGATTGATGCTGGTGATCCCCTGACTTCTTTGTTAGCACCACCTGGAGGATGACATTTGTGGTTTTAAGTGAAATAAATATATATATATATATAATATAAGGGTAAGTTCAGTACTATTCAACCAGGATCATGTTCTCTCATGTTTTTGTGTCTAACTCGCTAATGGGAACAACAATCTTTGAAACTGGTCCAGCATTGAGAGAGAGGCTGAGGCTTGAGGCTGCAATGCAACCACTCGGGGCATGTTTGAACCATCAATTTATGTTCACTAAAAGTGCTTGTTTTTGCCACTGACATGCTCTGATTATCATTTTAGGTGTCTGACAATTTATGGAAAGCATTCCTACAGCGATAGACCACATGATCCTTTTTGATGAACAAAAAACGGCCTCAAGATCACAATCATGAAACCCACCAGATTCCATTTGAATAACTCTTATTTATCATCGTAAAACACACTTTATTCCAAGTCGACAGAAACAAAATAAAACTCTCAAACAATCACCAAGTCTGGTTTGGCCAAAATAAACCCTTAATTCACACAGTTAGATGTGAAAATGTACTGCTCTATATACGCTAAAATTATTGTTTATTTAGCAGTCTGGTGAGTTTGGTGTAACGCTTTTGGGGCTGTTTCTGGTAAAGAAAAATGATCTACAAGAAGGTTTATCTCTGTAGGGATCGTTACCATAATTTTATCAGACAACTATAATAACCCTCCGCCACCAGTGGAGTGGTGGAGGGTGTCAGGTTCGGTGACGGGAGGATCTCATCCCTGCTTTTTGCGGATGACGTGGTCCTCCTAGCTCCATCAAACTTATCTTAGTACTTTCGGTGTGTTTATAGACAGCACTTTTGTTTATGGCATGGAACAACAAATATTGTAATCACAATAAGAGCTCATGTTGCGTATATGCTAAGTGAAGAGAAGGAGGAGAATGATGCTGCAAGCAGTTTAAGCCGTCACGTGACTTTTGGAGCTTATGTGTTACTGTGGTTTTACACTGGCACCAATAGGTGTCCTCCTTGCCATAGAGCTCTCCTAACAGAGCTGACAGGCACCAAGCTCTCCACTCTCACATTGTAATTATTTACTAATATGTGCCTGTGGGGTTGCTGTGAAAACGAAGCTGTTATTGAGCTCTGTGAAATGAGGTGACAGGCATATGGACAAGACAGCCTACAGAAGAGATACAGAACTGTTGATTTTCCTTAGATGGGAGCAGCTACTGTGAAACAAAAAGAGACAGTCATGCGGTATATAATCTCATGTTCAGTTCAGACAGAAAAAAATGTCAGAAGGCAGTCAGCAGGGGCTCTGAGGAATCATTTCTGGAGTAGTGTATTAGAAACTAGAAGGGCACTTGGAGAGAGCAGACCGAATGCTGTGTCTTGCAGTGTGAACCAAAGTGAGAAGTCATTTGTGTGTTTGTCCCGCTCCAAAATTTAATGGCTTCCTCTCCTCCTTGGCCCGTGCTACACCTTCCACCAAGTTTCATGCTCCTGCTGACAAACAAACCAAACTGAAATCACAACCTCCTTTACAGAGCTGATAAAACTGTTATGAAATCTTTATTTCCCTAGACTACTGAAAATGTCTTACTTTTCAAATTTCATTAGTTTTTGTGGGGATGTGGTCGATCCAAGAAGTTTCAGCTGTTTTTCCATTCGCAGTGATTTGATAATGATCGTCTTTCAACCTCTCTCTGAGTCTGTCTTCTTTTTGAAGCGACCTCTGCCATCACACTGCAGCCTGTAAACAAACAAATGTGGTGAAACAGCTGCAAAACTTGAAGCGTATATGCTTTGTGAACGCATCAGTGAACGATTGGCCAAGAACAGAGTGGGATCGGTGATTGAATTTGACATCTCTATGATTGTTTTGTTTTGAAGCCGTGTGTTGGCAGTGGCAGTCTGGGGTGTTTCCGCACCAATTTCTCCCTGAGAGACGGAAAGAAAATGCAGTTAGTGAGAATGTTGAGGAACATCAGTTTATTATGAAGTGAAGAACATCATGATTCATGTTTAAATGAGAGGTTTAGCTATATAAATAAGGTTGAAGTTTAGTTCCTGGGTCATAAAATAGTCACAAAAATAAATGAGCCTTCTGTTGTCAACAAACTCCACTCTGTCATTTATAACTTGTTAAATCAAATGTCAGATTTAACTAATTCTGAAAAAATAAACTTACCAATAAAGTTATAAATGAAATGGTCAATTTTTTATGACAACCACAAAATTCTTGATTTTTGATTATCATATCATCATATCATACAAATATGGCTCCCATCAAGGTTGTTAAAGTTAACTAAAATTTAACTAAACACTAAAAGTAGGTGTTAAAAACAGGCCAATCAAAGCACCTGACATCCCTCTCTTGGGGGACCCCAAGGTGTTCCCAGGCCAGATGAGATATGTAATCCCTCCAGCGTGTTCTGGGTCTGCCTCGGGGCCTCCTACCAGTGGGACGTGGCTGACACTCCTCTAATGGGAGGCGCCCTATGGACCTATTCTAAATGTCTTAATTGACTCAGAAAAATACCCCTCATATTACAACGAAGAGAAAAACTAACTGAAACTAATAAAAACTAAACTAAAACTAGCAAACCCCACTCTGGGAAAATAAAAACTAATAGAAAATATAAAACTATAAAAACTCTGGCCACATTAGATGGTTCTCTCCTCAAAGGGTTACTATATCCTTAATTTAGACCTTGAAGACTTCTATTAATATTATCCCAAATAGCATATTGGCAACATAACTTTAGGGGAAATATCTTGAATAAGCTTTCTTCTTCCATGCTTCAATGTACACATGTTAATCATGTCAAGTGTGCATGAAACTGTGATACCATCATGACACCTTTGCTCCTGAAATTTACTTTAATCCTCTTCATACAAAGCTTTTAAGAACAAAAACTTTTTCACTGCTCTATTGAGCATGTGACACTAAAAAACTTGAACCTCAAAGTTTACTGTTGAACAAGAATTGTTGGACTGTCTCAGAAGTCAGTTTTATTCATAACGGTCCAGATGTCATCTAGTGTTATTGGTTTTTACTTTTTAAAGTAAGAGGCTTTATAAATAATTCACCGTGTGGACCTAGTCGCCCCCAGTTCTGTCTCTGAGGATATACAACGCAGATTGGAGAAGGTTTTAAAGTCTGCTGACGTCTTACAGGGCTGAAAAAGTACTGCCGCCTTCTCTGAAAGTTTTCTTGAAAAATTTAATTTATATTTTGATCTCAGTGTTCTTCATAGGACGCTGCTGGACTAAATCATGAATAACAGATAAAGCACTGATGTACAGGGGTGTTGTAGCAAAGATGTAAATGCAATATGATCAATAATTAAGTGCCCAGATTAATAAAACTAAGAGTGATTTTAAGCAGCATTAACAATGCAGAGATTTATGTGTATAGCATTTCCTGTTACTGTGCCAGATTATTGATACCATGTAAGTAAAGTTTTTTTTTTTTGGTGGGGGTGGGGGAACTTTACTCTGCTGTAAAAAGTTAAGTTTTAGAAAAGAGACATCCACAGTATTCAACAGATAATTTATGTGACTAGAGGCATGCTATATTTCTCCTGCTGCTTGTATTCATTAAAATATAATTCACAGAAGCAGCTGTCGCTCAGCTGAATGAATGTATATTTTTTTTGTGGGAGTAGAGCGATAGCGTCAAGTCAAAATGAAATCAGATTTACGTGCTGTGAACAACTGCATGTGTGCTTGTGCTGAAGTGTGTGTGTTGTCTAAGTGAAACCTTTCTCTAGATTTGATGTTTATCACAGCGAGATAGACTTTGATTGTATCGAGCTGTTTGAATGAGGTCAGGTTGTGCGTCATGCTTTTTTTGACTGACGCATAAACAGGTGTTTATTTCGACTGGTGGCAGAGAGTAAAGGTGCCAAACACTCAGACCCTGACAGGAAGTTGTCTGAGTGTCTGAGTGTTCTCGTTTATTTGCTGAAGCTTGAAGGGTTTGTCATACAGTTTTCAGTTTTATGTTAGTGCTCTGTTTACACATATTCATATCCACGTCCTGACTTCATGGGGACAGATAAACACTGTGACAGCTGTCACACGGCGTTTAATCCAAGACGTCAGTGTCTGTACTGCATCTTTTCGGCCTCATCATCCAGCCTCATTATAGAGTCACCTCATTTGGATGCTGCTCTCTCAGCACCTTTCACCCACAGCTCACCACAACACTTACAGCAGAGATTGTAATAACCCCATCTCACACCCTCAGAATCTAAAGTGCAACTGAAAAGAGGGCTGCTTGCATGTCAACTTTCAATGTGTGGACATTAAGTAACTGTGGATAACTGTGGGTATGACATATATTGTAATCAAGTATTCTATTTTGTCTTAATTGTAGCTTAACATGGACATATGTGACAGTTGAAACATTCAGAGTCTTAAGCGGCGAGGCTCTAGTGATGGTTAAGTTAGTCTGTTGTTCAGTCCAACACTTTGGTCCTGACTGAAATATCTCAACAGCCACTGGATGCTGAGGATGGATTGCCAACACATTTTGCACAGATACTCCAGTAACCTCAGGTTGAATTGGAATAACTTTGGTAAACCCCAGCTTTTCATCAAGTGTAATAAATTAAAATTAGTTTTACTCTTATCTCAAATCCCTCAGGGGCGTGCACACAAACATACACAAACAAAGAGAGTTTGTTCTCATTTTCAAGTCATTTTGTTTTATGCAGGCAGTTCCAGTTCTTCTTCTTCTCCATGAGCTGTCGCAGTATGAAGGGGACTGGAGTATCCTCCCTGCGCTTCCTCAGTGAGTGTTAAACTCACATATAGAGATATAAACCAATGATTTAAATCAGGTTTAATTGAATTTAGCTTTGATGGTTCCTACGGGGCAAATAAGTGCATAAAGTTAACGGCTGTGTGTGGATCTTTTCAGCCTCTCTGCCACTTACAGTCACTTAGCATCCTGGTTTTTCTTCATCGAGGAGGAAACCAGCATCACACTGCCTGTTCTGCTGCAGGTCCTCTCCAGATATCAAGCCCAAGAGGTGAGATGCACACACACTTACATATATACAGTCTTCAACCCTGTGTGCTGTCTGAGTATCTCCACAGTGAGTTACTTTACTGCACTGGTGCACATATTAAACAAGCAATACTGAGAAAATAACTGAGCAGCTTTCTTGTCTTTTTGCACCTTACAGGAATGGTTTTTGGGTAAGCGTCTCCATGACAACGAGGCCTCCATTATCCACCACTATGCCTTCTCTGAAGACCCCACTTCCTTCAGTTACCCTGACCCAGCAGCAGGCTGGGCTCTCAGCACGCCACTGCTTAAGAGGTGTGTGTGTGTGTGTGCAGATGTGTGAGCATGAATGTCTCACTGATATGTTTCTTTCCTTTCTGCTTTGTTGACATTAATGTTTATAATTGACTTTTAGAGAGGGTTGGTCCGCGGCAACAAGAAAGCCTTATCATCATCTTGTCACAATTCACAGTTCAGAGGAGGATCCAAATGCAGAACATGAAGCAGGAATGATGACTGAACAAAAGCAAGCCTTAATGGCAAGCAGGTTCCAGAGAACAAAAACTAAAGGAAGAGGCTAAATAAGATCAAAGTACAAGGAAAAAAATACAAAAAACAAAATGGGGAAAAAACAGGATGACTCAAGGAACAAAAGGGACAGCAGCAATAAACAGAGATGATCTGACACTGAAACAGTGTG
The DNA here is from genome assembly GCF_011397635.1 of Epinephelus fuscoguttatus. NCBI lineage: Eukaryota > Metazoa > Chordata > Actinopteri > Perciformes > Serranidae > Epinephelus > Epinephelus fuscoguttatus. The sequence goes on along the minus strand of NC_064763.1, from coordinate 29,871,723 downwards.
AACACACAGACTAATCCTGCATTCATGTGGTGTCAGAATAATTGAAAAAAATACTTCCCTACTGGGAACATTTTCATGAACACCCCTTCAGATCAAAACAACCTGGAAAGTCAGTGAGAACTGTCAAACACATGGCGGACAAAAGTAAATGTTCAGTTGATAGTAATAAACTTTTATTAATTCTCACATTGCATGTCAATATTTTACTCACATTTAATTTTTAATATGGCTTTAAGTCGCAACCGTTGACCGCAGAGTGACCTAGATTAGTTAGAAAAGTTATTGATTAGCTTTAGTCGGGTAGAGCAATATTTCAGTCATCTTCGGGGATTTACTGCTGCAGCAACAAGTCTGGGACAAAGTCAATCAAATAAAGCTTCAAACTGTTATCAACATGTTGTTTAAACTCTGAGCAATAAAATACAGCACATCTTTGCACTCATGTTGTTTCCACATTATGATTTAATGCTTATGAACACACCAACATCGGAAGAATGACTTGCCAAATTAAATGAAAGGAGGAGGAGCACCTGAATGCAGCATAAATACACAAGCGAAGGAAGGTGTTAGCGAGGGACAGGTGGAAAAAAATGAGGGTGGGGCGGTGGGACAGTGGCACAGGCAGGAAGTAAAACAAGATATGACACATGAGGAGTGACCTTAAAAAAAAAACGGAGACAAACTACAAAAAAAGAAAAGATGTCAGTCACAATCACATTTTTGTCTGAATTTTAAACAGGCACTCCACTGATTTTTATGTTGGCCCATAAAAGCCCCCCCCCAAAAAAATCCAATCTTTAAAATGAAGTTCCCACTTCTATTCTGATGTCTCTTCTTTCAACATCTTTACTTTTCATGTATTTCAGACTCGCCAAGCGGATCCAACACAATCACCTGAAGTCAGATTTTACCATCGACTTGAAACATGAGGTACTGTAAAATGATTTCCTGCAGTTATGTGAATCTGTGTGTCGTCTCCTGCCTGTTACTTTAATGCAATGCTTTTTTGTAGTATTCCTTGCACGCAAACATCTCTGCTGGGTTGGGTATGTGATCCATATGCCTGCCCATCGCCTCCCCAGACAGATCTTTTATGGCCAGCTTTTAGAAGGCCACAGGTCTGCTGGTGGCCAGAAGAAGCGCTTCAAGGATCACCTCCTTTTCTCCTGAAGAAGTGCAACATCAGTCCATCCGCACTTGAGCCCCTTGCGGCTCCCCGCAACACCTGGCTCATCTTCAGGAGCAAGCCACAGAGAGGAGGATTCAGTGGCGTGCACAGAGGCACCAACGTACCACAGGGCCTCCCACTGCTGGTGCTGATATCTCCGCCTGTCTTGTGGCAAAATCTGCGGATCTCGCATTGGCCTGCACAGCCTCATGGCTATGCATAGGCAGAAAGCACCCCAGGACCAGCTCAGTGGCCTAGTGGTAGAGTGTCCGCCCTGAGACTGGGAGGTCGTGGGTTCGTGCCCCGGCCAGGTCATACCAAAGACCATAAAAATGGGACCCACTGCCTCCCTGCTTGGCACTCAGCATCAAGGGTTGGAGTTTGGGGTTACATCACCACATGATTCCCGAGCACGGCACCGCTGCTGCTCACCGCTCCCTCAGGGGACGGGTCAAATGCGGAGAACAAATTTCACACACTCAGGTGTGTGACAATCAGTGGAACGTTAATCTTTTAATCTTTTAATCAATAACAAAAACTTAAATTTTGGAGCAATGTCATCATCGAAGTCGATGGACTGCCACAAGCATTACTTTAATAGGATAATTATTGTAAAGACTTAATTCTACTTCAAGCCTCAACAACTGCTGTGAAAAGTGTCATCTATGTCATCTTTCAGGCTGCCTGCTGAGCTTAAAAGCTTAGACATATAATGATGATAGACAGTATCCCTCCGCTGAATGGCTAACCTTTTGTTGAAAAGGCCCCCGCAGCTTTCTGTGCCTGCAGCTTTTGGTAGATCTACTCTCGTATTATTAATACAAAAGATACAATTCTGAATGTGTGTTTTTGTGTGCACATCAACCTTGTGACAATTATACCGCTTTGTCAGTATTTCTTGGGTAAATCTTTCTTTAGCATTGGTTGAAATAACATTATGGAAGAATTTTAAATTAGTCCTTATATGAGAGTTGAGGTAAAGTTGTGTTTTGCTTTACATCAAAGACGCTGATTCATAATGTTACTCCTTCTTATATTGAAATGCAAAGTCTGAGTCCTAAACCGTGAGCTGTGTGTCCCCTTTAAGAATTCTCAAATGACTTTTGGGTAATACAGAATAAATAATTTACCAGGTATGTAAGTGCTTATGGCTTATGGCGTTATTAAGATGTCCAAAGCTGCCAGAAAAATAAATTCACTTACTGTTTGACGACCCAGACTGAGCTGTTGTACCTATCACAGCAAATAACTCCATTAGGTCAACTTTAATCTTCATGTCTGTCTCTGTTTTTCTAGATTGCGTTGTACATTTGGGAGGAGGGAAAAGGTCCAAAGCTGACAGCAGTTCCAGAGTTCTGTACAGAGTCGAGAGACAACTGTGCTACGACATTCACAACCTACTTGCCCAACTGTGTATGTACAGTTCTTATTTAGTAATGTTGACATCAAAATTTGCAGTAAGTTCTTCAAGAGTGTGCCTGTATGTGTGTGTGAATATTCCAGAGCGTGCATTAGTGATATGGATATGGGTGTATGTGGATAAAAGTGTACTTGTATGTGGTATGGACAAGTTTACTTTTGGAAATGATTACAGACAGAACATAAAAAGTAACAACCCAGAGGAGCATTAATTATTTCGTAGGTAAACACAGTTAACACTGTTGTGACAGGTGTTACTGCGCTAGACTGAATACGCACAGCTCATATGGGCATGACTAGGTTCTGATTGAGGTAATTATCAAGAAGAGGACGTAAAGGACACCTCTAATGGTAGCTTTTACGATCCATCACTTTAAATCACATTTACAACTCAGCTGTCCAGCTTATTTAAATGTCAAACAGTGAGCACATTACACACATTACCACTGCCAAGACCTATTCCACAGGAATACAAATAGACAAGTCCCATCAGACTGCAAGGATGAGTGAGCAGAGTCACTCTCAGTGCTAAACGGAAACTAAGCACACAGCTAACTGCACTGTGCTGGATGAGGAAGCACTGCAGCATTTGTTTGATATAAGGCTGAAGAAGAAAGGCGGTACACAAAACAATGTTCGTCTTCAAGACAGCACTCATAAAATCTTAAAGGGGACTTGTTATGCTCATTTTCAGGCTCATACTTGTATTTTGGGTTTCTACTAGAACATGTTTACATGCTTTGATGGTCAATAAACACTTTATTTTCCTCTAACTGTCTGTGCTGTAACACCCGTGTTTAGCACCATTCCCCAAAAAACCCTTTCCACTCAAATTGGTCAGCATTTTTTGGTATGGCATATCTCGGCATCTCTGCAATGTCCCTGTAGCTGGAAACAGTATAGTGACACTGAGCACGGTTACATGCGCACAATAATCACATAACTGGGAATAATCGGGTAATGGTAATAATCCGATTTGACGCGTTTACGTGCACTTCAATAATCTGATAATCAGAAAAACCTGGTTTACATGATCAGTTGGATTTCTCCCCAAGTACATGACATAAAACTCAAACTTCCTGTTACAGTAGGTACTCATATCTTTGAAAAACCTCAAAGTACGCATGTCATATATTTGCAAAATGAAGCACTCATCATGCTGACAGCTTATATTCTTACAGTACTGTTTGTTTTTATCATTAACAAATACATGTGAGAGCATTCTAATGTGTAGTTTATCAATGTGGAGCCAATTTTACATACTTTGGGTAGATTCGGAGTAAAAGTACTGCAAAGTGCAATATACAAGTGTATTGTATATAAACTTGTCACACAAAGTGCATAACATATAAGTAAGATAAAATAAAAGTGACAATTTAAACACTGAGAATATAAAAATATATTATTTTATGTAGAATCTTTGTCTGAAAGGAAACAGAAGCTGTCAGATTAACGTAGTGGAGTAGAAAGTACAATATTTCCCTCTAAAATGCAGTGGAGTGTGAGTATAAAATAGCAAAATCTGAAAGAAACCAGATTAAAGGGTATACATGCACCGAATAATCTGACTATTGGGGAAAAAGCTAGGTGTGTTTATCTGATTTCTCATAATCAGATAATGGCTTTTATCTGATAAAGCCTATCGGATTATGCTGTTTACATGACCACTTGAATAATCAGGTAGCTCCAGAAATCAGATAATGATCGGTTTATTAGTGTGCTTGTAAATGCGCTTACTGAGCGCGTTTACATGCACACTAATGCGCGTTTACACAGTTCTATTTCCCATACTTTGCATGTGTTTTCTTTCCTTTTGCTTCTGTGATCCTTTAATTTATCTGCATGTAATATATACAAATATATAAAAATACACATTACACTATGCCTTTTGTATGAAGTAAATCTTCTGTCTCCAGATTCTTTGGCCAATGTGCCTGAAATGTACATAAATTTAAAGAGCACCTGTCACAAAGAATTCATGAATAATGCAGCATTTATCCCGAGCTTTTTTAATCACTGTCATGCATCACAGGAAATGTCTGGTGTTCATACTGAATATTCTGCAAAGGGAGCAGATCAGAAATGACAGCTGTAAATAAGTAATAACATCCAGATTACTGTTGGTAATTTTCTGGAATAAGAAATGACACAAATGAGGATGCAGTGCAAAAGAGATATTATTGTTGACATGTCTGGCCAGATGATAACATATGATGACTGTTGGGACCTAATGTGCCTCATTTTGCCATTACGACTCAATTTCTAGTCCATTAAAGCTCATACACGGTTTACCTCAGACTGTGTTTGTTCTCACCTGTGTACTTTTTTCCATTTTATAGCAATTAATCAAACTGGTTTGTCTATTTTCTAGGGAGATCCAGTGCCAAAGGAAGATGTATTTGTTGCTGTGAAAACTTGCCATAAATTCCACTCAGAGCGAGGTAGGTGTGTCTTGTTCCCAACTCTTTTTAAAGGACAAAATTTATTCATTAAACAATTTAGATTCTGCAGTGGTAGATGAAATTTTCAGAGCCTTTACTTTAAGTAAAAGTTCCAATATGTTGACTTAAAAAAGCCCTGCATCTAAATCCTGCTTAATTTAAAGTATTATTGGCAAAATATGCTTAAAGTATCAAACGTAAAAGTACTCGCTCTGCAGAAAAACAGGTACCTGTAACGGATCTTAATCTGAAAAGTATCAGGCAACTATATCTGTCAAATGAATGTAGCTGAGTAAGAAGTACAACATTTCCCCTGACATGTAGTGGAGTTGAAGAATAAAGTACCTCAAAATTTTACTGAAGTACAGTCCTCAAGAATAAATGTGTAATGACTTTACTGCACTGACATTCTGATACATATTAGTTGATCCAAGCACCACTCATCAGCCAGACCGACTCTCTCATTTTACAGCTCAACAGTTCACAAAAATATGCTTCTGAAAACATTTGAGGCAAGAAATTAACAACAGTTTGACCGCAGCTCACAAGCAGTGACATGATGGAGACTCCTTGGCTCCCATTGGTTGTTTTCATTCAGGTGCTGTAAGGCCATTAGAAATGCCACAAGGCAAAGGCAGCGGAGTATAATTTTTTTCATAGATTATCCGACTCATGTAGTGCTGTGTGAATACAGTGACAGTTTCAGCAAATATGAAAAAAGTTATTTTTTCTTATTCTTACCAAATACAGCTTTAAATATAATATTACATGTTTTTGTCCATTGTAAAGATGCAGTGAAGAGATTTTTTTTTTTTAATTAAGCAATGCAGCACACCTACTAGATCAGTGGTTCCCAACTGGTGGGTCGCAGTCCAAAAGTGGGTCACTGGTCCATTCTGAATGGACCACAAATAACTTGCAAACGTGTCAGATTTGTAAAAAACACACTTTATTTTAAAGCTCCAGTAGGCAACATTGTTTTGGTATAACTGAGTAAAAATTTTATAATATCCTCTAAGCATAATGTAAATCAAGTGGTCTGAGACAAACAATGGCTTTGTGTTCAGCCTCTAAAGAATCAGTATTGTGCCGATGTGCATCAACCAATCAAAGGTCAGCTCAGACCACTGTGTTCCTATTGTCTGTTCTACTGCATATGCGCGATCCCGTGCCGGCAGCAGAAGGGGAGAGCAAGCGGCAATGGTGAACAGTGCACCAGGTAAAATATCTATTCCAGCACAGCAACTGCCTACACAGCTAAACAACCCAAAAAAAGGAAGACAGAACTCGGTTCCCCGGAACCCTGGAGGGAGGGGAAGGGTGGGGTGGGGCCGGGCCCGGCCGGAGGGCGCGAGGGTCGGCCGTGGGAGCGGAGCCGAGGGCTCTCCGCGGAGAGGGAGAGCTGAGCCTTGGGGGTATATGTGCGGGGCCGCGAGGGAGGGATGGGGTGGGCTGCTGCGCGGTGAGGGAGAGCCGAGGCTCCCAGAGAAGGAGAAATAGAACTAAGTAGGATAAAATACTCGCGTGCTCGTCTGGTAGGAGGGGCTCAGGGCGGAGACGAACGAGACCTAACTCAGATGAGACTCAAAAATCAACCGTTTTCAGGCTTTCTACCTACTGCAGCTTTAAGTACAGTGAATTTCCAGCAGAGAGCTTTTATTTTGAAGTGCCGTTTCCTGCTGTAGAGTGAGTGAATAACAGACAGCTACTTAACAGAGACGCAAACTAGCTTGAGTCATGGCCAAACACAAATATGACGCCTAATGTATTAAACTGTGTGGACCTTGAACTAAGGACTAAGGAGAAATCTGGACCCTGTGGCTGGACCAGTTGGGAACCACTGTATGTATTAGATGACATGCAAAAATGTATCACTGTGTCTGCTTACCAGTTTTTTGTGAGCAGAAATTGTTCCAAAACCAAATCTGTGAACTCTACGCTGCTAAAATGTTGATTGTGCTGTACATCTGGTGCAAAACTTTCATTTGTCATTGCCAAAATGAATCCTTCCAGTTTATGTTTGTCACAGGATGAAGTGTAAATTAAATGGAAATTCCACAACATTTAGCTGCAGAAGTATTTTTTCATGGCCCTTTTTTGTTCACTGCCACTCGCTGAACAGTTTGCTGGTCCTTCAGTTCCAGTTAACCTGTCAGGTGAAAACTACTCATTTAAATCCACAACCTCATCCAGGCTGTCGGCTGAAATTGCATCAGTTTGTGTAATTATCCAAAACACTGATGTGTGTTTTTAGGGTCAATATGAGCCAACAGTTATAGACCGACTATTTTAAAGCAATTAAGTTGGCCATTACTTTAAATTCAGGCTATTAGAATTGCAGAGTGAGCTGTCACTGTGATTTACTCCACAATCAATCAGTTAGTGGATTTGATTGAGAATGAATTCTTGTCATTAATAAAAAATCAATTGTGTGTGATTACAACTGGCAGGTATCATTTTGCAGTAGCGAGCAAATGGTGCTCTTGTCCAGATCAGCATGCAGTGAGTGAGCCTGTAGTTATCCAGTGTCTTATACAAAGACAGGTTAATTGTTTTCTCTCCGTCCTGTCACATGTCGTAGACGTCATTCATCATTTGATTCCTGTGGAGTTTACATGTTTCCAGTAGGGACTCAGAGATAGTTTTAATTATGAGCCCTGTGTGGTTCAGAGAGAATAATGTTTGAGGTTTAATTGTGTCTCCCCCACCTGGTCTCTTTGTATTCCTCTGTCTCCTCACAGTACCGGTGGTGAGGGCAACCTGGGAGAAAGATGCTGTGTTTATAGAGTATTACAGTGACGTCGCTGATGCCTCCATACCCACAATCAGTCTGGGAGTGCCCAACACTGAGAGAGGTGAGCTGATGTAGGATATGTGGGAGGAATTGAATCACAGAGTTGTCCTGGAAGCACTTGGGGGAATACACCAGGAGAAGTTGGAGGTGTAGCCAGCCTGCAGGCCTGACCAGAATAGGATGCTGAAAAATGCCACATGGATTGATGTTGATACACAAGATGATGTGCAGAAACTTAATGGGTACACTCTTGTGGTTTGCTCTTGGGATGGTAATGTAGGTCTGTTGGTCCACCACCTTGGTCCAGACTGATATATCTCAACATTCTGGTCATTCATAGAGGATCAGTCCAATTTTGAGTGGACGTCACAGTTACGTCACAGCAGTTGCACGCCTGTACTGGTGGCAGAAAAACAGCGGACACCGGAGAGAAACAGTTGAGATACCTGAATGAAAATGTCCTCTTGTCGCCAGTATATAGTTATTTTACTTTTTTTTTGTCTTATACAGCTTCGTTTTTCGTCCTTGTTGCTGGCTCGGCAGCACGTCTGTCCGTAATAAACAAAAATCATTTGACACATCTTGTTATTTAACATCCTGGACGTGACCACAATGTAAAAAACTGTATGCATCGCGAGATTTCTATGTCTTGAGTTATTCTTTTGTATAGACGCTGGGTTTTTCCACAAGGTGTATGAAGATGTCCGGCCACTGTAACATTGGCAGTACTCAGGGTTAGTTTTTTAGTGCAAGACCATACACATACGTGCATACATACATTATGATACGTGTTGTAGAAAATTAAATTTTGTCCCCAGTTAATTAGAATCTTGATATTCAGGCTACAATCACTGCTGGACGCTCAGTAGATAAATGTGTGTTTGGCTTACATGAACTGAATTACTGACTTGGTGAAAGACAATTCATCATCATCATAAGGAACTGTAAAAACTCACATTAGCCAAGCATGGCTTTGACTTATTGTCCTTTGTTTCATGTGCAGAATCTTGACATCGTTAGCAGGTCCATGATCGTCCAGTTCAAACTAAAGCTTTTATTTTCATTTGTTTGTTCTTGATGTGAGATCGTTGTTAAAGGGAGATTGAGGACTGTAACTCTGCAGACTTCCTGTCCTCACACACCACAGACGGATGAGTCAGTGTATGGACAGACAAATCAAAAGACTGGAGAGTCCAACTAAATTATAACTGTAACCACAAAGCTGTCTTCTCCCCAGTGAGGAGGTGATAGATAGAGCCAGAAACAATAACGGCACTGAGCAGCTTCAGCGAGAGGAGGACACCTATTTTTATCTGTGTATTACCTGCATTCTTGTGTGAGATACCCCTGATTATAGCACCGGTCTGTCTGTTTCACTCCCTCGAATGAGCTGTGAAATCCATTCACACAGCAGGGGGAGAGGTACAATGACACCTCCATCTCTTCTTTGCATCCATTCTTATATTTCTCTTGTTCTCAGGCTGATGGAAGTATCACACTGCCTCTCATGTGCTCTGAGCCACACTCTTTAATACTTTACAAACCCAAGCTTTGGTTCATTTTCTCATTTTTTCATTCTAGGAAAAGGTTTTTCTCTCTTTCTGTAGTGTGATCTTTTCTTTTTCGCCCTTTTTATAGCACCCAGGAGTGTCTGACCTTCCTTTTCTTTTTGTCACTTATGAATACTTGTGTACAGTATATCGGCTCAGACATTTCATTTTTCTACCACATCTTTTTTCTGTTTCTGTTCTTGTGTTTGTCTTTTCACTGTGATGTTTACAGACTATTCTAGGGACTTTATCTTGATGTAAATATATTCTGTGTCAATGTTTGCGACAGTCAACAGCATTTTTTATGCCTGATGTTATCAGTAGATACAGATCATGTTTTGCCATATGTGCAGTGCCAGCATTGTGGTTTAAATCTCACAGCTTATGATCATGCATGAGAAACATACTGACAAAACTGCTATGAATAGTAATATCAGCATTGTTGCATTTTACACCCACACATTACTTGATCTCTTCAGCATGAGCACAAATCCACTTCATAAATACATTTATTCTAGCTGTCACAAACAGACCGCTGATATAAATCTTTCAGGGGGACTGATGAGGTCTCATGCTTCAACTTTTTCGCACTGTTTGTCGATGCGTCCTCTCCCTGCAGGGCATTGTGGGAAGACATTTGCCATCTTGAGGCGGTTCCTGAGCAAAGATGTGCCAAAGGCTAATTGGCTACTCATTGTTGATGATGATACGCTCATCAGGTAACTTAGAGAAAAGTTTTTGTTTTAACTTACTACTGTTAAGGCCTCTACATGGCGGGAGATGGATGAATAAACAACACAAAAAATGTGAAATACTCACCTGTGAATATTTCACATCTAAAATATACACAACCAGCTGTGATGCACATTTGTGACAACTGACCCTTTGCTAACTCCTGCCCCCAGATGCAGACTGGCCAATCATAACGTAACATCAGGCCAGCTCAGACCAGGGTACAACAACAACACAGCTGTGATCCATTGACCCTAATGCAGTCATTTCAGATTTCCTTCATTTTCAGGCTGGTTTTGAGGAATTTGAAGCTGATACTCGTTACCTGGAGAGGTTGGAAAAAGATATACGTTTCTTCCCTGTTCCAAAACCAAAGTCAAACCCTGAAAAGTGTAGGGTTAGCTAGCTACTGAAGATATAGGTCTACGGAATGTATACACATGCTGCTTTGCTTTATAATGATTATAACAGTGAAACAAAGACCGACCCTGCTGTACAGGAACCAGTGAAGGGACGCAGGGAACGTTGCTCATATTCAACCAGCTCTGTGTCATCACATTGTGTGCAGATGAACATTGTTTGACTCCCATGGAGATGCCTGCCTGTCCGGTGGCGGAGGTCCAGGTGCTGGCAGCAGCACGGGGGCAAAGCCAAACACCGTTCATCTGCACACACTACGATGCCACACAGCTGGTTCAATATCAGCAAAGTTTCCCTTTATATTCATTGTCTTGTGTGGCGATCAGCAGTGATGTGGTGGTTCACTTTTACACTGTGATCTGTAGCCTATAGTTCGGCTTTAGCTTTTAACTATCTTTGTCTTTTTAACCTGTTGTTGCTGCTGAGTCAGTTTGACGTCCTGGATATATCCTTCAAACACAGACTGTAGACCCCTCTGTCTGCTTCTCTCTGGAATCACTGTTTCATGTGCAGGGAGTGCAGTTAGTGACAGTGTAGGCTCAATGCTTACTCTAATAATCCATATGGACCATCACAAAGGGACGGGGCTTAGCGAAAGATTAATTGCAGTGGGTCGGCCATTGTCACGATGTGACATGATGTGATATATCCATTACACGCAAAGTGATTGGTTGATCCCTCTACTCAAGGTGCAAACGCTCATTCTATGTGAAAGTAAGATATTAAAATGTGCAAATATTAAGATGTGCATGTAATAATCGCATGAAAAAACACCCCCAGTGTATAAAGGCCTTTGATTCTAATAATTTAAAGCATCAACAGACAGTAAATAAATAATTTCTTCCTGTGTTACATCTCTTTTAAAGATGTGATATATGTGAAGATTCTGCACACACAGGTGACACACTGGCTAATCATTCTGCTCGGGTTCAGAGACCAGTAAGAATTCTAAAGTTGTAACTTACTGACGTCTACTGTGAGCTGGCAGCAGGATGTGAGAGATATCACATATCTCTACAAGCCCAAGAGAAAAGCTCAAAGCCTCAAAACCATTTTTAAAGTTGTTATTGTGCAGTACAAAAACAACTTTATAAATGTTTTTTTCCTCTAACAATCCTGTGAAGTCTCTTAGGACAGATATTTGATGTATCTCGGATGTTATTGTGCTTGTCTTCACACAGTCTGTACAGGTTATGGTTTGTGTTTGTGTTTGGGAACAATGCATGCATGCCTCTGTCTTCCTGTCTCTTATTGTCCATTGTATTATTGCCCATCTTTAGTTTGCCCAGGCTGCGGCGACTGCTGCGTTGCTATGACCCAAAGGAAGCGGTGTGCCTGGGGGAGAGATACGGCTACAGTCTGCTACAGAACGGATACAGCTACACCACAGGAGGAGGGGGGTAAGGCTGTGGTGCAGGGTATGTGTTGGTGCCGTTGGTGTTAAGGTGTGTTCAGACCGAAAAAACAATCAAGTTTTCGTCCTGATTTTGACCCTTGGGCTGTTTGTCTGTATTCACCTTCAGACTGTAACTTGTCAATGGACACACTGACAATTTCTGTGGGAATGTGTCTGCGTCTCTCATACTGAACCAAGAACTCTGGTTGTCTCTGTTATTTCCCTCCAGCCTCCCAGCTTTTTCTTCTCATGTATATATGTGTATAAATCTGATTGATTAACCTCCAGGATCCAAATGTTTTACACAAGTTAAAACATTCTCAAATTTCTATATGTGTCTTTCCATTGACTTTGTGTCCAACCGTGCCACCTCTCAAATTGGCTTTGTGTCTGAACACACACTTATGGGAAATGAAGCTGCTATGCAAGCTTTTAACAGTGCATCAGTAAAACAAAACTCAATATAGTATGACAGCGTTACTTATATTTTACAGTACATTCTGTGTCTGTCTGTCCCAAAACTACATTGCAGCTGCTTTCCAGCAAATACTGAAACATTCTAAGTTTTAGAGCCGTTTTTATTCAGTGCACCCTGAAAATGTTTGAAATGTTTGGACAGTGAACAAAGAATTTTGCACATTTGACATATCTAGTAATTTTGTCAAACAGCAATGGCAATAAGTTAAAGTTGCTATAATCCATATGTATTTAATAATCATGGATCAACTGGCTACTTGTGTGCTGCTATGACAACTCCTTAGAAGCTTATGTACACACACAGAGCAACATTATTCATTGGGAGCTGTGTCTCTGTCCAGTATTCACTCTCTTTTAGATCTGTTTTTGGTCTCTACCGACTCCTGAGGTTAATATCTGGCTCTTTAATGGCTAAATGCCCCACTATGTTCTCCAGCTAATTCTTTTTTTCTGGTTACATATGATGTTATTGAAAAACAGTGTTGGGAGCACTGACACTGACACACAGCAGGTGTTCCTCATGCATGGACAGTCTGAATGCTATACATGCAGAAAAGGATATATTCACTCCAAAATTCAATGAACACTGCCTCAAAAACTTTCATTGCAATGAGTATGTGATTTGAAACAAAAACAACACAAGTTTTTCTCTTATATCATATACATATATTTTTGTGAATTCCCTTTCTTTTTTAAATATGTGTTTTCTGTGTGTAGAATGGTGCTCAGTCGGGTGGCGGTGTCCAGGCTACTCTCCAGTGGGTGTCGCTGCTACAGTGATGATGCTCCCGATGACATGGTGCTCGGCAGGTGCTTCACTTCCCTGGGTGTTCCCATCACACACAGTCCACTGTTCCACCAGGTAGGGACAAAACACACACACACACACACACACACACACACACACACACACACACACACACACACACACAAACGTGTTCTTAATATAATTGTAAAAACCTCCCTTAGCTACTTTTGCTTTTCAACCCCTGAATGTTACAAAATATTCAATAAGAACAAGGTTTGATGACGTGTATGTCACCAGGTTCGTTTAAAAATCAGCTTCCATAACGACAAATTAAAAATCTGATCGTTTAGTAATTCAGGACAGCACACATAGTGTTAATGTTCTAACTGTGTTGCACAGAAACCAATAAATAAGATAAACAAAACATTCAAAAACAGTTTCTTAGAGCCCAACTTGGGCATCAATCTTTAATCCAGTGTCAGATGAGGCTCTGTTTGACCCTCTCTTTATATTTGTTATCACTAAATGTGGGAAAAGAAGGGAAGACTGCTTTTTGGTCAATGCAGGCTATAATCGCAGAATATTAAATTAACTACCCTGGAGCAATAGTCACATTGTTAGCCAACTTGGGAATCCTCTGATATAATGAAACATAAATCATTAAAGGGATACTGTGCCGATTTTCAGCAAGCTTGGTTTAATGATAGTGTGAGTCGTGTATGTAAATGAATTGTGGTCAACTTCCCTCAGTCATATCAGAGCCCAGATCTCCTTATGCTCATATTGTAGTTTTTTTTTTACCTCTTGAATTAGGCAAATGCCACATCGCTTTTTCTCTGTTTTGGTTGGTTATGTAGCACCAATTTAAAAAGTATTAGCTTTTTTTGGTGCACAGACAGCCCAGTTTTATAAAAAGACCATCTCTCCAGCAGTGAAATAATTTTTCAAGCAGACACTTACATGCGCTCACACACACATACCCGCATACAGACAAACCATTTGTTCTTGATATTTTAGGCCCGACCGTATGACTACTCTGAGACACTGGAGCAGGCCATCTCCTTCCACAAGCACTGGAACATAGATCCCATCTACGTCTACAAACACTGGCTGCAGGACACACACCCAAGAGATGAACTGTAGAAACACTGTGTGTATACAGTATGTGTACTGGACTGTAGACTAACAGTGAATCATAATTTGCACAACAGCGTAGAGCTAATGATGATAGAACAATCACCAACCACGACAGTGACTTTGATGTCCACAAAAATTCTTCAAGCGTGCCCTAAAACATAGTTCTTACAAGCCTTAATGCCTGCATTGATCAATATTAAATCAAAAGACTTTGTTTAATGTCGGAATGTTTGTTTAATTTTCACCTACAGAGGTTTTTAGCTTAATTTAGCTCATCATTTTGGTTTGATGGCCTTCACAGAAACACCCAGACCACATTGCCTGTGCGAACAGTGCATGACGGTGACTTTGCTGAACTGCTGTGGCTTGCCCATGTGCGGTGATCACATACAGTGTTGTTGTTGCACCGCTGCTGCAGAGCTGCCTGCTGCTAAAACAACTGTATTTCCTCAATTAAATGCCGGCAATCATTTATTGAGCTGTGCAAGCCACTGCATTGTCAACAACATGGTCATAACAATATTTCACAATAAAAAGCCTTTTGTTGACAGATGAAGGGATTCTGTCAACAGAAACATTGTCAGAGGGCTTTTATTTTAAAATGGAAACATTTTTATCATCATAATTTTATCACGTCTGTGACAGATATAAACATTGAAACTATAGTGAATGGTGATGTAACATCAATATGATTATCAAAAGACCATTTTTGCTGTCGCACACTGCGCTGCTTACTTAGGCAGTGTGACCAGGGCATAACTGCCAAAGCAAAAAAGTTACATAAAACCAAACAGCAAATAAACAACCTAAGTGGATGCAAATGTTTCTTTGTCTCTGCTGGATGGATATAAGCAAGTGTGTAAGCCATATGAGGGTGACTGTGTGTTTGTCGACTGGTGCCCCCTTGTGACCAAATATTGATCACTGTAATGCAGCTTTACGATACTTTTTCAAAACTGTAAAAGTAGCTGGTGAAAAAGCTTCTTCAACAGTGCTAGTTGCTCTGTGAGGCTGTACTAGGGCACAGCAGTGTTTTGAGCTATGATGCTAACACTAGCATGCTAACATCCACCAAATGTCAGTGCTAACATGCCGATGTGTAGCTGGTACTTTTACTATGGTCAGTATCTTAGTTTAGCCCATAGAGTGTAATAGTCTAGATACTGGACGCCAAGATGGCTCCTACTCATTCCAGTGGAGTTGCCTGCCTGGCCATACACCAAAAAAGTTTTCTCGCCTCCAGGTTTAATTCCGCCGTGTACGTCCCACTGAATATGTGCAATAGTGTTTCTCCTGCTGGCCCAGCCTGCAAGTTTCCACACTGCTATCACTTTACTCCCGAACAAAATTTTAACTTTGAACCAAGCTGTTTAATTTATAAAATAAAGATTATGTTAATATATTAGTTAAAATGTCCTCCTCATTTTTGAGTACTTGAGTGTTACAGTAAGAAAGGTGAGAATATGAATGTTCTGTGTTGTATTGGTGAAGAGACATCCATTGTTTATTTGTTTTATTTTATTTATTTAGCTAAATACATCCCGTAGAGTTTGGAAACTGCTACAAGGGAGACATGGCCATGACGGCAGCCTGAACAGTTTCTGACAAAACAAAATCAAGCAAAAGCTTTAATAAAATACTAATAAAAACAGGTAACAATACTAACACAGCTAAAATACTGGAAGTTAAGCGCACAGAGATAATTAACAAAAAAAATCACTCACCAAAAAACTTACAATAGTCTTATTAATAACATGAACATAATCCATTTATTTCAGTAATATTTTTTATCTTTGAAACAAATTTCCGCGTGAGGAGTTGAGTGAGTGTAGTGAGTATTTTTATGAATTTCCTGTTTGTATGTGAACTTCTACTACTGGAATATGATGATGTGACTGAATCTCAAACGGGGGAATTTTCAGCCGAGTTTTGTAGAATTTTGTTTTTTATCTGTGAACGGCAGAACGGTGTGTTTGTGGGTTAGTCAGTGTGGACTGGTGTAAAAGTAATTACAGCCACAGCTGTGCTAAAATGCCTTTTTGCAGCTGTTTTGATAATGAAAGATATGCTTGTACTTGCTTGCTTGTTGAAAACCTGAAAATTACATCTTTTTAAATGATTTGAAAATAAAGTATTCATTGAGTTGAACAAAACTTTTTGTGTGTGTGTTTTTTGCTTCATGACACATGACTAGATTGTTTACTGGAAGTGAGAATCATATGCTGTTGTAGGACCTGCACTCATACACAATCACACACAGAGAAATGCTCCACTTTTCTCTCTTATCTTCAAAATAATGATGCACTTCAATGAATCACTACCAAATGCTACACAAAGTTGTAGTAAATAAAACCCTGCTGCTATTTTGGCAAAGATTCTTTTAAAGAATAAATTACATCTCAAGAGACCAAAATACTACTAATAATAGTTCATATTATTTTTAGGCACCTTTCAAAGCACTCAAGGACACCTCGCAAGGCAGAGTTAAAAAACAAGTAGCAATGTATCACAATTCCGTAATATAAAATAAAAGTTAATAAAATGACAAAAATCCTAATTATAAATATTAGTTATAAAATCATCGTCATCGTGTGTGTCTCCATTAAATTAGACGGAATATGCCAGCCTGAACAAGTGTGTTTTCCGATGGGACTTGAAAGTGGAAAGGGGGTCAATATTGCTGCACTCATGTTGGTGGCACAGTGGTGTGGTGGTTAGCACTGTTGCCTCACAGCAAGAGGGTTCCTGATTCGATCCCAGGAGGGAGCCCTTCTGTGCGGAGTTTTCATGTTCTCTCCTTTTTCTTTGGGTACTCCAGCTTCCTCCCACAGTCCAAAGACATGCAGGTCAATTGGTGACTCTAAATTGCCCGTAGGTGTGAATGTGAGTGTGAATAGTTGTCTGTCTCTATGTGTCAGCCCTGTGATAGTCTGGTGACCTGTCCAGGGTGTACCCTGCCTCTCACCCAGTGTTAGCTGGGGTCAGCTTGGACCCTCAGCTGGGACCCTCAAGAGGATAAGTGGTTACGAAAATGGATGGATGGATGTTGGAGAGAGTTCCAGAGGCGGAGGGGCAGAACAGCTGAAGGCTCTAGATACCATGGTAGTTAGACAGACAAATGGTGATGTGAGGGGGATTGCAGAAGAGGATCTAAGCGTGGGAGAGTGTGTAGATATGACAGAGTTCAGACAGGTAGGAAGGAGCTTGAAGGGGAGAAGCAGAAACTTGAAGTCGATGTGATAATTTAACAGGAAGCCAGTGAAGCTGCTGGAGATTAGGAGTGATATGATCTATGGAGGGTGTTCTGGTGATGATACGGGCGGCTGAATTCTGGACCAACTGGAGTTATGGAGACACTTGAGAGAGCAGAATTGCAATAATCAATACAAGATGTAACCAAAGAATGAACGAGGCTAGCAGCACTCTAACCACTTGTCAGTGGTTAGAGAGAAACTGCGGTTTAGCCAGAGTAGATTTAGTACCTATGAGGAGAAAATCAGTTAAGTCACTGTTAAATTTGAAGATGTTGCATGAAAGCCAAGATTTAATACCCAATCAGCAGTCGTAAAGGGATTTGGGGGGGAGTGTGGAGGTACTGTGTCACACTGTTCTCATTTCTTTAGTCTGTCTCGGCACAGCTCCAAAACGGACTGACATAGTGTCTGATGTAATTAAAGTTGTAAATAGGAAGCTTATAGGTCACTGATTCATTGCCCTGCTGGGGACACCACTCCTCAATGACATTACTTTTTCTTTTCTCAGCCTCAGCCAGTGTGTCTTTCATTTTTTCCAGACTTTTTGTTCTCATTGAAGCAAGAATCCAACAAATCCTGAAGTGCCTTAGTGCCATGTCACTGTGACATTACAGCAACAGGGACGTTGAATGTCCATAGTGACATTACCAGTAGTGACAGTCTTTTTTTTGAAGGCTTTGCATGATGCTTGGTAGATTACATATTGTAAGAAGCATGTATGCGTCCGTGCAGAAAGAATAAATTCATCACTGTCGCATTATTTATAACACTCGGGAATCATCGCTTGAATTATTACTGGTGTCTCGTAAGCACGACAAGGAGATAAATTGCTTTAAGTAACTGATACCGTTTTTCAGTTTACTCTCCTTCTCTGCACTCCCCGACTCTTAGAAGATGAATTGTCAATTTTTCATGGTTAAATGTCTGTGCAACCTTCACAAAAGACATCACTCCGTTTCTCTTTCATTCACAGACACACACACACCGCCATCATTAATGCAGTGCGACTGTAAAAACTGCAGAGCGCTCTCCCTCTTATTGACACACTCGCAATGTTTCCAGCTCTGGACAAACAAACTATCTGAAAACTGTTGCTTGTGTTCCTTTGAGTCTAAATAACACTCCCTCCAGTGCTCCCTCTTTGTCCAAGTTCCATTAATGAGCAGGAAATCAATCTGATCCAGTAAACACACAGATGGTTCTTATCAGCCTACTTTGGACATCTCATAAATTATAAATAAGATTTAGTTGTGGTCGCGTTCAGTCTGTCAACTGTTACTGCGTGTCAAATGTTCCGTACTCTGTTGGGCTTCCTGTTCTCATGTCACTCCCGGCGTTTGTTTACGTAACTTTTATTACATCTTTGATTAAATATTTTTCTTACCTTTTAAAGAGACAGAGAATGGACGCAGTTAATCAACGCTGCATCCAGTAGCGTGCCAAAAAATACAATCTTTGGATGGTTGTGAGGAATTTTCAGTGTATCAGAAATGATTTAGAGCCAGAATATCGACCAGCACTTCTTTAACCACTGATCTTTTATCATTTCTTATTGACTGTTTAAAGGAGCAATAAGCGAAATTCATCATTTCTAGATTGAAGGAATTAAAAAATTGATATGTGTAGAACTAGAGGTGTAATTTCATCTGGAGTATAGCATGACCTCACACACCCTCTCTCTGTGTTGACCTCCAGCCCCTTGGCCCTCCCTCCCTATAAAAGGCTACAGCCAGTGAGCAATGGCAGCGTGTATTTTCGAAGCGAAATGGCAGAGAGTGGAATGAAATGTTCACCTGAAGACGATGAGGATCCAACATTACCTCTTAAGAAACAACGGTTGCTGGCGAAGAAGTTGTCGGATAAAGAAAGGGACAGAACTCAGATTAACATTGGCCTTGCATTTCCAAGGTGGAGAGCACTGCGAGAGCTAAAGGGGCTACAATCTGACTCGGAGCCAGCTCTTCTTCTCATGGACAGGTACAACATAAAGTCAAATGTCTGTTTTAATTAGTGTTACAGTAACGTTAGGCACATGTCGCTATGTTGATTCACTTAAATTTAATGTTACAATCGTAGCATGGGTTAATGTCCGGAGCTTGAGTTATTAGCGGCTCAGTCCCAGCAATGGGTCAGGCATTACGGTTGTGTTAGGTGAGTAGCCCGGCAGCCCAGCTAACATTTGCAATTAGCATTGTAAAATGTAGCCCGGCGGGCAGCCTGGTGGCTGTGTTTAGCTATTCCCCTGCCTACTTCAATGGGGAACTGCCCATTGGTTCAACAGCCCATTGGTTCGACATCCCATTGTTCCGACCATATTAAACCCATTGTTCCGAAGTCCGTTCCGAAATCATCATGATGCCCTGTGGTTAAGGTCTGGTTAGGTTTAGGCACAAAAACCGCTTGGTTAGGGTCAGGAAAAGATCATGGTGTGGGTTAAAATGAAAAAGAAAGTGACAAACACATAAGCCGTGAGCCTGCTCCGCCTCAAGCCGGTCGCGCCGCACCATACGCCCGCCGCGAGCCGTTCAGCACCGCGGACAGTCGGACTACTGGGATGTCGAACCAATGGGCTGTCGAACCAATGACATGGACCCCTTCAATGATGATGGTACCTGTAATAAATGTAAAATATTTGCTGAGATGGAGGCGAGGCTCAGTGACTAGAAGAGCTGGTAGAAGCGCTCCATAGCTTTAAGTTACTCAAGTAGCCATAGTAGCTCTAGTGCTAACTCCAGAAGCTAACGCTAACGTCCCTACTCTTCTCCATGAGCCGGAGCCGTGAGCCCGTGAGCTCCGGTTCACGGAGAAGAGTAGGGATGTTAGCGTGGCAGCCGAGTAGTGCTAACGCTAACAGGAAAGCAGGGAAATAGCTAAACACAGCAGAGACCGAGAGTGAGTGAAAGACATCGCTAACTGCTAAACTAAGCCAAACTAAGTTGGCTGTTTAGGTTTTATTTCCTCGCCCCTGTGGTGAGTGAATCTGCCTGTAGTGAAACTGGGGTTAACCAGTGCTTCCTCCTCAGGCTCCACTTCACTCAGCTGCCAGCACAGCCAGTTAGCCTCTGCTAGCTTCCCAGCTAATGTTGGATCCAACTGGAGTACCGAGCCCTGGTTTGTTATTCGGGTTAATGTGGGAAGAAGCAGCGGGTTTATCAGGCAGTTGAGTGAAGTGGAGCCTGCAGAAGAAACACTGGGACCATCTGGATGTAATAGTCCGTGGAGATGCTGCGGTGCTTGGCTGCACAGACGAGGCGAGTGGGGTGGAGGGTGGAGAGCAGAGGTAGAGGGAGGAGTCGCTCATGACACACTTTGTTTTGGTCTACAGGCAGTGCACAACAGCGAACCTAGCGGTGAAACGATTTCGCTTTTTGCTCCTTTAAGATACCATCTGTGATGCAAACATAGGACTGGAGCTTGCCATCACCCACAAGTTGAATGATGGATGATTTCATACTCGGATTTTCGGAGAGAGCGAGAGAGAGATGGGGGGGTGACATGCAGCAAAGGGCGACAGGCTGGACTCAAACCCAGGCCGCTGTTGCAACAGCCTTGTACATGGGGCACCTGCTCTACCCACCCGACGCCCCATCTTGACCAATGTTTTAATCAAAGCCGAGGTATTTAGAAAGCTTCGCTGTGGATTTTTGTGGATCCATTGGCTGTTACCTGAATGTTTTGTTGAGCCTCTAGACTAAAATGTCCTCTCTTTCCTTGAGTGGGGATCTCAGCTCACTTTATAATGCGTTTTTAAATATGCATCTCTCCCTCCATTTTCTTTAATCACGGGTAGATACTCTGACCTCCAACAAGCTTTGTAAGACTTAGTGGATGCAAATTATAAATATTCTAATTTTACAGGAAAAGAAGGAGCCACAGGGCGTGTAGGCTGGCATATTTTTAAAGATTGTACAGTGGGTTTTGTGGTGCAGGAGCGTGATCTGCAACATACATTCACACAAAAACCATACAGACACATCATCACCATGTTTACAACATCCAGTTTGTCTCATCAGGTCACATTTAAAACCCTTATCACAGCTGTTCAGGAAAGGGATTTAGCAAATGCTCAATTTCAGACCTGATCATATTAAAAAACATCACATTTTATGTCTTCATATTAAATTTGCCATTCAAGGATGGTTCAGGAAAATGAAAGTACAGAGCCTGACTTGTTCTTTTCAAAGCACTGTGCCTCACTGTGTAATTCATATTCTCAAAGCACCTTGCACATTTCATGATGATATTCTTGCTGCACACGTTTTATGAACCGCTCGCCCATGATAATCAGATTTTGTTTGCTTCTTTTCCCAGGTGTGACTAAATGAGCTTTATTCTTCACCATTGCACTTGGAGAGATTTCAGGGACCTTTTCAACTGTCCGTTTATCATCGAGCTCTAGCACATGTTTAGATATTGGATTTCTGACCTTTTGTTTATTGTTTCCAGACTTTTTGTGGTGTTTTGTATGATAATAGCTTATACTATAACTACATTTTCCCACGACTCCAATGTCAAGTCTGTGTTAAGTATAGTTGTAATATGCCCAGTCAGCAGAAGAAAATGCTAACCACACACACATTTCACTTTTACTCTTCATACGTATCATATCAACGTTAATAAAGTCACGTCATATATGAGCTGACTTTGTCCTCAGGAATTTGAGCGAATTGTCGATAGTGTGGCACCTAGGTGAGACACCTGCCAAGCTGCAGACTGCTGTTCAAGACCAACAACAAAAAAAAAAACAGTTGTGATTTTTGTGAGTCATTGCTGTGGTCCCAGCAGCTTTTTAGGTACCAAACTTGAGTTTTGTAGCAACTTGTCAGTGTCTTTCCAGCTCCATTCTAGTCAAGAAAAGCAGTAGTTGTTTCACCCATGCATCCCTTCTTTTCCTCCCAGGATTGTTGCAAGAAAAGTGAGCCCGGTCTCACTCCAAAGTCATTGAAAAAAGCCGCCTTAGACATGGCCATCAGAGGGAAACGCAGCAGGACAAGAACAAAAGTTAAGGCAACAAACAGCAATCTGGAAATCCATCTGTAAAAAAAAAAAAAAAAAAATTCTTCCTTTACCTCTGGAGGCACTGCCCATAGTTTTTCGATTAACGGAAGTGCAGGGGCCTCGGGGATCGCTCACCCCCTTCACTTCCGGCGGTGCCCCCAGTGTTACACACCTACCTGCAACTCGAACCAAACGGCGGTAAAAACGTTGCAGCTTATGCCCTTTTTTTCCTGTCGTGAGGAGTGGAAGGTGTGCTGGTGGATGCACAATGCTTGTAAGTCGTGCTGTTGTCCTTTTTTTTTTTTTTCCACGTTGACGAGACAGTGTTTTGGGTGGAGCGGTCGCCATGGACGCGGAGCTTGCTGTTTCTGTAGGTACACATTTCCTGGTTATAAAGTGTTAGTTGTTGGAGAGGAAAAAAAGTCAATTTCCATCGTCTTTTATTTTGAAAGAGACTGTATGGAAAAACTAAATTTCTTGTGAAAATGGAAATGTATTTTGAAAGAGGACAATGCATGTAACAGGCAGAACTTGACACAGCATCCCAGAACCTCAACAACCAATGCACCCAGGGTACCTTGCACGTCGTATCTGGACATGGAAGGTCAATGACCAAACTTCCATGTGTGACGAGATTGGAGTGAGAATGTGTTGGATTGGAACAGTGGTTGATTTTCTACCGAGACATTGCTGCTTTTCCTGAGTGGATTTTGCCCCCAAACGGGATATTTCAATGCAAAAACAAGATGTTTTTGGCTGACCATATCTAAGTGGTTTTTGTGCCTTAACCTAAACGCACTTTACCCGAAGTGTTGTTGAAATGTAAAGCTTCAATGTCTGTCTTAATTTCTATACATGGGAAAACAAGCTGAAGTTGTCTTTCTGCATTATAATCAACAACCATCAGTCACTTATCTGGCCTAGTTTTGGAACAGAAGTGAGGAAGCTGTTATCAATCCTTTCAGATGATTCATTTAGTGCTGTAACTGCTTTAAAAGGACATGGAAACACATTTGTACCCGCAAACATCAATTTGAAAGATGCTTGTCTAAAATTCTTATCATTATTTTTACAGTGCTGAAATGGGTAACAGAGGGATAATTTTTTTGCTCTCAAAGCACACACAGATCCCCTCATAGATCCTAACCCACAGACTGACTGATAACACTTATTTCCAGCTCACTTTTATAACTGCAGGGCTCAGTTGCTGACGGGCTCATTCATTTATTCATGTTTTTGTTTTTAGCAAACAAAAAAACAAACGCGTGATTTTTCTGGCACCTTCTGAGAAGGCAGTCTTTTAAGCTTTTGTATATTTTTGGCTTATTCTCGCCCTGAAACAGTGTGATATATTTTAAGTTTCCTATCTCAGCAGACCACATTATTCCTGTTGCAATAGTCTTGAAAATGTATTTGTTCCTGTCATGCTGGGAGTCATAATAACAGGCATAAACAGATTAGCCCAGTCAGAGTGCTTCCTGGTTCCTTTCTTCCCAGCCAACTATGAGTGACTGAGCAGATCAGTGGCTGTCTGTGAATAATGTGTGTATTATGATAGGCAGAAAATAGTGGACGCTAAAGAGCTGTGCACACACACCAAAAAAAAAAAAGGGTCGGATTTTTTTGGAAACACTAACTGGCTTACAGACATCAGCAGATGCTTCTCTGGTGCTTCTCTGCCAGGCTTCTGTCAATCTTCACTTATTGCTCATTCTTGGTGCTTGTTGCTTTTAGTTTGGTCCTAAGCAAGAGAAACACGCAACTGGTGCTTCTCAAAGCATCCTTCCAAGTTGGGTCCTACAGAGGCAAGGCAAGACTCCTTCCTAGCATTCAATGAACATACACTGGAACAGGCTAGTGCATGCGCCCAGGTGTGTGTCATTATGTGTCATTGTGTGGCAGTATTTTCAGGGTCACGTGACTTTTTGGAAGAATGTATTTCTGGAGAATACTTTAAAAAAAACATGCGCTCCGTCTCTGCTGTGACACATTAATTTGAAAAATCATGTTATTTGGCACTGAACACATTTCAGAGTGTAGAATATAAGGTTTCTATCCATATTTTTTCATGCTTGTATGATAAAAACGCCTGTAGATGTTAATCTCATTGAATGAAATATTTTTCCAACTCCAAATATATCCATGCGCAAAGAATTGTGAAATTTTCATTTCTCTTGACATCCACATCAATTAAACCACACTTAAAGGACAACTTCGGTATTTTTCAACCTGGACTCTCTCTCCCCATGTGTATGTGTGTGTATGATTCATAGTACAACTCGTTCTAAAATTGGTTCAGTATTGCGGGAGCCGGCAGCCGTGAGGTAGATATGGGGGCAAATGTGTCCCGTATAAGTTTGCGCATTAAAAGTGCTTTTTTTCGCCACTGACCGGTTCAGATCGCCAGTGCTAAATAGCATACTAAGAGTTTCCCTGTCCTCTTCCTGGCCGTGACGTCATCTCGTGAGAGCTTTGCTTGTTGACGGGAGGAAACAGGGTACGATATATACGGGAGCAAACTATGCAACAGTAAATGTGCGTCTCGGAGACAGTACTAAGTATCAGTATTACATGCATAAAGACATACTAGTTATACTTACTCGATGGATAGTTGACCATTTGGTCCCTGTGGTTTTGTCCGCCTCCTCCAATTTATTTTGGGCACATGAAAAAAGGTATCCAGCACTGCCCTGTTGATCAGAGGGGGGAAATCCTCTAACGTAGTTAGCTTGTTGCCAGAAGAAAACAGAGGAGCCATGTGGAGCGCTGCACAAAAATGGTTGACCAAAATGGTCAACTATCCATCGAGTAAGTATAACTAATATGTCTTTATGCATGTAATACTGATACCTAGAACTGTTTCCGAGACGCACATTTACTGTTGCATAGTTTGCCCTCGTATATATCATACCCTGTTTTCTTCCGTCAACAAGCAAAGCTCTCGCGAGATGACGCCACAGCCAAGAGGAGGTGAAGGGTCAGGGAAACGCTTGGTATGCTATTTACAGAGATAGCACTGGCGATCTGAACCGGTCAGTGGCAAAAAAAAAAAGCACTTCTAATGCGCAAACTTATACGGGACGCATTTGCCCCCGTTACCGTTTTAGCTCGTTTCGTGGCTGCCGGCTGCATCCGCCTCCCTCAATACTGAACCAATTTTAAAATGAGTTGTACCTATGAATCATACACACACATACACATGGGGAAATAAGGCCCAGGTTGAAAAATACCGAAGTTATCCTTTAAAATGCTTAGATATGTTCCCTAGAGGCTGTCAGAGATCATTATGAGGAAGGGTGGGATTAACTAATTAAAAAATGACCTGCATTGACCAGTTCACAACTGATTTCATGAAGAGAGATGGTCCTGTTCTGTACTCACTGCACATCCACAGAGTCTTTTAGATCAGCTGGCCCAGGTTCAGAGAAGCCGACGTGCACGTTTCTGTTGTTTCATTGAAATCCACTGACATGAGAGAAGACAGAAGGGAGCACAGCACACTCCTCAGTTTACTAAGCAAACACAGCACTCGTCAGTCAGTGTTGGTGTCACATCTGAAGTACTTGAGACTCGCTAAGCCGTCTGCTCTCTTTGGCTGGCCTGCATTAAAAATGAGGCGCCACTAGCAGCTTTCTTGGCACTTCCTTTTTTTGTGGGCACAAAACTGGGGCCAAAGAGCGCTCCAGTTCAGATATGGCTCTGAGACAAATGAGACAGCAGCATATGAATGTCATACAGATGGAGACACTCAGTCCAAGAGATAAACAGAGAGACACAAACAGGAAAGATGGCAGACGGGAGGGCGTACGCAGACCTGAATGTGTCTCTTACACCTTACCCTTTGCTCTGCTGTGTTTCTGCTCTGCTGCTCATTTGCTACTCTGCTGTAACAGTGTCAAAACATACACTTGCTACGGCTCAAGGAAGCATTACAGCTGCCAATGGTCACTTTAAGGAGGCTTGGTGGAGGAATAAAATCACGTTTCCATCGTACATCCAAAGGTTTGATTTGCTCTTTATGGAGATCTCTGCTTCACTTCACCAAGCTAAGTGCTTCCTGCTCTTGCTGAACTTGTCATTCTGTGTTTGTGTCCTTGGCAATATGGCCGGTGACTATGCGGCACAGAAGGTAAAAATTCAGTTACAGATTTCTTGCTGATATATTTGGAATATCTAGCTTATTCCTCACATTTGAGACAAAGATTCATGCATATAACCCATGCTGCTTCTGTCGTTTCTCCAACCTACTACAGATGGAACCACACCCACCACTGTATGACAAGCAGCCTCGACAGCTACGTTTCCATGGAGCGCTGCAGGGATCACTTCTTTTTTTTCATTGCCCTGGTTCCCTCATCAAAAAGCCAATGGGATTTTCCACTGTGTTTTAGATTATTAAAAAAAAAGCTCTATGTGTCAAACAAAAGGCTGATAATTAGACCTTTATGTTGAGCAAGATAATCCTCACAAATGAACATCACTTTTATGCTTTTTGAAGCCTGAATACATTCGCCAGAAGTAAAAAGCTAACATTAGGCGACAAACGAACCACGAACCACTATGGTCGCATGACTTGCTGTCGCCACCACAGCAAGGGTTTCATCCTAATACCAGAGACAAGAATTAGCTAGCACAGCCAACATCAGCAAACTTTCTTTGGTTGTCGTTAGGTGTAACAGCAGCAACAGAAAGTTTGCTGATCTGGGAATCAGGGTGGTCTGGGGTCAACTTAAAGTCTGTCTCCGGAGATGCTGCCCTACTCTCTTCCCAGTGAGGTAATCTCCGAGCTGTGGGGAGTAGTCCAGGAAGACTGTGAGGTGTGCTGGCTTGCTAGAATACACTTTTGTCATATGGAAGTGGGCGTGTTTTCATCTAAAGTAGGTTGGAGAAACGATAGACCCAGTGTGGGATATTTGCATGTTTTCTAAACATTTAGATTAATCATTTAGATTTAAATTTAATATTTATGTTTTACATATACACATACTGTTCACAGTTACATGTAACATGTTGTTTTACATGAGTTTCCATCTTAAATAGGAGGAAAGTGAATTGAATATTCAAAATACATCAGCGAGAAAATTGTAACCAAATTTTTACAGCCGACACTTCCGACAAGTCACTGTTGATCTGTTTGTCATTCTGTTGGCTTCACGCTTTCTGCTCTAAGGCTGCTGTCATCTCTCTCTGTGGGGTATTTGCATTGCTAATTGTGCTTGTTGTTTCTGAGCGTATTTGCTTTTTGGTTGTTGTTTGGCTTGTGCATGATGATGCTTTCATGCTGCTGCTTTACATGGTGGTAAAATGTAAACCCTCATGTTTGAGTATGATATTTCAGAAATGATGGGTTAAACTCCTTTTGTGGCATATTCTCTCACAGGTTGTTAACATTGTTTTGTGCCTTATTCACAGCCAAACATAAGCTTATATCCATGCACTGATGGTCATCTGCTGGCTTATTACAGCACAACATTTTGTCTCTTTCTGTGTATTTTTTACCTCATGACCAAAAAGTTTTTAGACACTTAAACATTCCCACATGTGAAAGTTGAACAAAAACCCTGCTGCATTAACCTGCTGCTGTGACAGTCTCCAATTTACTGGAACCTGGCAGGAGTCCTTGAAAGGTCAGGCACTGACATTTGGATGTACTGTAAAGCCTGCCTCTGAGCAGTGTTCCAGTTCATCCCAAAGGTGTTAGATGAGGTTGCGGTCGGGGCTTTGTGCAGGCCTGTCAAGTTCTTTCACACCAAACTTATAAAACAATTTCTTTATGGGCCTGACTTTGTGCAAACAAGGACATTGTTATGTTGAAACTTTTGTCTGAAATATCAGTGTATGCTGGGGATGGCAGGTTTGGACCCAAACACAGAATGAATAGATGAGGCAGCAGGATGATTTGGGTGATTTAATGTTCAGAAAATAAACAGCAAGCTAGGAAGCAAGCAAGCAAGGAAACAGACAAGACTTCATGGTACCAGAAGGCTGTAGCACGAAGCCAGTTCAGCAGAGCCAGACTGGCTTTAGAGATAAGGGATACCACTAGGGTGGTTAACCCCCCCCCCCCCCCCCAAAAAAACATGACACTTTCATTACAGTAAGCGCTACTGTAATTGCACGGCTACGTTCGATGGCATTTATGTAACGTTGCAGCTCATCAAATTGGATACAGTGGATCCATCCACTTATCCAGGGCCGGGTCGCAGAGGCAGCAGGCTAAGCAAAAAACACCCCAGACGTCCCTTTCCCCAGTGACACTTTCCAGTTCCTCCTGGGGTACCCCAAGGTGTTCCCAGGCCAGATGAGATATGTAATCCCTCCCTCCCTCCTACCAATGGAAGTTGCCCAGAGCACCTCAGGGGGCATCCTAATCAGATGCCTGAACCACCTAGACTAACCTCTTTGGTAGAAAACAGGCAGAACGATAAGCAAGACATGACACATGAGGTGAATATAACAAAATATAACAGGAAGCAATGATGCAAAACAACTGAACGCCCAGGAAACACGGAAAACCCAAAACCTAGAAAACAAACTTGTCATGACAACTGAGCGTGAGAAAACAAAGACAGATACCAACTAAGATATAATGCCAGTCTATAAAGGAAAAGTCTGAAGGCCTCTCGGTGGTCCAGACGCAGGACTGTGACAGCATTAAGATTTTCCTTCATAAGAACTAAACAGAACGGCTAAAAACCATCAAGCACAGACCAAAGTACACAAAACTTCCAGTGATATATCTACGTCATTTTATTTGCATAATCTGTTCTGTCAACTGCTGGTTTATTGAATCAGTCAGTCTTATCCTGCCTGAGACTCCGTGTCCACTTCCCGCTGCTGTATAATTTAAATAATCGCCATGGTTGTTATTTATAGAGACTGAATCACAGCTGAGCTGCAAGTTTGTGCTTTGATTAAGTCAGACATGTCTGATGTTGGAAACGGCTTTGACAACTCCATGAATGGATAAAAGGATGGACGACATCCGCGTGTTCTTCAGCTTGCCCTGCAGACTTTTGGTTGATTACTTATAGGATACATCTGGAAAATAATCAAGCCCCAGCTGTCATCTCTCCCAGGCGACTTCTTTCTCTTTCTGCTTCTCTGTCAGACATATTCCCAGAGTTTGAACCACTTGTTATTTCAGTCTCAGGAGTGTTTCACCAGCACAAAAACTCATGTTGACAAATCAAAGACACACTGTCCTCTGAAATTGTGACCGTCTAAAGAAATTGAGGAACAAATTCAACTCACCCTGAGCCTCTCATCTGCCACATATTATAATTATTGGACTACTCATTCAGTTGAAAGTGGAACATGATGCTCTTTTTATTTATTCACAGGCAGTATTCATACGCTTGATAATTAGACACGCTTATCAGTGTCTTTTCTCTGGATTACCCTGCCGATTTGTATTATGTCTACCACATTAGAACCATGTAGGAACGCAAACCAGTAAAGTCTTTTGAGGCGCTTCATTTACTCTTTTGCCTGTGAACTGATAGAACTTTGTGTTTTTATCTCAATAGTTCAGAGAAGAGCTTTTGAAGTGATTAAATGTTGAGACAGATTTCTTCTTAAACAATAACTGTGTGATAACAACAGTGACATTACACATTGCATGATATGCTTCACAGTAATATTATGAATAAATATTTATAAGTGCAACGCTGAAAATATGACCGTGTTGCATTGGTAAACAAACAGACGTGTTGTATTCAACAGCTAATGAAGCAATAAATATGCTGCAGAGTGTGATGTTTGTCTTTTTAGAAATACAGTATGACACATAGTCTAACACAAAAGTCTGTGGGTGCATCGTGAAACTGGCACCACACTGTAATGCTAATTTTTAGAGATGAGAGAAAAGTTATTCTCCAAACTAAACTTCTTTTCTATTAAAGGGCCAGTGTGTAAAATGGGTTGAAAACAGTGACATGTAGTGTTTAGATTCTAGATTGCAGCGCTCACTCGCTCACCTGTGCTCACCCCTCCCGTCGGCAAAGGTACGGTGGCCTCCGAGGATAACAAAAGTGGATTCACCGCACATGGCTGAATTGCTTCCTACTTTATTAATCAGTCTACAAAACAACGCATTTCGCCCATGGCTTCATGAGGTTTGTGACACAGTCCACAGCACAGGTGATTTGAAATAGGCTGGAGCTGTCCTGAATCCAATCAGCAGGGTACACAGGAGTAACATTACTGCTATCCTATTGTCTGTTATGCCTTTGACATAAGACTAAAATTTTCTCAAGTGTTTTACAGCATTTGCTCTACCTGGAGATGATGTAACGTTACGAACTCTCCTCCTCACTCCCTACTTGTCGAGTCCGACACGTAACGCTGTTATACTACGTGCTGACAAATAGTAGCGTTTATTTTAGTAGTTTATCTGTCCAGCAGAAAACATGCCACTTCAGCGTCATACTGAAGCTCTTTGTCCTTCATGAACCCCCTCCATCGCTGAAAAACATCACAGATGTTTATTCTCTGCCGCCGCTTGTCCCGTTTTCTTTGCCCCTCTTTGCGTCTTCTTTTCGTCGCAGATGACGGTTCAGGTTCATTCTCTCCTGTTGCGTGGTAAGTGTGGTCCATTCGCAAACTTTATAACTAAAAAAACTTTTCATTACTCTCTATCGACGAACTACTAACACTCTGCTGTTTCCTCCTCCTTCTTCCTTCCTTCCGCTGTCTTCTTCGTTGGTTTATTTATACACGCGAAACGCGTTCTCTGGCTGGCTGGATTGTCTGCTCGGGCTGCCGTACATATATGGCGGCACAAGATGGCGACCTCTCTAAAGCAAGGCCCTTGCTATATATATATATATATAAAAGCATAATTATAAGGCTGCGAAAACCAAATGAATTTAATTTTATAGCGATTATACACTTATATAAACATATTAATGGGTAGAAGATTCAGATTCAGATTTGACAATAAACCATGCCAAATGTGGTGTTAACAGAGCCACTTACTAAGTTTGCTCTGTACACATTTTCCACACAGTTCTGTAAAGACTATCAAAACACCTTTTGATATGCAAATGTGGTGGGGAATACTCCCCTAGTGTTGGTATGTGTGTGTGGCGATTGTGAACGCAGCCTGAGGCTGTCTCCTTCCCCCAACCAAATCCCTAATCAGGCCAGGCTATATGAGGCACCTGTGTGCCATTGTTCAGTCAGTTGGTCTTCTGCTCTGTCCCTGCTGTGGCTGGTGTCCTGTGCCCAAGGTATGATTAGTAAAGAAACCCTCATAATTCCCATGTTAATTTGCATTTTTTTTTAAAGGTTGATTTGTTTGTGTTTAGAGTGTTTGCTGCAACCTTGGGAACCCCCTGTATGCTCCCTGCCCTTAAAGTGACTTAATGCCCTAGCTAGAGGTGGTGAGTAGGAGCACAGTTTTAATAATTTTTAATGCAATTTGGGCCTGGTTAATAGTTTGTTCTTCTTCCAGGCTCTCCTGCCCTGCCTACTGCTGCTTTGTCCCCTTTTGTGTTCATTAATTGAGTCCCTTTAGTTACCTTATTTTTCTTGTTTTGTTAGGGTTTAATTTAGTGGGGTTTCTTTGTTTTTCTTTAAGGTTCAGTTTCCTGGGTTATCCTCTTTAAATATCTGTTACAATCAACTGGGTTATATTACATTGTTCATTGGTTTATTTCCTGGTTAGTTTATTTCTTTGTTTCTTTGTTTACTGATTTGGTTGGGTCCTTTGTTTACTTTACTGGGTTATTGTATCCAGTTATTTGAATACCTTAATTCATTTTGACTATTTTGATTACTTTATTCTATTACTTTATTACATTAATTGTTTAATTGATTACTGGATTGCCGTCGTTGCCGTATTGTATTTCCTTTGCCTGTTTATTTGGTTATTTGTTTCTGACCTTTTTTTTGTATTTAGTCTTTTTCTTTCAGGAGCAGAGCGCCGTATTGTTGGGAGGGGGCTAAGCACTCGTGATGAGGTCCCTTCACTCTATGTAAATGCACAGGGAATACTCCCCACAGCTCGGAGATTACGTCACTGGGAGGACAAACATTTGAATGTCACATGGGCAACAAAAAAAATGAGCTGTTTCTCAGTTTCATGTCATGTTTGGCATGACATGTATGATGGCACAGCCCATATGTACAGCTGCACTCTTAATACAGTGTTTGAAGGAATATGTGTTACACAAGACCAGGCTTTTCAATGACAGAATTTAGAAGTGCTTTGGTTGAATGACTAAGATTACGCTGTATTTGAGGATTTTCCATTCTTTGCTTTATCCCAGAATCCCAGACATCTATATTTGACACTTCTGTGATTAGCATTTAAATCCCACTGAATCATAGTACCATCAGCGCCATGAATCTGAAAATGCTTGAGGTTTGTGTTGAAAAACAAAGCAAGCTTAAAATAGGAAAGATAAAATTAAAGCTGGAGAGAGAATGCCACTGAGCATGAGCGAAGCAGGTGGTGGAAAAAAGGTGTGAGGCAGAGGGAAATAGAGAAGCAGTGTGAACTGTCTGAGGGAGAGAAAGGAGCGGAGGGAGTGAATGGACAGAGGAGAAAAAAGGATCAGGATGTTCTTATCTTTAAGGGTTTTACTGCGTCATATAGAAGAGTTATCTGGAGCTCAGCTAATGTCCCATCTGATCTAATGACCCACTATCAGCTCAGTGCTTATCTGCTTTGCCTAAAAGTGCAATTTGAATGGTCGGACTACTTTAACTGCATGAGAGCATGGTTTTCATATTTTGGAGACCAACTGATTATCCATGGGCTTAGTAGTCCCATAATTTGGGTTACATACTCAATGGCTGATAAGTGGTCTAACTGCTCAGTTACTGTCATGTCAAATTATATTAAAACGAGCACTCCAACATTTTATCTTAGCACTCCTATAACATTGTGAGACTTGTGATGGACAGTAACAAAGGATATAAATTGATGCAGCAGAATCAGAGATATTGTCTTTTTAATTCCAACTCTTTGCTCTAACCCTAGGAAGCTTAAATTGTCAAACAAACCTAATCCCATCTGTGATTTATGCAATCAGGCAAAAATATAAATGACGCTGGCCCTACAGCAGCTATTGTTGCTGTGCTTTTTGGCAGTCTGATCATTTGCCATCACCGCAACTGGACCTGCTCATGTATACAACACGGGATGAGCACTGTGGGAGCTTCAGATGACTCAGCAGCATGTGTGCTTGAACATAATTTCGCTGAGTGACTATGTATGTGATCGGGCTTACAGGAGCCACAGAAAAACTGCTCAGATGTTCTTACATTGGTGGTTACATCAGCTGTTAGTCAAAATAATGTGCGCTCCAACACCACAGACACAATTTCTTTCAGGACTGCATGTGCCAAACCTTCTAATATTTCATTTTCAATGGTGTCTGTCATTCAGTTGTCCCTTTGCTGAAGCCACTCCTGTGCCCTGGACTAATCACACATCCATTTGTTGTCTGCTCCATCATTGGCTAACATAAAACCCCTTCCCAATAGCTTTGACCCCGCCGTGAAAGTCTCTCGCT
The DNA here is from genome assembly GCF_011397635.1 of Epinephelus fuscoguttatus. Classification (NCBI taxonomy): domain Eukaryota; kingdom Metazoa; phylum Chordata; class Actinopteri; order Perciformes; family Serranidae; genus Epinephelus; species Epinephelus fuscoguttatus. Next base: position 29,837,664 of record NC_064763.1, on the reverse strand, counting down.
TCCAAGATGTTTTACAGATCTAAAAAGTAGCTTCAAAACTGAGCTTCTCAGCTTGTTCAGCCTGTCTGTGCCATTGACTAGCTCCCACTACTGCAAATCTCTCCCTAAGTGTAGCTGCCCCATGAGCTGACCCAGACCCCCCCTATGATCTGATGTGATGACAATGTCACATCAAATCTGAGGAATTAAATTTGCACATTTGAAACATCTTTTTTTCATATACTTTCTGACAGGTACCTCATCATATGCTGTTTAAAATACTGTAAATTTACGGATAAACATAAGGTGGCAGTGGAGGTATACTGCTCTGGCCTCTACTCCTCTCTTTTACCTTATATATTATCTACTATTCCCAAGGATAGTGCGGCCCCATGAGCCACAACAGAATTGCGTGTTATTCTTTGTCAAAGAGCTGGCTTGGCTCCACTTTCATGTAACCTACTGTGGAGTCTCATTATCACAGCATCGGTGCAGCGTGTCCCGCATTCCTTACTTGTGTTCTTCCCCCTCCTGCTCTTCCTCTAGTTGTTTGTCACTGCCTCCTGCTCTGCCGACAGAAGACTTCTCACAGTTGAGTTGATGATTAACAAAAGCTATTACCGTTTTACAGGATCACGGAGAAACAGATCTCATAAAAGCTCACACAGGCTGCAGAGATACTATCCGACTGAAGGAGACAGCTTGGATCCATGCAAACAGTCATAGAGCATAAAGCAGCCTCATGTGGACTCACATTATGAACTTTATTAGCATCTTGCAGTAAAAGCTTCACAGCGCAGGATGATGAGACCTCTCTGGTCAAACTAATCTCATCTTCTTGGTGCCCCACCTGAGTTGAATTAACCTGCAGTAGGCTACTCAACAGTCCACACAGAACACTGGGACCACAACACAACTCAGCAGTGGCAGAATGAAGATTGACGGCATGTGGTGTGAATACTAATGAGCACAGCTTCAAACCACTTTGAAGGTTAGTATTTGGTTGTAGAAAAATGAAACATTTTCAGTGAGAATTGGTACTTTTAAGTCATTCATGTCAGTGTCTGGGGTCAAATATGAGATAAAGAGATGGCACCGGTGGTAAACCTGTGTGCTGCTGTCGGCCACACCGTCTGTTTTGACACTGTAAGGGTGCGCACACACCAAACCGACAAGCCAAATGTTGAGTTGTCTACGTCGCCTCAAGTCGCCCTGTGTCAGTTGCATTCGAACACACTACACGGACTACATCCAACAGCCAAGTAGCACGTAGTACGTTCTGCGCCTGCGTGGGAGAGAGCAGAGTGAGAGAGTGAGTGGTACATCCTGACAGCCGAGGGGTTTCCTATCGGTGCAGCCGAGCACCGCAGTACCTCCACTGGCTATTACATTCAGACAGTCCCGGTGTTCCTCCGCAGGCTCCACTTCACTCAGCTGCCCAATAAACCCACTGCTTCTTCCCACTTTAACCTGAATAAAAAAACAGGGCTCGGTGCTCCGGTTGGATCCAAACGGAGAGCTGGGACTAGCTGGGACACTAGTGGAGGCTAACTGGCTGTGCTTCCCTCCAGTCATGCTGCAGCTAACGCTCCGCTAGCCGCTCCCAGCTAGCCCCAGAGAGCCGCAGCTTGCTCAGAGGCTAGCGGAGGCTAACTGGCTGTGTTTCCCTCCTGTCATGCTGTGGCTAACGCTATTCAGGCTAAAGTGGGAAGAAGCAGCGGGTCTGTCGGGCAGCTGAGTGAAGTGGAGCCTGAGGAGGAAGCACCTGTTAGCCCTGGTTTCACTGCAGGTAGATTCACTCGCTGCAGGGGCGAGGAAATAAAACCTGAACAGCCAATCAGAGTGATCTCTCTCACCGACAAGCTCTGCCGCCGATTCAACATGCTTAATCGGCTGAAAAGCCGCCGATGCCGAAGTGCCGACGGTGCAGGACACACCGCAAAAACTAGGCCGACAGATGCTCACTGACAGCCCGAATTTGGTCAATGACCGACGGTCGGTTTGGTGTGTCAGGGCCTTTAAAACAAGACGACGTGCAGGAAGACTTTAAGACAGTTATAGAGCTGAGGAGAATTGCAAACTCAGGTCAATATTTTCTGTGGGTTTGTCACAAAATGCAACAGCTTTCCCAATATGCATTGCAATTTCACAACGATTTTTCCACTGTAGTACTTGTCATATGTATCTGTATTATTTTGATTTGATTTTACTCTATTTGTTGCCATTATAAGATCTGCGATTCCTTGCTGCTCTTGCCCAGATGAGGATCTAAAGACTTAAAGATTTGCTGTATCATTAAACACTTGCTTAGAGGACCAGGATTTAAGGTTTTGCGCCTTTTTGCACTTTTGCAATGTGCTTCAAGTGTTGCGATCTTAATTTGTACGGACGCTGTAATCTAATTATGACTGTGAAAATTTACCAAGATTTTTAGGGTTGCTGAACAAAACTAGACCAATGTAGTCTCAATATATTTTGCATTCTCACCACAAGGGCCATCATTCTTACTTGTTCTCATCTGATTAAACCCTCACAACTGACCACTTCGTCTACTTCTGTTTGCAGCAAATTCACACCAACTCGGGGAAGCATTTGTCTCATTTCAGCAAAGGGAATTGGTTGTAACAGACCTCATAGTGAGGTACATTTGGTCCAAGTAAGAACAAAGCAGTTAATCAACACTCTCAGCTTTGGAAAGTAACTCCACCAGGATTTCGGAAAGCTCCTTGGCTTTCCCATTAGGTCTGTCACAGCACATGTAGTACTGATAAAATATTTTGTTGTTTGAGCTCGGAGGATTTAATTATCTTTTAACCTTATTGCTATACAGTACTATCAGTAACAGAGAGACCACAACATCCCCTGAACAAGAAAACAATGTAGACCTTTTCTGAAACCCTCATGTAACTTCCCACCATCACTCCACACATTCCTTGCTGTGTTGCTCACTTGATGTGTGATTGGACCCACTCCATTAGGACCTGGTTATATTCTCGTTTTAAAAGAGTACTCCACCGATTTAGCATTGCACTGCTATACCGTTGTTGCACTATTGACAGTTGACAGTTTTTCAAAAATGATCAAAACTGATGCAACAGAATCAGAAATATTGTATTTATTATGTAAGACAGTCCTCCTTCTTGCCAAAACCTGCCACCCATGTTACCCAAAATGTAATTTGACCGGCAGGAAATTCAGGTGTGTTTTACTAGTAATGAATCAGGTAGCCTTGAGCCACAAGATGAAGAGTGGGCTACAGAGGTCTAATAATCTGGTCTTTTCCTTACTAAAAATTAATGTTTTTTTTTTTTAAATTTTCAAACTTGTAATTTTCAGCCACACCTGACACTGACTCAAGTGACATCACCAAAGGGAACTTATCAGATTTTGATAGCTCCCTATGGCGTTTATGGCCTTTCTACAACATTTTCACATGTATTACTACTAAAGACCTGTAAACACACGTTAACGAGTAAAATCTGAGGAGTTCCCCTTTAACAACCAAGTTCATTTAGGTTCACAAACAGGCACGGACAGAAACTAAACCAGAATACTTGGGATGAAGGTCATTATTCCGTCCCTCACAGACTTGATAAAAAGTTGTTCCTGGCATTCATCTGCAGCACACTACTCTCATGCATCAGCATCTCTACTCTTGTGTGATGTCTGCGCTCAGATTGGCTCATGATATAAACACCCACTTCCTTGAGGTTTTGCAACTAATCAAATATAACAGATGTCAAACTGTGACTGTAACAGGACAGCACTGCAGGGGTCAGGAAATACAGAGTCTGAAAAGTTTCTTCAAAGATGAACTTGATCCATCTGGGGGCAGGTGGTCAGGGAACAGGCAGTGCAGGGCAGGTGGTGTGCTTGTTTTTGGCCCAGTTGATTGCTGAAAATGCCTCCTGCTATGTGATTTTGTGCAAGATTTACAAAGGCATTCACTGAACATTAGAGGTCATGTTTGTGAGATATAGAGGGATATATTGGCAGAAAGGGAATATAATGTTCATAACTATGTTTTCATTTCAATTTATCATCAATGAGTCTAAGAATTGTTGTATTTGTAATAATGGGCCGTTTAAATCTACGTATGGAACGGTTTCTCCTCCACAAAGTCTGCCATGTTGTTTCTACAGTAGCCCAGAATGGAAAAACAAAACACTAGTTCTAGAAACGACCATTTTGCTTTTACACAACCCTGTCTCACTCTGAAGCTGTCGAAATCCGGTGCTTGGGCAGTGACTTGTAGCTTGCGTCCCATAAGATCATAAAGCCAAACCCTGTTCGTTTATCCTAAACCTAACCATGTGTTTTTTGCTGTTGAGGGAAAAAAAAATCAGTTCTCATTGTTGTACTGACGTAGTGCTTTTATTTTGAAAGAGACAGCACATAAACAGTAAATTTCCTGTGAAAATGGAAGTGTATTTTGAAAGAGGACAATGCATGTAACAGGCAGAACTTGACGGCGTCCCAGAACATCAACAACCAATGCACCAAGGGTACCTATCACATCATATCTGGACGTGGAAGGTCCATGACAAGGTCCTGATGAGAATGTGTTGGTGTTTGCTTTGGCCACCATAGTTCTCCTAAATGCTTGGCAAACAGGAGAAGTTTCAGTTCTGCAAACTCACTGGTAGATGCCACTAAATCAAGCAAGCGCCACCTGTCATGTTGACCAAAAAGTTGCCAAGAGTATGCCACCATAACTGATGAATTAACCGCAGCTGGCTGACATTATTGAAAGTTTCATACAACCATTGCTGTATTGTTTGATTATATGAATAAAACCCCAGTTGTTTTATCCTGTGGTGCAAAGCTGGACATAAGAATTCCAAAACATGGGCGATAAAATATCAGTGAGAATGTCAACAAAAGAATCCACCAACACTAACAGCCCAAGCTGACGTCATCAAATGTCTCCAATCTCAAAATATGAGGTTGCTGTTGTACAATAAAGGAAATCCTCAAATCCTCTCATTTAAGAATCTGGAACCAGCAAATGTTCGACATTTTCTGTTCTCTGAGTCATCATCTCCAGAGCTCTCACTACCTGACCTGCCTGTGGCATTTAAAATGGGATCAGAGGGTTTAGCACCCTTAATATTAGTAACTCCTGATGTGACATGAATAAGAAAGTACTGGGAGTTCCTGATAAAACACCAGTCTGCTGCAGAGATTTATTTCTCTCACCTATTTCTGCTGTGTCACCTCTGTTTCTGTCTCACAACTGTCTTTCAAGTTTGGTAATATAATGCCTCCAACTGCTGGAAAGTGTTTGGTGGTATTTATGGACCACATTATGATTTAACCTCAGTTTACACATATAAGGCAGTAAATGAACTGTAGGTGGTGCACTTGGTAGAGGCCATTTGTTTACTGCAGGGCCAAGTGCTGCGTGTTCTCTCAGTCACATGGAATGTTGTTGAATTATCTTTCTGTGAGCCAAAAATATATCCTACACTGCAGATCCCTCTGAGGAGGAGGAACAGCTCTTGTCTGTGCTCGCTGTGGTCAGCCAAGTCGTTAAAAATCCAAGTATAGCAGAGTTTTCTGATTAGGTTTGAATGGGCACCAGGGGCCTGTATCACGAAGCAGGATTAATGTCTTAGCGAGGTGACTTCAGGGTTAACCCTGGTTTTTGGTCTCACAAAGCCGGTTCAGTTCTTATCGGGGTAGATCACCATGGTAACTTTGAATGGCTGTCCTGCTCCGGAGCAGGGTAACTTCAGGGTTGAATCTAATCCTATAAAAAGCACCACCTACTGGCCAATCAGCTGTTCAAAAAAAAAAGACTCTGCTGACAGAAATGCAGCCCAGTCATGATGGGAAGTTTAATTAATTTGATTGATTTTGATTTGAAAGTTTATTTTGAACATTAAAAAAGAAAAGAAAGCAACAACAACAGACAATGAAAAGATTGTTCAAAAAGGAGTGAAAAGAAGTTGAAATTTCATCCCACCCCTTCATAAGAAAGAAACTGATCATTTGCAAACACTTAAAAGCACCATTAATTAGTGCCAACATTTTGTTTTGTTGGAGGAAATGATCCCTGTTAAAGATAATGGGCCTAATTGACAGCTTTGCTGCTGGGAATGTGGAAAGTAGCCTATCATGTCTACACTTCATGGTGTTTGAGGGATTTTCCTTTTTGTTTTTTAAAGAGGGAGACTAGGTATATTTCTGCGCAGCTGTTAATTTCTAACACAGCTCAATATCAGGATGATTTTATTCAGACTATCAATTTGGTGTTGATATGATTTAACTGTGGCGTCAGCTTTAAGCTTTATTGTAGCATATATAACGTTATGACAAAGAAGACCAATTTATCAGATGCAATGATGTTAGACGATAATTGTAATACACGCAATTCATCTGCACAGCATTGATTTCATGGGATTCAAGGGTATGATCAGTGTCAGATGTACAGGTACAGGTACTGTAGCTACTTGAACCAGTGATGATTAATTTAACCTAATTTCTTTGATAAGCTTTTAGTGGCTTCTAACCTCTCTGGCACTTTTCTTTTTTTAATCTTGTAAATTTTATACTGTCTGTTTTTAACATTATGTGCAAATAAACTAATCTAAACTAAAACTAAACATTTTTCATCCCATTATGCGTTGCCACACGTTTTCTCCTCCTGCAGCTGCCACAGTGTTGGCCTTTTCTGTAATGTTGCTTTTCTCCTCCTCATATTTTAGTAGAATTAATCTCTGATCCTCACGAGAAATACTTTTTTCCCCTCACATACGGCGCTCTGTGAGGACGCTCAGTGACGCTCAGTGATGCTGCGCTTCTCTCATGATTGTGATTGGTCCGCTGCGTGCGCGTTCACGGTTCTTGATAAATCAAACCTGGGTTGAGTTACCGAGTTGATATCCAGCGTCGTGATACCGATTATCCTGATTGCCATTGTTAGGGTTAGTCAACCCAGGATAGGTCTGGGTAACCCAGGAAAGGTTGATCTCGCTTCGTGATACAGGCCCCAGGTGTAGCTCATTCACGCTACTCTATGTATACACGCAGCAAATCCTCAGGCTGCAAAGACACTGCCCCTGAAACCTGTGGTGAGTTATGCTGAAGTGTACATTCAAAGTGTTTTCTTAGTTTCTTTGATTTGTATGCTTTGGTTTTCTGCATGTGGCTTGTAAAACTTATTGACGTTTCAGTGTTTAAGGCCACATTTTCACCTGACATCCAGCACACTCCCTGGGTTTGATGTCTGTCTTAAAGATGGCTGACTGCTGTTTTGCCGAGGGGTTGATTTTTCAGTGTGTTTTATTTATGTGATCGTTTGTACAAGGTTATTTAAACAGAAAAGGAAGTGGTGTAGTCTTCCACTTCCATATTCTAATGTGGTGTTTAGGCTGAACCCTGACTAAGGGTTGTTTTTTACATCTTGTTTTTAGTTCATATAGTCAGTGAGCATTATTGTTACTACTTGGAAACCCTGTCTCTGCTATCCCTTTGTGTCAAATTGGCAAAAATAACTGTCTGAAATTGTCCTAGTCCTCACCCTCTGGTCACAGGTACACGATTTTGGTATCACAAATGTTCTGGTTTCTGCCTGTTCAATTGTCATCCAAGTAATATTGACCAATCACATTTGAGTGGCAGCTAAACAGTCCCAGCGGAAAGGTGGGACGCATTACTTATTAGCATTAGCTTAGCATTCATATGTAGATTTATCTATTATGTGACAGGCTTATTACAAACCAGAGCCCAGCAGATTTCCAAATTACATTTACTTGACCTCTGATGGATTCTCAAATTTTCATCTGAAATTGCCCTGTCTAGATGGGCTTATGTGGCACACTGTCATTTTCCTTGTAGCCTATACTGGTGTCAGACCAAATATACAAGTTATAGGGAAAAGAGCATAATTCTGTATGCATTTATATTTGTAGTTTGTGTTATTCAGTCTAGTTTGTCTAATTTTATAAGCTTTAGAAATAAAACTACCCCTTACTTTGCCACTCACTCCCACCTCACATTTTCATGAAACCAAATTAAATCAAGATTTTTGTTCTGCCGTCTTAAAAAAGATCCACAGGTCATCATATAAAGTATTAAGAGCATATAAAGAGCATGACTGAGACGGCATGATCATAGAGCTCACTGAGGCATGCAATGCTACATCCTGCAAAACCCATGTTTTAGAACCCATGTTTTAAAGGAGTCCCAGAACAGCTGAGGCTTATGTGAGTGACATTTGATTTGCAGGTTTTTGGCCATAAAACAAAAAGTATTAAATACATTTAAAACTTTGGCCTGATGATGGCTCTGAATGAAAAGTAAGTAGGTTACCAAAGTTATTACAATTAGTGCTGAGAGGGAGATAAATGTCAGTGCCAAATTTTATGACAATCCATTTCACAATTGTTGAGACATTTCACTCAAAACTAAAAGTGTCAGCATGGTGTTAGTGTTGAAGGGGAAGTCAGGGGGTCACTAAAGTCACTTGTATTCACACTCTGGGGACCATAAATGTTGGACAAAATCCATAGCAATATACCTGATAATTGCTTAGATATTTCACTCTGGACCAAAGTGGTGTACCTACTGCCATTGCTGTGGCCAGAATAGTGTTGCCACAATCATACCCAGAGTTAAGAAACTCCTGCTGTACCTCTTTTTGGTTAATTTGAGCACAGATATTTTCTGTACAGCTACAGTGACATCTGTTCTTGACATATGTCTGTGGACAGCAAAGTGTGAAGCTGACATTTGTTTACTTTTTGGATGAAATAAACATATTTGTTGTCATCATGACATCACAAAACAAACAAGTACACATAGGCTAGTGCTCTACAGAACTACGTAGAATCATTTTCAGGATGATATCACAGTTTCAAACAATAATACCATTTCATGACTAAACAACGCTATGTTTAAGGTTTTGTTAGATTGTGGCACAAACATAACTTGACTGGTGAGTGATCGTGGTTTGGGTTAACCTCCTGCAACCTCGTCCCTCTGCAGATTTTGTTGCCCTTGTAGTAAGGTCACAATACTTCCTTCTTTCCTCCAAAAGGACGTGAGTCATGATTCCCACAGTTTCCAGTGCGCTTTGATGTCATTTGTAAGCATTTGCTGAAATGATAATGATGCACTCGCTGTTCACAGTAATATTTGTGATAATAGAATATTTATCACTTATGGTCAATTCAACTGACTTCCAAACATATTTTGGTATCAGCTACCAAGACGACTGTATTCTTTGTGGAAAACAGCGAGTCAGCCAGTGTTGTGCTTTTTATATTTGACTGTACTATGTTTGACTCTATACCTGTCTCCAAAGACAAACATACAGGCAAGTTTTTGGAAAAAAATAGGTTTATTGATACAGAATTCACCTGTATTAACATAATATGCCCATCAAGAATCCATGTGGTTATGTGAGTCCAGTGAGAGGTGACACTGTTGTGCAATATTTAATAGAAATTAACGTCACTTTTAAAATGATACACACGGTGAACAAGGATTTGGCAAATGTGTCTCACCCTCCATTTTCCATTGACACAAGAAGGGGATGCTGGCCAGGGAGTGAGGCTGAACGAATTATCAACTGGACAGAGGCCAGTGTCTTTGACTGGAGGACCTCTGAGACTCTTTAATGTGCATGACTCTGCAACACAACAACAAAACAGTCTGTAATTTAGAGAGGGAAGTAGAGAAATGCCATATTACAGCATCTTGGTTAAGATTTAGAAGTGACTCCTTTTGGTCGGGTCACTGTGGGCTGAAAGCTGGGAGGACGTTCAGCAGCTGCAGTGAAGAGGACCTGAATGACCTCCAGAGTAGAGTGGCATTGTTTCCACTTCAGGCAACAGACATCCTTAACTTCTGATACAGCAGATGTGTGTTATTCTGTAGAGGACACCTTAAGGTCTGACTTATAATGACTTGAACTTTGCAGATCTTTCAAGCCTCATGACATAACTAACTGAACTCTGCACCAGCGATGATGATGATACCTTAATTGTCAGATCAAGTCTAAAATTTTCCTCGCCTCACAGCACCTCCATTTGCAACATAAAAAGGACAAACATTTAAGACAGGAAACAAAGATACATACATTTAACAACAATCAAGACCCTGTTAACATGCATCTGTGATTAAGCTCCATATGTAGTTTTAGGACTGACTGGTGCACAAATCCTGCTGTTCTTGTCTTTGTTTTCAGAGTGATTTTTCTTTCTTTCTTTATTCATTTTTTCTGTGACATTCTTGGCTGCTCCTGTCGTTGTTTTGGTTCCCAGGCAGGGAGGATTTGTTAAATTACTTTCACCCTCTTCAACCTCCAGTTTTCATGTGGAAAGAAACGGCTTCGAAACAAAACAATTTGACTGGCTTGAAAATGTGACAGTAAACTTTATGAACTGAAAACACACTGAAATAGCGACAGCTACGCCTATACTCGATGAATCTGGGGTTATAGTTACAGAACCTAACCAAGGTTGTCACTTTGGTAATGACTTGTCAACGAACAGCATCCACCTGTCAGTCATGCCTTTAATTATGCATGACTTTAAGCCTACTAAAACTGGAAACTGGTGAGTATTGTAATTCTTCACCCCTGTGCAGTTGTCATGAAGGGAGGAAATAGCTATAGACAGCAACACAGTTTTTGTACCAGGCTGTAAACATGTTTATTTCTGCTATAAAGTTGGGCATTTTAACTAGGGCTGCCACTAACGATTATTTTCATTGTCGACTAATCTGTCGATTATTTCTTCGATTAGTCGACTAATCATTTCAACAAAAAATGTGTTAAAATGTTGAAAAATGTCGGTCTGTCTCACCCAGATCCCAAAATTACGTCATCTAATGTCTTGTTTTGTACTCACGCCAAAGGGTTTTAATTCACTGTCATGGGAGAGTGTGTAAAGCTGCCAATATTTGAGTGTAAGAAGCTGCAGTAAGAGTATTTTGGGGTACTTTTATAGTACTTTTCTATGAAAAATGACTCAAACCGGTTAGTCGACTACTAAAATAGTCACTGATTATTTTAATAGTCGATTAGTCCACTAATCGTGGCAGCCCTAATTTTAACATGGGGGTCTATGAGGACCCTTGGGGCTCAATTGGCCATTTGAGGAAACGCAGTTTTTGGCTTTTCAGCGTTCATTTTTCAGCCTTGGAGGATGCCACCTCTTACAAAGCAGCAGCTGTCTGACAGTGGAAACTAGAATTTGCATCCTTTGTCTCTTGTCGGATCGGCTACTAGAACATGTCGTGTCTCATCCTTCATGTAATTGTTGCTTCTTTTTTTTTTATTTTTTTTTTTTTTTATGTATTGAACCAAGACCATAATCTTTCCCTAACCTTAACCAATTGCCTGAACGTAACCATAAGATACATTAGTGGTGCTCCAGTTGCTACAAGCATATGTGTTGTAAGAGTGGATACTGTAGGGACAGTGGATACTGTAGGGACATATATGGCATGGTTGTCGGTGTAAACACAGTGAGATTCATTGCAGCTGTAGGAACATTTTTGAGACTTTGAATAAACACTAATTAAAAAGGTTTCTATTATGCTACAAAATGAAGTTCAGGTGGCATTACGTTTCTCTCTGAATGAAACTGCAGTTGCAAATTAGCAGAATATAATCAAAACTTTAAGGAGTTGTCATGATCCTGTTTTCTGTCACACCTGTCATCCTTCAATCTCATTAGTCCTTCCCTGTTCCCAGAGTCTTCACTTCACACCTGTTCTGTATTAGTCTTGTTTGCTCCACCCTTGTGTTCCTCCCCTCCACACTCTTGTTGTTAGTCAATCCCAATTTCCCTTCATTTGCCCATGCCCACCCACTCCAGCGGTGTCTCATTCTTGTGATTAGTTTTCTGTGTGTATATATATATGTGTGTGTTTTTCCCTTTGTTCCTTGTCAGTTTGTCTGTGCTCATCCCTGTGTTCTTGCTGTCGTTCCCTGCTCCATTTCCTACCTGTTGTCGTGTCTTCTGTTTGGGTATTTTTTTTTACCTGAGTTCATCGTTTTCAATTAGATTTGGTTCTTCTGTCATTTAGACTTTCTGTCACCTGTCTGTTCTGGATGTTTTTCATCAGCTTAAGTAAAGCTCGCTTTTTGTTAAACCTCAGACTTGCCTGTTGCTCTGCATTTGGGTCTTTACTGAACTCCTGACAGGGGTCAGGGTTGGACTGAAGTGGAGGAGGAAGGAACACTTGCCATCAGAGTTTTGAGGAAGCTGGGGGAAAGGTTAATCTTGCAGCAAATATACGAGACTCAGTGGGGTCCTAATGTCAGGCAGCACTTCCATGGCTCTCTCAAAGGACCACTTATAATTATTTTAAACCATTTAGTCTAACTGTTTGTGAAACTCAAGAAAAACTATTTTTGTGTCCACTTTTGATACCAGAATGGAAAAGGACACAGGAGTCAAGTGGACTTTTTTGGGAGTATGCAAATTACATAAAAGTTACAGTTTGCTTATCACATCCAAGCTGCACATGCAGGGCTGTTCTCGTGTAGCTATTAGGCGATCTTAAGTGAGACAGAAGCAGTAATGAAAATTGGTTCAGTCTTTCCAATTTACTACATTTTTAATGGAGTCAGAGGAGCAGAAACATGTAAATTCAGAAAGTCACATGAAATTGCAGTCTCCACTCTCTGGATGGCACAAACAAGCCCTTTGTAGAAAAACCCATCAGTAGAAAGCCCTTTGGGAGTTAAGTGGCTGTGAAAGTGATTTTGCACAGACGGGTTCGATGAAGAATTATGTTTTTCTTCTCAATCCAAGAATAAATCAAAGTGTGTTTGGGCATAGTCCCTTCTATTTGTCCAGCAACTGTGTACCTTTCAGCAAAAATGGATTTAATGCCCTCAGGGGATAATTGGTTGTATTTATTTTTACATTCTCATTTACACCCCATCTGGCGAGAAGACACTTCTCCAGTGAGATAAAATCAGACGTCACTGAGCTACAGATGGTTGAATGACTCAAGTCCAGGCATTTCTGTTTTTGGATGTAGTTAATGTAGTAAAAAGTCATGTAGTTGTCTTGGTTAGATGAAACTGGTGGGGAGGCAGGTTGTTTCGAGGCTTTGTTCAGACTGACAGCATTGCCTGAAAAACCCCTCAACACATTGCAATGCGAGGTCATCCAATAATCATAGAGGTGTACGCAGCCTCGTAGCTTACGTTGTAGCCTAATATCAAAGGTGTATTCCTGCAGTTACCTTGTAACCCATGTGACAACCTTCCAGAGTTGTAAAATCCTGTCTTTAAACTAAAGGATCAAAGAAATGATCTTTGAGGTCATGAAAATGAATGATTCATCTTTTTTTTTTTTTGTTCTTAACCCTCTGAAGTTCCTAAATTTTGCTTAATGCAACAGTGTCTCTTAACTGAAAGCCAAATGCTTGGCCCTCCCAGCTGCTCACTCCTCATGAATAAACATTATCTTACATGTTTGTTCTTTTTATCTTTAATCCCAAAATTATACACCTCCGTGATGCTTTCAGTGCAATGGACCGCTTCAGTCTGTGTGTGTGTCGTTTCCAATGTAATAGACTGCAGATGGTGAGGGTTGATCCCTGGTAAAAGTTGATTCGGTTGTTTTCTCTCTTTATGTTCATTCAGAGCGGACAGCAAGGGCCTTTAGTTGTTTCTCTGGTTTCTTTATGGCCTCTGAGCCTTCTGATGCTCTCAGTAATACTGATCAAATGCAAAGGCTTTTGTGATGTATGAATTACACCAACTGTTTTCCCCACTGGGAGGCTTTCCGCCAGCTAAGACCACAAGTCCATCATGAATTTCAAACTGAATATGTGACATTAATTGATGTATTAAGGAAACAGAAGCTAGTTTTGGATTTAACTCTTGTCTTGTAAAAAAGTTGAAGCCATACAAAAGATTTGAATTGTAACTTTAAGTGAGTTTAATTACGATTTACTTTGACATAATTTAAACTTAGTCTCACGTTGAGCTTTATCTCTCCAACTGCCTTTGTTTTTTCCATGAAATGGGATGTTGAAGCCCAACTATGGTAATTACTGTTGTGCAGGGGTGTAAATATAATCAGTGCAGGCAGGGCAATTGCACTGGGGCCCAACGGGTGTGGAGGCCCAAAGAGAGAGCGGGACCTCCATCAATATGTTGGGCAGAAAACAGGACCTTGCGAATAATTCAGATTAACACCTTAGAAATGTGCCTGTGATCAAAGATGAACTCACACTGATTTAAACATGTTGCCATTTGCTATATAAGACATTGAAAATGGAAACCCAGATCCATCATGGTTTTGTTTTGTTTTTTTAATTATATACAGATGTATATATTGTAAAATAGTCAGAAGCAGTGTATCACACAATATATAAATATATGCTTATTCTACATAAGCAACAACATAAAAACTCAATCAATCTCAAGGCAATTGAATCAAACGCAATTTGACTTAGTTTTGTCTTAGAAGACGTTTCACCTCTTATCCAAGAGGCTTCATCAGTTCATGCTTGTCTGACTAGGCTGGAACTCGTCTGACAAACTGGTGTGGAAAACCCAGGTATTTAACCTCTGAGGAGGTCTTCACAAGGCCACTGATGTCATTGGTGCGTTAGTGCTCCTGCTGCAACAGTGGTAGTTACAGTCGTTGGAGTCACAGGAGGCCATTTGTGAATGACCATTGTTTTCGAGGTTAAGCTGTTAAACCTCCTGGGCAAGGATGAGAGGACAGCATGATAGGTGTGGGATAGGTGGTGTCGCAGACCTCCTCCTCTGTTGAGAGATGGTTTTTCCAGTTTCACATAGATGGATTCTTTTACTCCTCTTTCAAACCATCTGTTTCAACTGTCCAAAATGTGCATGTTGCTGTCTTCAAAGGAGTGTGCTTTCTCCTTGAGGTGTAGATAGACAGCTGAGTCTTGCCCTGACGAGTTAGCCCCTCTGTGCTGGGCCATGCGTTTGTTAAGTGGTTGTTTTGTTTCACCAATGTACAAGTCTGGGCATTCCTCACTGCATTGGACAGCGTACATCAGGTTGCTCATCTGGGTGTGTAGTGTACGGTCTTTTGGACAAAGACTGGTACATCCAAAAGACCGTACACCACACACCCAGAAGAGCAACCTGGTGTACGATGTCCAATGCAGCGAGGAATGCCCAGACTTGTACATTGGTAAAACAAAACAACCACTAAACAAATGTATGGCCCAACACAGAAAGGGTAACTCGTCAGGGCAAGACTCAGCTGTCTATATACACCTCAAGGAGAAAGCACACTACTTTGAAGACAGCAACGTGCACATTTTGGACAGGGAAGACAGATGGTTTGAAAGAGGAGAAAAATGTCTATGTGAAACTGGAAAAACCATCTCTCAACAGAGGAGGAGGTCTGCGACACCACCTATCCCACACCTATCATGCTGTCCTCTCATCCTTGCCCAGGAGATTAAACAGCTTAATCTCGAAAAACAATGGTCGTTCACGAATGGCCTCCTGTGACTCCAACGACTGTAACGACCACCGTTGCAGCAGGAGTTTCCGTTCATCTTTGTCAGACTAGTTCCAGCCTAGTCAGACAAGCATGAACTGATGAAGCCTCTAGGATAAGAGGTGAAACGTCTTCTAAGACAAAACTAAGTCCAGTTGCGTTTGATTCAATTGCCTTGAGAGAACATAAAATAAAATTGTCATATGTCAGGTCTCTGATCATCTGATGAGACCATAAGATTATATATTAGCAAGTTGAGTCGCATAACTAGTAACTAGCATGCAGAAGGGCCCGTCATCATAGTGTGTGCTGGGGCCGTTGTGTTGTGATGTTCAGTGGTGAAAGAAGTATTCAGATCATGTCCTGGCCCAGTCCAAATGGTGGTGGGAGGTTCAGGATTATCTGAGCCAGGGGAGCTGCTGCATCTGCTCCAGAGTGGGGCGATCCTCTGGGTCCACAGCCAAACACACATTCAACAAATTCAGGCAGCCTTAGAAGAGCGAGGGCAGAGAACGAAGCAGAGATTAGGGTGGGAGCTGCAGTTATTGTCAGTAGCAAAACTCAGGTGCTGTATTGACAACAGCATTGTCTTACCTCTAGACAACTGCCTGCTGGACTTTAAACCTTTGCGGAGAAAGCTGTAGGTGGTGAACTGATCCACCAGCATGTCATGCAGCAGCGCGCCCAGCTGCCAGACTGTGGTGGGACCGGCCTCATATGTTCTGTGTCTCAGGTACTCTGGTGGTACGTATGCAAATGTTCCTACAATACACAGACACACACATGGAGACAGAGAGAAACAAAGAATGAGGAGTGAGTTTTCAATGAAGGTCATCGCTCCAGAGATCAACAGATGGACGAAGAGCAGGAGCAGAAGGCAGACATCGTACCAGCAAAGACACGGCAGGGTTCATTCTCAATGAAGCAGCCACATCCAAAATCAATGATCCGCACTCGGGGGACATCGGAGCTGGTCTCAATGAGGACATTGTCCGTTTTGATGTCCCGATGGAAGACTCCCACCGAGTGCATCTTGATGCATGCTTCCACCAGCTGCTTCATGATGTTCTGAGACAGAGACAAAGACAAACAGATGAGTTATAGTGGAGTGACGAAGGGAGTGTAGGGTGGTACTTTCACATTATGTGACAATGTTGCAGCTTCCACACAAAAGTGTTGCTCAAAGTTCAGTTACGTCCATTTGAGAACTGAGCTGAGAACAATGACATTTAAACGCTGGTGACACCAAAGATAACACAATGTAAGGGTGCCTGGGTGTAAAGGTGTTTCTGAACTGAGTGTGAAGCCGGACTGCAAATAAAGTCCATGTTGATGCAAATTTGGATCCACAAAGGGTTGCACAAAGTGAGGCAAGAAAATGTTTCTGCTCCAGCAGAAGCTTTGCTTTCATCTTGAGGCTTTATGACTCCAATTCATGGACTTACAGAGACAAGACAAAGAGGACTGCTGGCAAGCTTAGAGCTAACATTGGCTGTTTGGGACGACTCAATACACACTGCAAAAACAATCCAGCATCACTATATAATCTATTAACTAATAATAACGCCATTACTTACAACTTAGGAACCCTTTATAAAGGTGGACTAGGAGACAGTGGTAACTAAATATGAAACAAGTTTAAGATTTAGGTTTTTGTATGCACCAAATTTTAAAAATGTAGGTGTGATAGCAGCCCTCAACTCTCCACAGACACTGACAACACTGAAAATTGTAAGCTTGGCACAGTTTTAAGGGAACACCACACGCAGATATGAAAACATGCTCCAACCAGTTTCAGTACCTTAGCCTGGTCTTCTGTCAGAGAATCACAGCTGTTGACATAGTCCAACAGGTCCATAGAGGGGACTGGTCTCTCCATGACCAGGAGAATCTCCTGGCCCAGATCATACCAGTCCAACAATGTGACAGCAGCAGACTGTCCCACCAAATTTTGTCGTCCGACCACCCTCATCATTAGGACCGCCTCCAGAGGGAGTGAGTACACCATCCCGTCTATCATCTGAAAGAAGCAAAATGCAGAAAAAACATTGTGTTTTAATAGAGGTGGTTGTGAATGTGTGTTTTCCTCGTCAACAACAGAGTAACAACAAAGTGAAAAAAGTTCAACCATGATTTTAACAGTTGATGCTGAGACATCAGATTAAGTCACTCACCACTTGCCGATATTTGACGCGAGCTTTAGGGATGCATTTGATCGCCACCTACAGGACAGAATCACCAGTGCTTTGGTTAGTACAGGGAGTGATGACTTTGTGTGTATGTGTGATGTGAGAATACGGATGTTATACTTACCGGTAAACTGTCGGACTTCCTTACTCCAGCATAGACCGAACCAAAGCCTCCTTCTCCGAGCTTATGAAGCTGCAGGTACTTGGCCTCAAAGTTGGCTGCACACACACACACAAACACACAACAGTCAGTTGTGAGCAACGTCTAACACTGAGCCTGTTTATATCTGGTATTAACATGTATCTCGAGTGATCTGATCACAAGTGGACAGGGCTGAATACAAGTGTAAACAACCAGCAAGCAAGCAGTTAGCGAGAGTGTGGACATAGTAACTGTTCGTGGGGCTGTCTCGGCTGTCCACTTCACAAACACACACTCACATACAGTCATCTAATTATTTCTCACACTATCAGCTTACCTCTGCTGGAGCTGACTGAGTCGAACACACTCCCGTTGTCCTGTTGGGAGGCTGAAGGGCTGCTGGAGCTCGGGGAGACTTCACAGCCGCTGTCCCTTCTTGGCGTCCTGGGAGTCTCTGTTGCTGGCATGTGCTCAGCAAAGACCTCCGTCCGACCCTCAGTCTCTGTGACGCCCACCACTGACACCTCAGTGGGCTTGTCAGTGTTTGCGTCACAGTGGTCACCCCTCTGTTTCTTACTGGGGGTCTTGGTTTGGGTGCTGGCCTTCCTCTTCGTCCCTTGGCCTGCACAGTCTCCACTGCCACTTCAGTGGGCTCACTGCTACCTCGCTGCCTTTTTCTGGGTGACTCTGGGTGATCCAAGCTGATCTTTCTTTTGTGGCTTGTCACCTCAGAGTCTTCTCCCTGGCAGATCTTGGGTTTGAACTCTACAAACAAGAGAAATCCACTTTACATCAACTTGTTGATCTTAAATGATTCTGTGAAAGTCTGTATTAAGTTTAACAACATTGTTTTGTGATGTTCAGTCCCACCAGCTTCAAATTTAACTGTTTTCCCCACAACATCTGCACATGTAAAATACTGTATGATAAGGTCAGGTAGAGACTGTTACAAGGTCACAGTTTACAAAGTGAATTTCAGGTCTGTGACAAGACACAAAGTTTGATCTCCTGCATAAAAGTCAGATGTCCTACATGACTACCCACCATCACTATGTCTACACCGTTATCAGTGTCAGCAAGTGACTAAGTACATTTAAGTCACTGTACTTAAAGGAAGACTCAACCCATTAAATGACCATTTGTAAATCAACTAGTCGTGCTTTCTTACCTTGAACTCGTGGAGCTGTTTTCCTCAAAGGCGTCCACAGAAAAGGACAAACAAATCGGTTTTCTGATGGACCAGGGAACTTGTTCAGCATCAGCACAACTGTATCAAACATTCAGACAAAATTAAATTAATTACTTTATAAACAGGTTAAAATATTTTGACTGCACTGACAAATATTTCAACTTTTTGCATGAAAAACACGCTGAACTACAGAAAAAGTGACAATAAGTACTTTTTGCATGTAAAAACAGGTGAAGCTGTTTGACAGGATTTCACACTTACATGAATCGTTCTCTGGGTTCAGAGAATGTAGAGTTTTTGACGTCTCAGCGTCCATGTTGTTTTGTGAGCGTACTCGATAGGAATGTCTCCGAAAAATCATGTGTGTGTCTCTCCAATACTTGTGTAAAACTCTGCTGAATTGTGGAGAGAGGGTCTACTTACCAGTTTCTGTGTGTTCCGAGGTCTTTGGTGGTGATTCCGAGTTCCATTTTGGAACATCACATTTCGATGTCAGGCTAAAATACCATGGCAACCAAAAAACTACCATTGGTTCTAAAACACAGAGCAGGCAAATTCAAAAAAACAAAATCAAACAATAACAAGATTATTACACATTTATCGTGTGATTATCATGATGTTATTTGTTTATTGATGATAAATTATTGATGAGACCTGCATTCATTGATTTCTTTGGTCGCTCAAGGACAGTGCAACAAGCTGCTGTTATGCATGCTCCCGTGTGCCTTGCCTCTCTGCAGCTCTGCGACAGCTTTCACAGTGTGCAATATTAGCTAATGTTTGCTGACAAATGGAGTCTGGTGACATAAACAAATGTCCTGACGTACTTTTTCTACCCCTTTTTGCATATTCAGATGTGGTGGCCAAAATAAATGACACTAAAACAAATGCAGCAGTCTGACGAATTGAAAATAAACAAGAATAAACAAGTGCCATCAAATATAAAATAATAGGACACTTTAATGCACTTTAATCTGATCGCTTTTAGTGACTCAATAACCAGTACCTCTTGATGCCACATACACATGATTAAATCAACTCAGAAGTATTTCTCTCAGGAACACTGAGTTACTCATTTTCATCCTCTACATTCTGCATTTCTCTGTGCTCAGCTTTGCTGTTTTGCATCAGAACAACAGTAATTTAGATAAATTCACCATTCAATTTTGGTGGAGTGTACATGTACTTTTTATGTACGTATATTGTCAGTTTCTATGTTGCATCTTTCATTTACCGCCTGATAATAAAACACAAGTATGTCTTGTTTAGTGCATGTTTTTATCAAAGAGATATTTCTGATTTTTTAAGTGGGTTGTATGAGGTACTTATCCATAGTCAGTGTATTACCGACAGTAGATGTTGGTCAGCACGGCCCCAGTTTAGAGAAACAGATGTGAGTAGCACCATGAAATGTACTGCTGTGAAGGGGGGCAATACAAAACATATTTCAGCCACCTAAAAAAAATCAATAACAGTTTCAATATTGCCTATATTGAGAACATTTTCACCATGTTACCTTGACACAGACACAGACACCGACGTTATTTGGACATTATTTGGTCAGTCCAAATGAAACCTTTTAATCCCCAAAGTCACACAATTAAACAAACAAACTGATTGAGGCAGCGGGAGACCAGCCACTCCTGTGTTGAGGTAAGGTAAGGTAAAATGATTGTTTTTGCAATATGATGGCTTCAGTTCACAGTCCAAAATTGTTGTCTGATGGCAAGGTAAAGAGATGAATTGAATGTTGAACTGATATAAGTTCTGATATAGATTTTTTAGTTGTTTAGAGATCTGTTTTAGGTGGCTGAAATAAATTTTGCTGCTGGCCCAGTCCACAGCAGCGTACTGCTTCGCTTCCTTGGTGGTACTCCTGTCTGCTTCTATAAACTGGGGGCATCTACTGTAGATACTACACTGACCATGGATAAGTAGCTGGTAAAGAATGGAGGAGAAACTGGTGGTAGCAGTTGCTGGATACCCAGAGCGATACGGCCTGACGATAGACAGCAGGTTGTCAAACTGCCCCTCAGTCATCCTGAAATATACCTGCAAACAGCCATCATCGAGGCGAAGCTCCTGGACCAACTGGTGGTTCTCCCTGTGATCCACCCTCTTTTTTAGGGTCTCATGTATTCACACAGATCTCCGTTGTTAGCCACAAGCATGTTGCCTGTATGGCCTGGCTCAGATTCAGATGTTGTCAGGGTGCCCAGAAGGCCAGCGACAACTCTGAGTCCTCCAACCAAAACACAGAGCAGCCCTGCAACATGTGCTCAGTGTTTATGCTGACTGGAGTTACAACCCTGCTGCTGCTGCTGCCTGCTGCTAATCGTACCTTGTCAGAGGGTTCTTGAAAACTTTTGTGAAGCACACTTTGCACCAAAAGCTCCCTCTCTGCTCCTTTAACTATTTCAAAGCTTCTTCTGTGGAACTCAAACATATCTGTATATCACACCATCCAAAACAGAAATGACAAACTGAAACACAGTGATGAAACTTTTATTAACATGAAAAAAAATCTGATGAGATCAGAAAACTGTATCAAGCCTTCTGAACGCAAAAAGAAGAAGATTTTCAAAGTGTCAGTATAAAAGGTCAATGACATAAAGGCGTACAAGCTTTTAAAAACCAAATGCCTCCAATTATGTCCAATAAAGCTCAACTCTGACAGGTTTTTCAAAGCTGGACATTTAGATAATTACGCTTATTCATTTCACTGAGAGTCAGAGGAGACGATGGATACCATTATTCTAAAAGTGAGAGGTATCAATTTTCTCAAGTAGGCGACTCATAAAATCAAAATGAACTCATTGTTGAATAGAGGAATAAGCCAAGACTGTTTCTGCTTTATCAATGCTGGTCCTTTATTCACAAAAGAAAAGATGTAGAGGCAGTAAAAAACATGATTTCTTCCAAGATTGAGAAATACAGCAGATATAAATCACAGTGCGTCCTCTCTGCTGCTGTCAGCTCCACTATCGCTCAGCTTTACCTTTAGGAAAAGGAGACAGCGTGGCCACAGTCCAGCAGGTCCTTTAATAGGGGAGCAGTCTTTAACTTAAGTAAAAAGTAGCAATACCACGGTGTAGAAATACTCAAGTACTCAAATACAAGTAAAAGTCCCACATTCAAACTCTTACTGAGTAAAAGTGTCAGTAAAAGTAACAGTATTCATCATGCAGAATGGTCCGTCTCATCAGTATTTATTTCATCTTACTGAATCATAATCATCAATATATTCATGTGTTTATCACTTTAATGCTGTAGCTGGTAAAGGTGGAGATCATTCCACTTTTTTTGGGTTGCTAGGGCTGCTGTCAATCTGCGCCTTCTCAGGGCAACATAAAAGTTTATCTTGGGTGCCTTGGTACATTGGACAACAAGCAAGGACAGCAGAGAAGGTACCCACACACCAATGCAACTGGGCTGGACAGCAACAAAAAGGTTCACAGGCTGAGATAAAAGTAAGTTAGCAAGTAAGTAGAATATAGGCATCCAGAATGCAGTGGAGTTTAAATATAATGTTGCATAAGACGGAAAAAGTAAAGATAAAATTGTTCAGTGCTGTACTTCAGTAAATGGACTTGACATTCAACCACTGCTGCAGACTGACTTCACACATTGCCTGGCTCAGGACAGGTGGAGGAAGTGATCATCAGCAGGTGCGGAAGAGGAAGTGGAAGAAGGTGTCTGTTGGTGTGTGAATGTGTGTGACAGAGGGAGAGAGAGAGACAGAGAGAGGAGGAGGAGGAGGAGCAGCAGAAGCAGAAAAAAGAGGATGAGGAGGAGGATACGGTGGCTCACAGAAGAGTGTGCACAGAGCTCCGAGGAGGACAGTGTGGAGAGGATGGTGCTGTCTGTGCGCACCGGCTCGGTTTTGCTTTCCGCGGTGCATCCGTCGCCTTAGTTCGCCTTTTCGGTCTTTTTGGTAATGTCGGACATGCTTTAACATTTTGGACTGATTTGGACTTCTGCTGCTGACTTTTCTGTCGACTGGCAGGTTTTCACTGATCGTGGATCAGCCTGAGGATTTATAGCCGGAGCGACCTGAGCGCAGTGAAACTTCTGAGCCTCAGGATGGAAGTACCTGTCATCTTTTTGCTGTTCCACCTGACCCATACTGAGATCAGAGGTAAAGAGAAATGGAGGGAGGAGGAGGTGACATGACTATT
This sequence comes from Epinephelus fuscoguttatus, assembly GCF_011397635.1. Taxonomy (NCBI): domain Eukaryota; kingdom Metazoa; phylum Chordata; class Actinopteri; order Perciformes; family Serranidae; genus Epinephelus; species Epinephelus fuscoguttatus. The sequence goes on along the minus strand of NC_064763.1, from coordinate 29,814,526 downwards.
CTTTTGAGATGACACACTGTAGAGCACTTCTTTTTAATGCTGTTGCATCACTGGAGTCTTTTTGTAATATTTGTTATGCATCATGTTTTATGAATGCAATTATTAGGCTACAGGATGTATTTTATTTATATTATGGTTACAGGCAGTTTCCCTATTTTTTATCACAGGATTTGTTTTTATCAAGTGGTTCAAGGTGCTTTCAAAAATGAACACTGACATCAGATGAAGAGACAATTGTGCAGAATTAAACTGTCAATAAATCAATATTAACTCCACAGGAAGCTGAGGGCTCTTCATGTTTTAAAATCCTCAGTGGATAGTTAGCACTAAATAAGGTCTGTAGATTTTAGAGTTGGACCGGTCCGCTGCTCAGATGGAGGTGATGAAATAGGCTGTGGTATGACCACTGTCCTCACAAGATATACAATCCTAAAATGTATAGGATGCTTTTTCAGGAGCTTTCTGGAGATTGGCTTTGGTTTAAATCATTAACTATTGATAAGATTCATGATTAAGTACATGACGTGAGACCAACAATGTTTCTCTGTCACATCTCAGTCTTCCAGATTTTGGTGTCCAAGAGGGTCTCCCAGCATGGGGGGGATATTCATATCTTATTTATTCAGGCCCACACACAGTCCCTCCACCTCCCAGTCTGTGACTCATCTTCACATCTACTCTTGTGTCAGAAATGTGAGAGTGAGGTCTGTATAAACATTTCACAGACAGACAAGCTCGAAGTCGTGACACGGACTGTTGGTGTTGAATTGTTCCAACTGTGGTGCAGTGCCTGTTGTTGTTGTTCAGTTAATCTGATCATGGGAAGACGATTCCTTACGCAGTTTATAAGAAGTTAGTTGTGATCGGTGGCACGCTTTGATGCACAGGTCTTTGTGTTAATCAAAATGTCTTTGTAAACTCTGTTTTTTTGCTTTATGGTATCACTTGCCATTCACAGTGATCATCCAGGCTCAATAAGACTAAGAACTACAAAAGATTATTACTAAAAACTTTAAATTATACACAAAAATCACCAGACGGGAAAATAAAAAAAGAACAAAGAGCACGAATCAACACAACGAAGCAAAATGCATCAGTCAGTAATCAGCAGATAGTAGAGACTACACCAACATTTCAGTGCCTCTCTGCTGCATCTCAACATCTCAGTCAGGAATGCTAATCTTATTTAAAGAACTGATTTTTCTGAATAAATTCAAGAAGCTATTACAAGTCAAGGTTTTTTTTCCAATAGAGTGACAGAGGGCATCTTTAATTCATTGTCAGGGATGATTTCTGTCACAGAGGCACAAACGCTATTACATTTTTTGGCACTGTCAGTGAGGAAGAGTCCCCTATAGACACTCAGCTCAGTCGAACATCAGTCCCTGTCAGCTAACAACAAATTACAGAATATGCAAAGATGTTTGCTGACATCTAGCAGGTCAAGTCTTTCCTGTTTTCAGGGAGAGAGGGCAGTCAGTCCATTTTAGAGACTTGAACTGAGATCCCAGTGCAGCAGAGTGAGGGGCAGGATTCAGTCAACCATCAAGATGATTAGATCATTTCTGGTTGCCTGGCAGTTATTCAGTACTCCTGACTGATGATATTATAGTATAGTGTGATATTTGTCTGATTGATTGCTGAACAGAAGAGTTATAATGAGCACCCATCAGCCTTGGTGCGAGCATCCTCCAGACTGGCGGGCCACAGCGGCTGGCAGGATGTCAGGGTTTTTTTTTGTCATTTCTTGGCTTCAGGCTTCATGTGAAAAGGTTCTCTGTCTCTGAGAGAGGTGTTGTGTTAAACTGAATCTGCTTTTGGTGGCTGGGAAGACTTTTGAGTCACTGGTAGGTTGATATAAAAAACCTTACCTGTTACTGTCTCAGTGGTGGAAGCTTTAGCAGATGGTGTTAATAATTGTCATTTTTATTTTGGTCAAATGGAGCAGTCTGGAATGGATTTTATCCATTACAATACACTGAAATATTATAAAGCCTCTCACAAACCCACAAATTAACTTAAAGCAGGCTGCGGGGGGGGGGGTTCTCTCATTGTCAGACCAGGTCTGAAAATTACCACCTGCACCGCTTATAGTAACAGCAGCAACAGTTTAGACCTACAGATGTAGACATGGTGATGACACCCCCTACACATAAGGAAAAGAATAGCAGCTGCAGTTTTAACACTTGTACCACCTGCAGGCAGAGAGTATTACAGTGACTTTTTTTTTAATGTTACTGTTGTTTACAACGACATGTCAGGGCCTCCATCCATTTTTATACGCATATTCGGGACTGGGTTGTGGGGGCAGCAGCCCATGCAAAGCACCCCAGACGTCCCTCTCCCCAGCAACACTTTCCAGCTTCTCCTGGGCGACCCCAAGGTGTTCCCAGGTCAGATGAGATACATAGTCCCTCTGGCGTGTTTTGGGTCTGCCCCCGGGCCTCCTACCAGTGGGAAGTGCCCTGAACACCTCCAACAGGAGGCGCCCAGGAGGCATCCTGATCAGATGCCCGAACCACTTCAACTGACCACTTTCGACATGAGGGAGCAGCGGCTCTAGTCCGAGCTCCTTCTGGATGTCTGAGCTCCTTACCCTATCTCTAAGGCTGAGCCCAGCCACCCCATGGAGGAAACTCATTTGAGTATTCTTGTATCTGCGATCTTATTATTTCGGTCACTACCCAGAGCTCATGACCATAGGTGAGGGTTGGGACATTGATGGACCAGTAAATCGAAAGATTCGCCTTTCAGCTCAGCTCCCTCTTCACCACAATGTCAGGGCCATTGTAAGTTAAAAAAAAATATGGAGCTGGTGGAGATAATATTCCAATAAAAAAGTCAGAATTTCTGAATTTAAAGTGGGAAACTTACAAGGTACAAAGGTCAGAGATTCTCTGAGATTAATGTCACAAATTTATGAGAAGAAGGAAACCTGGAAAATTAGCAATGAATTCACGCTGCTAATCCAAACCACATAGTAAAATTGTAATGGTGTAATGACAGGTACCGCAGGGGCGGAAATCCCGGGCGGGACAGGGGGGACATGACTCACCCTTCAGTAAAGCTGTACCCCCCTAGAATCATTTGAGACACAATTAATAATTTTTGAACAGTGCAGTAGTATTTATTGAAAGCACAATGTAAGCAGTGCTCATTATAATCGCCCAATAATGTGCTATTTAAATCTTAAAAGATTTAGTCCCCCCCCTCCCATTCCTAGTAGTGGTATATCCCACACTCTTTTCAACGGGTGGGGCTGCTTGGCAGCAGCAGCAGCAGCGTATGGCTGGAACCGCTGCTCACATCGTGCATCGCAGGGTAAGATGTACACTCACACAGACACAGTTTAACTTACACAAGTTACAACACATCCCATTTACTGTTACAACAAGCCCCAGGCCCAGGCTGATAATATAAAGTGTCTGCAACATTCCTCCTGCATTGTTCAAAAGCCTACTCAATTACGAGTGCTGCTGAGCTAAAAGCTAATGATTAAGCTCAGAGTTTAGTGATAGTCAGAGAGGACAGGAGAGAAAGAAGAGGGAGAGGACAGGACAAGAGCAGTCAGTGGCGGAGTGGCTCGTAGCTAATGGGTACCTGTCTGTAGTCTCTCCACCTGTCAGTGAGACAAACATGAATGACGTGCAGTCTAACTGACAAGGAGTGGTCATTACGCACAGTTGTGACGGAGCGTAGCTAATAGGTACCTGTCTGTAGGCTCTCCACCCGTCAGTGAGACAAACATGAAAGACGTGCAGTCTAACGGATAAGGAGCGGTCATTACGTGCGACTGTTACGCACGGTTGTGAGGTGCGCAGCGGCAGATCTGACAGCACACTGTTTATAAACCAGTTTACCAGTTTAATTGTAGGAAATGTTTAGTTGTTAAGCCATTTCTCATAAGTATAGACATTCACTCTGCCTGTTGGAGAGATTGATGGACATTTACTTCCATGAGATGATGTTGCTGGAGATCCCAGAGGACATTTTGTGAGACCACGTCATAAAGGCACTTGCCCTACATCACTAGAAAGATAAAACCCATAAAGTGGGGCTGATAACTGAGAGACATCTATGTGTCCAGAGGAAATAATATACTGCCTGATTTGGATCTGTCTGTTTTCAGTCTTGTTCATTGACAGTTTCCTTTGTTCAGATGTTTGCTCTTATTTCAGTCACTTTATCTTGAGCATGTGTGCCTTTCTGTGAGTTATTTATCATTTATCCGCAGATGACCTTTGAGTGCTGCAATTTCTTTGTCATCCCAAGTTTCAAGTTATGTGTTGTCAAATGCACAAAAAGTACCAAAACAGTCATTACCATTGACAACTTTGGGTCTTAGGCACCTTCCAACAATGTACTTGTGTATATAACAACTATATGTATAAAGCAAGAGTCAAATTCAATGTTATCAGGAATGTAGTGAATGTAAATGAGTAGTGTGTATATGACAGTTAGTAAAAGTACATGACGGTAAAGCGGCAGGGTCAAGTGATGAGCTCAAGAGCTATTGAGTTTAACAATCTAATGTCCTGCGGCAGGATGAAGCTGTCACAGCCTGGTAGCGTCAGACGGCAGCAGGCAGAACAGTTTGTGCCTGGGTGTGTGGGGTCTCTGATCATCCTTCTTGCTTTCATCCTTTCTTCCCGTGTAGAGGTCCTCTGTGGACGGCAGCTCCGTCTGGATGATGTACTGAGCAGTTATCCCCATCCTCTGTGTTCAGCACCGTTGCTCCCGTTGACACTGCTTATGAGAACAAACAGATTTGCACACATATCTTTGTTCTCCAGCACATTGGGTTTTCAATAAAACTGATTACAGAGGTGAAGTGCTGACTCTCAGTTTTGAGGATGTCAGCACTTTAACCTCGAGCTCAGTGTTTAATTTCAAATGCAGTATGCTGTCCAAACACCTATAGTTTGCATTTGTCACATTTGTCTGAAATGCACACTTAGGAAAATGAAGTTGCCAAACAGTCTTACAGTGCCTTTATATTAATGTGTTTTTCAAACCTCTAGGAGTAAATAAGTTATGCAGTGTGTGTAGACTTGTACACTTGACGTCTTGCGTTTCGTTTTGCGGGGTGACACCACCCTGACCAGGATAAATGGGTATAAAAATCAAACCAATTTTGGGTATTGCTCCAGGGCTCTATGACTCTATGAATACCAAACTAGCCCTATGAATACATAAACAGTGAATCACATTACTAAAACATTGGGACTTTCTTGGTGATAAACATTTAAGATTGACCACACTTGTTCCTTTGTTCTGCAGCGCCACAGGACTCAGTGTACTCCTCTGGTGTGTCTGTTTTCATTTGTTGCATGCTGTCAAACAGGGACTCTTTTATGTAGCTGAAGTACTGCAGGCACAACTCGGGTTAAATCTCGACAGATTGATGTCTGTGTTCTGGTCTGTTGGTGGATTAAAAGGTCAGACTGCGGAGGCCATACGACCGTCTACACAGTCACTCATGCTGTTACTCAATATGTGTATGAATGTGTAAAGAATAAAACTAAAATGAAGAAACCTGAGTGAAGTTGCTGAGGGGAGAGACTGATAAAAACACACGAGTTACAGATCAAACAGAAGAAGAAAATTTCTTGTTTCATTTAGATATTGCAACTTATCAGAGACCTGCTGACTAACAGAGAGTAGCCTTTAGAAATGTCATGAGAACTGTGTGTTCAGCTGTGTGCTATGGTCACAGCACATGACAGTAGGTGCTGTAATCACCACTGAAGTCAAAAAAATCAGAGAGAGATCATGAAAGATGGAACTTGGCTGACTTTAGAAACGCCATTGTTTTATTGTTTTGCATTCACACTTATTCTATGTCTCCCATTCATTAAACTCTTCACACATGACAGCAGTAGTTTTTCCCTCACCATGATGGCAGTTTGAAAATTACATTAAGGAACAAGTGCTCTTACACACTTTCTCACAGAGTTCTAAAGCTTATTTTGTGGTGAAACAAGTTATCTCCACTGCTTGGACCGTGACCAGATTCTGAGGGAGGCAGGGCCGCTTTAATAACGTCTGTACTTGTTCTGTCTGCCTCATAAAGCCTCATAAAGTAAGTTCTCTCAACAATTTCATTGTTGATAAGTTCTGATGATAATTTAAAACTCTGACAGCTCATTTCATTTTCTGTTTTGCTGTTGAAAATTAGAATTCATTGTGCAGTATTTTGCATAATTACAATACGCAAAGCAATGATCAAAGTGGAGCTCCTGAGTATTATACATGCATGCGCTTTATACAATTTATACAATTTAGATTTAATAAAAAAAAAGGTTTCCATTTACAAAGCCCAAAACAGATTCCCTGCAGAGGTCACCAAACTCAATTATGTATACCTACCATTTGTCTTTATGGTTGGAGATCTGAATCATTGCATGGAGGTTAAACAGATGAGAAGTCACACAGCACCATATCATTGGGTACAACACAAGTGCAGTGAAATCTGGTCTGCATCTAATCACTGTCTGACTGTTAAAAGAGGGAAAGCTATGTGTGTAGGATGTGAATCTCATTCCTGTGCTGCTGTTTACTGACCTGAAAACTTGCTGTCTTCTTCTGTGCTTGCTTGTCTTCATCACCCTTCCTGGGGAGTCCTCAGTCAGGCCAGCTGTTTGTTACTGGTATGAACAGGTGGTGCTGAATGGTCTTGGGATTAACTGAAAGTTTGTGTGTTTAGGCCTTGGGGTACAAGTTTATAGATAGTAATTCCAGCATTGGATATGCACAAATGGCAGCTTTAAATATGTGCACCTAACAAACAAGGAAAAAAAGAAGGAGAGAGAAAGAAAAACATGATGGTGTGAGAACTTAAATGCAAATTTAAAATGTTCTGTATTACATCCTGATTAAACTCTTTATACTTAAAGGTGCAGTGTGTAAGAATTAGGGGGATATGTTTGCTGAGATGGAATATAATATAGCCTTATAAGTATGTTTTCCTTAGTGTATAATCACCTGCAAATGAGAATTGTTGTGTGTTTGTTACTCTAGAATATATTTATATATATATTTACATAGAGGTCTCTTTCACTCCACAATAAATGAACCCAGTGATTCAAATTGGCAGAAACCCTGAATGAAGCAGTTCATGTTAAAAATCACAGCTTAATAGACGCTGTCCAGCTTGTCGCAGAGGGGCTGCCAACTACGGTGGCCAATGTGAAAACGTGAAACGTGAAACGTGAATGTCCCCATCAAACTAGAGCAAGTCCAGTTGCCTACGATACAGCATTTCAAATTATAATGGGTGATTATTGGATGATGAGAATCTTTACCAACAAAATCAAAGTGCAAGTAGTCACTCTGTCAAAGCCCAAGTCACAAACCCAGGTTATTTCCAACCTGAAAGAGGAAAAAGTTTTTGGCTTTAACTCATCATTATGAAGTAAATGTTGATTGCACAACATAGTGACTGCAGAACAATGACACCATCAGTGTTTAGATTAGTTCCCTGTAAGCCATGCCATGATGGCTTGGTTTACAAAACAAATGAAGTGGTAAACTGTTGCCCAACCAAAACAGGAAGAAGACAGTGTTTTGTTTATCCCCAGTTACCACAGAGAATCAGTCTAGGTTCTTTGCAGGTACTATTATCAGCAGTAGAAATGGCGGACGGTGGAACAACCAAAGTAACTGTGAAAAAACAACCTGCAGTGTGTCCTGTGTTGTTGATGGTTGCTGGGCTCGGGGGAGAATTGTTGTGTGTTTGTTACTTTAGAAAGAGCTGTTTATATTTACATAGGGAGCAGGTCTTTGTCTAAGGAGTCTGCCATGTTTCTACAGTAGCCCAAATTGGACAAACCAAATGCTGGCTCCAGATGGGGACATTCACGTTTTCACATTGGCCACCGTAGTTGGCAGCCCCTCTGCGACAAGCTGGACAGCGTCTATTAAGCTGTGATTTTTAACATGAAACTGCTTCATTCAGGGTTTCTGCCAATTTGAATCACTGGGTTCATTTATTTTGGAGTGAAACAGACCTCTGTGGTTACATTGGCACCCACTTATAACCTCCTGAGTGTCTGGATCATAAGTTATTAGAAAAATGTAAGCACACATTAGCAGGTGCAGGGCTGATGGCCTGTCTCCAACATGTCAATCATTACTAAGAATTCTAATGATGACATCCCAGAGAAAAATCCAGGTCATATTCAAAGAAATTCTTACAAGTTACCTGCCAACAAGCTACCCTGTATCAACATCCTCTTTCAATCCTGCAGCGAAAACTTCTACTGTCCCCTTAAATGTCTGTGGCGTCATTAGAAAAATGGCCCAGTCACTGACGTATTGTTTGCTGAAGAGCTTTCAGGTCTGTTTATATAGGGTTGCAGTATGAAGAGAGTAATGCTTGATGTGTCCCATGCAGATGTGAGTAAAGGCTTTGTGTTACCTGGCAGGCAAAACTGAGGGACTTGTTTCTGGTTTGTTTGACAAGCCAGAGACAGGACAGGCTGCAGTAAATGAACAGCCATAATAAGTCTTTATGAACGCAAGAGTCTTGTGACTAACTTGTGTTTGGACGTGAGTTGTGAAGCTGTGGTAAATGATGAATCCGGACGGTTTATGAGAAGTTATTAAACTGAGATAAATGAATCATCTGTTCAGTCACACTAGTTTACAAGTTGTGGGTGCATCAAAATATAGGATATCAGTTAAGCAATGGCACAGAAGTAGTAGTAGAGATGGGCTGTTCAGGAGGACGGGAGAAATTTGAGTCTCATAAATAAGACAGGGAGCGAACAAGACAGTTTGGATGGCTTTTGTTAACATACAGCTTTGAATGCGATAAGGCCGGAGTCAGCGAAGGTTACATTAATGAGGCTCACCAATAATATCTCCTCATGCCACTGACTGTAATCCAGGTTTTGCTAAAATGTTTCTATGTCCACATTCGTTTTGTTTGTTGCTGTGTGTATGACTCTTTCCCCTGAGTTTATTAAGTATTTGCAGCCATCACACAGCAGCAGGGTCAATATGAACGCCTCCAAAATGAGAGCATGAACACGGCACAATAGCGGTGACCTAATTAGTTATAGTTAATACTTGTTGCCAGCAATTAGAGAAACTAAATGTCCTGTTGACAAAACAGACTTGTTGCTGAGTAACACTTTTCCCTGCTGTTGAAATTTGGTGCTACTTGTGAGAACGTTTCGTGTAATCTCACTCTCTTTTCTGCATGTTTCCCTCAGCGCTGATGGACAGCAGGATGGAGGTAGAAGCTAGATGCCCCCTCGGCCACTTCCCCTGTGGGAACTTGAGTGAGTGCCTCCCCCAGGCTTTGCAGTGTAACGGACGCAAAGACTGTCGCAATGGAGCTGATGAGTGGAGCTGTGGTAAGTGTCTACTTGTGAAATAAAACCCAAGTCATTGTACATCAAATAGCAAATTTGCCTCTTCACAATGTACAGGATGGGCAAGTTTGTGAAAGACAGCAAGTCCTTCAGACAACACTTCATCACAAATACAAATGCTTTACATCTCTAACATTACTATGCCAAGGACAAAAATCCTCATTCAACAGTGCTGAGCAAAGGATAGTATTTTAAAATATAGTGTTGGCTTGAATAAGTCTTCCTTCAGCTATGCTGTGGCCTCCAGTAAATATATGAGAGTCCCCAAGGTGATCGTAAAGAAGCCAAGAAAAGCAGTGCACATTTGGTAGAGTTGATCATGTCCTTTGCAGGTGAGCCGCTGAGAGTAAATCAAATAAGAATTCAAAGCTCTCAAATTAGCTCCGAGCCGTGCAAGAGAATTTTAAACTTTCAGTTAAACTTGATACTCACCCAGGGGCGTAGCACCAAATTCTGGGCCCTGTACACTCTCAATGTCAGTGGGCCCCTATCCATGCCAGTGCACAAGGCGCGTGAGCAAAAAAAAAAAAAAAAGAAAAAGGAAAAAAAAGGGGTATTTATTTAAAATAAAAAAGCATAAATAGGGTTTTAAGCTACACCCTTCCTTGCATCTGATGCAGAACTCTCTACATCTACAAGAATAAAGAATTGGTATTAGCCTCTGAACATACAAATAACCTACTTTTTAAAGCAAGCTCACTTTGTATTTCTAGAGCCATTTCAGTGCAAGATAAACTGCTAAAAACATATGGCCAAGCATCGTTTATTATGTTGACAAATTGTCTTTTAAATGGGGCTCATTTTTGTGTTGCTATGGGCTGAGCTCTAAGGCTGTCAACCAAACAGTCATAACTGGTAAGTATCCACAAGAGGGTGCTTGACAGCGCTTGACATCTACCATTTAGAACAAGTACAAAGATAATGTGAAAGGTTGCAAATATGTTCATTAAAAGTCAAACGTGAAGTAAACATCAGATATGCTTTCCTACAATAGATGCTTAGACTAGCCTAATTATTTGCTATAACACACAGTATTCATCATGGTCAGCAAGTTGCAGAGGTAAAAATGTTTTAAGCCATTTTTCAGCCAGATTGAGACGAATAGCTAATTGTTTTTCTATGTTCTCACCACCTACACCTATCTCTCTCTCTCTCTCTCTCTCTCTCTCTCTCTCTCCCTCGCGAACCAACATACCAAAGTAAGGGGGGGTTGGAGGGGGGAGCTCGCCCTTGAATAGCCTACTTGAACAACGATCTCACCTTGTCTTTGCTCATCTCTAATCTCAGCCTCATCTTCAGAAGAGCTGCCAGGACTGGCCACTGCTGCTGCTGCTGCTCCAGCTGCTGTGGCTGCGCCAGCGCCACTGTTTGTTTCTGAAACTGGTTAATGTTGACAACTAACCTTAGCTGGCCCATAATTGTCTTTATACTTACAGCCACAAGCAGCCTGGTTGGCAACTAGCTAAGCTAAAGACTTCACGTGAGCATACAAACATCAGCAGCAGCTGTCTGGAGTGGACTACGTTAACTTTAATTGGACTTTGCATAACAAGCAAACTCGGTTCACCTTTGGGAAAGAAAGCAGTCAACAGCTGCCTCCCCTCATTCTGCCTTCTTTCTTTTTCTTTCCTCTCTTTCTTCTTTTGACACCCTGATTTATGCTTTTTGGGCAGCATGATGTCTAGCCCCCAGGTCATTCAATCTGGGCTCACTGACGTTACACTTGTCGCCGGTCGCTGTCGGGCGGACTAAACCATTTTGCGCCTCCAAGAGGGGGCCCAATATGTGGGAGGACTGTGACATAAAGTTCATTCTCTCAGTTGATGTTATCAATATATTTGAAATAAATTATGACACCAATTAATTGGAGGGTCCAATTCATTCGAAATAAAAACATCACAAAAAAAAAAAAATCAGGATTTTCATGGGCCCCTCTCCCTACTCGGGCCCTGGGTAGTCAGGTCCACTTTTCCCCCCACTACCACGCCCATGTACTCACTTTTGTGACCTGGCAAGAGACTGGAGAGCAGCTCCAACATAATAACAGCTGTCATTTCTAAGTGCAACTGGACTTGAAGAAGTTTCATTTTTCATCCAAGAGGCTTCTTTAGTTCTGCTTCTTCTAGATCTCAGGAAGCCTCTTGGATAAAAAATGAAACGTCTTCAAAAAACTAGAGCAAGTCCAGTTGCCTACGATACAGCATTTCAAATTATAATGGGTGATTATTGAATGATGAGAATCTTTACCAACAAAATCAAAGTGCAAGTAGTCACTCTGTCAAAGCCCAAGTCACAAACCCAGGTTATTTCCAACCTGAAAGAGGAAAAAGTTTTTGGCATTAACTCATCATTATGAAGTAAATGTTGACTGCACAACATAGTGACTGCAGAACAATGACACCATCAGTGTTTAGATTAGTTCCCTATAAGCCATGCCATGATGGCTTGGTTTACAAAACAAATGAAGTGGTAAACTGTTGCCCAACCAAAACAGGAAGAAGACAGTGTTTTGTTTATCCCCAGTTACCACAGAGAATCAGTCTAGGTTCTTTGCAGGTACTATTATCAGCAGTAGAAATGGCGGACGGTGGAACAACCAAAGTAACTGTGGAAAAACAACTGCAGTGTGTCCTGTGTTGTTGATGGTTGCTGGGCTCTGGGGAGAATGGACAGTGACCCAGCTGTTTTGTGACACCAGCGCTAACAATAATGCTGTTTGGAAATACTAGGGGGGAAAAGTTTTCTGTTTCCACTTTAAGTGAAGAAAACTTTTAACAATTGCCAAGCTTCCCTCAACGTACAGAGGAACAGGCTGCTTGTCAGTGGATCAATAGGCCTGTCACTCACAACATCACACCAACCTCCTGGGAGAGCTCATACACCTACACCACTCTGATCTTTTATCATAAAGAAGCACCACTGGAGTCAGTACCTTTTAGTAATTCATACTTAGAAAGTTGGTTGCTGAAGCGTGACAGCCCTGCAACTTAAATGTCAAATAAGATGAAGAATTGAGGTTGACATGCTTGTTACTTAATGAAATGCATGAGCATGCACTGATTATACAGCTTGCTGATGCTCACAACAGGCCTCATGTTTTGGTACATTTAGCCGAGGAGGAAAGTAAGAGATTTCAGAAACGCCAGCTCACTTTGTACCCAGGTTTGAAAAGCAACAGCAACCTATCATAGTACTCCACTTTTATTCATTCTGAAAAGCAGAGACTGTTCCATTTTGGTATTGTTTCATGAATGATGTCATTGAAAATGTGAGCCACAGCAGTGAAAGTCACTTTGATAAAACTTCCTCTTTTTAAGTTGAGCAATACCTAATCTGACGTTTGCACGAACAGTTCTTGGAGAGCAAACACGGTTCTGTTATTGTGGGCAAACCAACAAACGAAGGCTTTTAGACCAACTGGAGCTTTGCCCTCAGTAACCTCTCAAGCTCCTCGGCCATCTGGAGAACGAGCCGCTGGAAAAACCTCCTCACCACACTGTATTCTCTACAATTATGAACTGAGAGAAAGATGAGCGTGAGGACAGTAACAGGGACGGCCTGGACAGCATCAGACAAAAGATGGAAAACACAAAGGGTCAAGCTGAATATTTGAAACAGACTTTCACATTATCAATCAAAACCAAGCTCCTTATCTACTGGATATTGACTCTGTAGTGTTAACCATTCTAGTGTGAAAGTATCCATTACGTTTTAGGTTGCACATTTTGGGGAACACGCTTGAAGAGTGGTATCATTCTCATTCCCATCTGTTCAGCCCTGTTTCCTAGAAATTACGTTTATATACAACTAATTTGAAACAACTAGTATGTTTTGAGTAGGGATAGACCGATATGGATTTTTTTTTAGGGCAGATGCCGATACCGATTTTTTTCCATCACCCTTAGCCGATGACCGATTATGGACTGCTGATTTTCTTGAGCTGATATTTGGGACTGATACTGCTTTTGCTCCCTCAATTTACATCAAAAAAATGACACAATGATAACAAATATTACAGGTCTCAAGTTTAAAATAAGAAACATTTATTGAACAGTAAAAAATACTAAAACAAGATGGAAAGTTGAGTTAGAACAGGTAGAATATTATTATTATTATTATACATTCAAATAAAAAAAAGAGTTCAGTGCTCTTAAATCTTCCAGTAATGTCTTTATAAAATAAACAAATATTTAAGCTGAAGCGTAAATAAAACAACAGCTACTGTACACAGTAGGATTCGCTGCATGTGCGCTGCAGGGTCTTCCGCCAACACAGAGCTGCCTGTGGATGCCTGTCTGTAAATCATGCCAGGGAAAAATAAATCTGCGAACCCACGCGCGTATCGGCCAATGCCGATACAAGTAAAAAACTCAAATATCGGCCCAATATATCGGCCGGCCGATGTATCGGTCTATCCTTAGTTTTGAGGTAAACGTAAAGTGCATAAAGCGGCTTACATTTTCTATTAACTTGATGACAAAACAATACTAGCGAGTAGCAAAAAATGTTGACCCTGAACTTATCAGCGAAATGTTCAAAATCTTTCCAGCAACGTAGCAAAAGTGCTTTTATTTCCTACACCTAAGACAAGAGTCTGGATGTAAACCCGAAGTTCTGGTGTCAAGGACCTGCACTTTGTACTCCCAACCAGCTCCTTGCAAGGCCTAGGCGATACATGAATGTGGTGTTTCATTACCTGACAGAAATGTTGCCTCTGAACATAATCCAGGCAGTAATTACACAAAAACATAATATAGAAAGCGGTTTAGCAACATACAAACTAAATTTCTAAGAGACAGGATGAGATTTAATGTACCATTTTCAAGTGATAGGTCTCCATTCTACATACATTCTCACTCTGACCTCGTCACATATCGACGTTTGGTCATGGACTTTCTACGTCTAGATATGACGTGCAAGGTACCCTAGTTAGGTTGTTGATGTTCTAGGATGTCGTGTCACGTTCTGCCTGTTACATGAATTGTCTGCTTCAAAATTTACTTCCTTTTTTTTTTTTTTTACAGAAAATATACAGTCTGCCTTCAGTCTCTTTCAAAATAGATGCACTACATTGGTACAACACTGCAAAGTGACATTTTCTTTCCTTTAACAACAAACGCATGTGGTTACATTTAGCCAACACACACTCGTGGCTGGGTTTAGGCAAAAAAAAAAGCATGCGGTTGGGTTTAGGAAAAGAGACAAGGGTTTGACTTTACAATCTTACAGGAAGTTGACACTGCTCTCCTGGTGGTCCTGCCCACCCTGCTCGAACTTTAACCCCCTTAACTTACGTTGTTGTCCCCCTGTGATGCTGCCAGGCGCCATTACAATAGTGGTGACCAACTGCGTATCAAGACGACAGGGTGAAAGGATGGCTTATTTTCAGCAGTGGCTGACGCTAGAGGTCAATGACCAAGCGCTAAAGTTTGACAACTTCGGAGTGAGACTGTGTTGTTACACACCATGTTTTTCATCATCCATCATCATTTTTGAAATTCTTCCTACTCTTAGTTTCTGTTATTGTGATAGGTAAGGTGTTCCAAACTGACATAGCTCTGTACATAACTGATTTCTTCAATGCATTAGAATTTGTTATAGGCAGAGTAAAATGAACCAGTGTTGCCTGTCTAGTGGACTAGGTATGTCTGTCATGAGTATAATTAATCCATTTATATAAATAATATGTTTTTTTTTGTTAACACATATGCTTCTGAAAAATAAAATAAGACTTGCAAGCAATCTTTGTTCCACCATAAGCCATGCTAGATGTTTGTGCATGTATAGAATGTTGGACCTGTTGCCACACTGGAGGGCAAGACAGGCTGCTTTATTTTGGACTATTTTATTTTCTCAGATCTTTTTTAGCAGCATTCGACCACACAGCATGGCAATAGTCAAGACTGGATAGAACCAGCCACACCCCCTCCATAGCTATTTCTGTCCCTTCTATATATATTATAACCTTGTATTGCAATTTCAATGTTATCAAAAGACTGGTCTAGACGTGATTCAGAGATGGCTAGCATATGAAAGATGTTATCATGCAGCAAACTAATAACGTCCTGTACTTTATTTCTAAGACTGCAAATATTCATATGAGCAATTTTTCGTCCCTTCTTTGGTATATTTAACAGCTCTGAATTGCTCCCATAGCAGTCCACCACGTCCACATTTGTCTCAACTTCTCCTGGGTTTTGCAGGGTGTGTGATCAGCTTATCATACCTTAGATAAGCAATTTCCCCTCGCTCTCTTGCTGCTTTCAACATAGGCAACAGCTCGCTTCTCTTCTGCCAGACGACCTCTGTGAAGTCCTCGTTTATAAAAATGTTTGACCCCTTCAGCTTCTTTGCCTTCTCCAGCACCGCAGATCTGTCGTTGAACCTCAGGAATCTGGCAACAATCGGCCTTGGCTTCTCTGTGTTCCCCCTGTAACCATTCTTTCTCGCTGTCCTGTGAGCTCTCTCTATCTCGATGTCTCCCGGAAGTTGCTGCTTTTCCACAAGCAGCTTCTTCACCCTATTCGCGGCCTCCGCCCATCCCTCGTCCAGTGACTCCTCAATTCCCTCAAACACCAGGTTATTGCGTCTGGCTTGGCCTTCTAGGTAGTCCATTTGCAGATTGAATAGAATCACTCAGTGTGTTCACTTTCCCGTTTGCTGTCCTGCTCTCTACCGTCAGTTAAGAAAGCTCATTTTTCACTTCACCCACATCTTTCTGCGTGAACTGCAGACTGGTTTTTAATTCGTGGAGATCCTTTATTGCCTCACCTTCTGTTTGACACCTCCATTATCATCTCAACGAATGACTTATAGGTTCTTTCTTGCTGCACTACTACGTCCATGAAGAACTATTTTTGCTGTTGAAGCAGCTCACGCACCTGCGACATGGAGACGGTGTCCTCATCAGCTTTTTTTGGTGGCATGATGATACTCTCGGCAGGTCGTCAGCAGCACAGCAGCACAACCACAACCAGTGAACAGGAAGCAGAGAGTGCTGAGTTTCATCACATCATCTACGACAGGAAGAAGCTCATAAAAGTCTGTCTAGCTGTGAAAGTGCCTTCCTAAATAACCAAAACCCACTCTGGGCACCAGGCCCTTCCACAGTATGCGTCATCTTCACAGCCAACTTGTGTTTCCCTCATTCTCAAAGGTGAATGTTATAATACTAAAATAATCATTTTATTTATATAGCACCTTTAAAATCAGAGTGTGTGACAGCAAAGCCAAAGCAGAAACGGGACGCTCAGTAGATTAAATGACAACAGAAAACCAAACAGTCCTATAAAACACAAGTGAGACAAAGTGAGGGTAGAGTTAAGATAAAGTTAAAACAAGAGGACAAAAAGTGACAATGTGAAAAAATACAAACAAAAAGACCAAAAACAACAAAAGCAATCAAGGCAATAAAATGCCAAAAAAATATAGAATAAATAAAATATGAAAAAATAAAAAAGATTCTGGCCTCCTGATCATCTTTAATAGGTTTCAGCATACAACTTCAAAGTATAAACACTCAAATACTTGTATGTGGGTGTCTTGCACACTGAATCCCTGTTTAATTCTGGCAGCATCATACACCAGAGGGAAATTAATGTGATTGTATGGATTAGATAAAACTAATTTGCTCAGTGAGTGGTCCTCCCTGTTGTCTGTAGCACTGCAGGAATACACCAGCAAATTACTTGCTCTTACATCCAAGCACTCTCAAGTGTTTGGAGCTCTTATATTTTAGGCTTTTGGTATGATGTATAGGATGACCTTGAGTATATTATTGTTTTTATACCACAGTTTTGTAGTTGACAACTTGACATTTATGAGTAGCTGTTGAGGAGGAGTGTGCCGTCTGTACGACAAGCCAGTTAGTTATTCAAGTAGCAACTGTAGAAAAACAACTTGGCATCTTTACAATCTGGAGAGACTTAACTAAAAGAGGAAGGAGGCCTGATGATCTGTCAAAATATTATTTATCATTAGCACCAGACTTCCATAAAAATGCTCACCCACTTTTTTCTTTTTTTCAGCACATACTGCCATCTGTTATGATAAATAATTAACATTCATGATGAGACATGACACAAAAAGCTTAGCCAGAGACTCTATTTATGGAAATTACAGGCAAAAAGATAAAAATAGATTCGTCCCATAAGGAAAGAAAAAATATATCCCTTCATCACATCACTCATCATCGCCAGTGAATCTCCAAAGCTGTCTGTTATCTGTGTTCACTTACAGCCTCCAGTGCAGCGTCACGGAGGCTTTGAATGGCAGCTGACAGAAAGCTGTGGCTGGTGTGCACACAGAGTGCTGGCTCTCTGTCAGAGACATCATGTTTGACAACATGTTTGACAGCTTGCATCGGCTCTGATTTATGCCACTGGTGTAAAATCTGTCTTTTAGTAAACAACATTCGCAGCTGATCGGAGCCCCGTTCAGATACTGGTAATAAATAGTCCTTGTAATCCCGTTTTCTTAACTAGAAAACATGAGTGTGGTGCCAAGTTCATTGCTGTTGATAAGTTGCTAAGTTACAGGCAGAAAGGGTAAATGACTCAAACTGATGTGGGGGAAGCTGTGTTTAATTTTGAGGGTTTTTTTTTTTTGGGATATTTTTTTTGGGCATTTTTAGCCTTTATTTGATAGGACAGACAAGCGTGAAGAGGGGAGAGAGAGAGAGGGAGTGACATGCAGCGAAGGGCCACAGGCTGGAGTCGAACCCAGGCCGCTGCGGCAACAGCCTTGTACATGGGGCGCCTGCTCTACCACTAAGCCACCGACGCCCCAATTTTGAGGTTTTGACACTCATTTGAATGCAAGTCAGCCAAATACAATGCAAGATCTGGCCTGACTGTGTAATGCGTAGCTATGTATGACAGTCTCTTAGTCAAACTTTTGTAAGTAGACTGTAAAATATTTGTTTTGCAGTTTGGAGCCAACTTACAGTTTAGTAAAACCGATCTCAAAACAAGATCGCAGTCAGCTTCACCTGGGTTTTATCTGTCTGCGCTGTACAGATAACTAATGTTTCCTGTTTGTGTTTGCAGGAGATAACATTGGATGGGCGGACTTATTTGGTGATAAACTAGATGCCAGTCAAGTGGAACAGTATTTCCTGAATGAGTGCTGTAAGTGTATGCATGTATACAGTATTTGTGTCTATATGCTCGAATATGTGTTATTTACTTTTAGCATCTGCGTATGTTTGTGTGTTCAAACATTTACATGATGTGTGTGTGTGTGTGTGTGTTTGATGAAGTGCTTGTCAGATATGAGGACCATCGTAAAGTGAGTCCCTGGGACAACCTCAGTTAACTGTGCCTTCGATATTTTGTGTGCTAAACACATCCATGTTGAAAAGAGAGCCGCATTTTGAAAACAGTTAAAAGAAGTGACTGGGGACTGTCACAATCTTCATGGACATTGTATATAGTCACCTCTTAAGTTAACCAATGTTAGCAAAAAGCTAGCTAATGATC
The DNA here is from genome assembly GCF_011397635.1 of Epinephelus fuscoguttatus. Taxonomy (NCBI): domain Eukaryota; kingdom Metazoa; phylum Chordata; class Actinopteri; order Perciformes; family Serranidae; genus Epinephelus; species Epinephelus fuscoguttatus. The sequence goes on along the minus strand of NC_064763.1, from coordinate 29,795,667 downwards.
TATGTCAGCAGGGGTTAGCCTGATGTAAGATCACCAACATCAGTCAGGTTTGCTCTCACCTTTTTTCTTTGGTAACATTAAAAAGATTTGGAAACAGAAAGGTTGGTTGCTGACATAATTTTAGTACGACATGTATTATTGTTAGCCGGAGAAAATTAAGGCTAATGTTCCTTTTTTTATATAATCTCTGTAAGAATATACATGACTTCTAGTACCCTGTCGTGAATCTATTGCATACTTTAGGCCTTGGTGTTAGCTTTTGAAGCTATGTTGCCTGACACACAGAAACTAAAACTATCTAATACAGTCTGCAGCACCCAGCTAAACTGAACCGATGTCACGTTTCTTTTAGGGCGTGTGTCCACATAGTCTTTTTCTTCAGCAGGAAAGTGGCATGGTGACGGGGAGTGCAACCCAGTGCTGCAGACACATTAGATTTGTAGCTTACATGACACGCCACTGCAAACTGCGCCCCCCAGTAGTACCAGACAAACCTGCCATTGCAACAGTTATCTGAACCCTGTTAAAATGTGACACTGTAGTGAATATACGAGGCCGAACATATCAGTAATCCACTTTATGACCCATTATACACAAAGAAGTCATTCACTTTATAAGTAATCAAACGCAAGCCTTACCATACCCCAAACCTTAACCGCTGCTCTTTTAACTAGCTAATTGCTAACTTAGCATTTTCGCCAGGGTGTCCATATCCATGTGCCCTGGAAAAAGGCAAACCCATCTCTGCCGTGTTTCTTTTTTCTTTTCTTTTTTTTTTTTATAAAATAGTCAATAGCATCTATAACAAAATTATATGCTTATTCTATAACTATAAATCAACTCTTAAAATTGTTAAATTAATATTTTCTTAATTTGTTATTTTCTTTGGTACTTTCTGTTTTATACAGATATGCAATGATGATTGCTGGGTAATATATATGTTGATGTTATCCAATGTCAAGTCTCTGATCATGTGACAAGATGATATGTGCATGATAGCGTGCACAAGGAGCCATCATGCATGTGTTCTCTTCTCATAGGGAACAACTGAAAAAGACGCTAGACATAGGCCCTTAGCCAAGCTTGTCTGACTTAGCAACAGTAACTAAGGGAGGCGGGAATTTGGATTGATCAGTTGTTGAACTGATAGTGGAAGTAATCCATAATTGTAGCCCTTGTGGCCAACAAAGGTTTTTTGTTGTGTCCCAATTCTATCACGTATAAACATTCTGTAATAAGCCTCTAAAATCCATGAATGCTGTCATTTTAAAGTGAGTGTTTGTTTTTGTGTGTGTGTGTGCAGTTTTGCAGGAGTATCCAGAGAGTTGCGACTGCATTAAGACAGATGTCGAGTGTGTGGAGGTCAACCTGCGGGATGTTCCTCTACTCTCCCCAAATGTTACCTTGCTGTAAGTGTCCTCTGACTGTAATGACTCTATGATGACTCTGTGTGTGTGTGTGTTTGTACTTCTCTCCGTGTGACAACCAATTTGAGTTCAAAGTGGGAAGCCTTCACAGTCCTCATTGACTCAAGTAGCTATTTTAGACCAGCGTTTCCCAAACCTCTCTTGGACTGCCTCTTGTCCTGCACGTACCAGATCGCTCCCTGCTCCAAAACAGCTGATTTAAATGATCAGCGTGTTATCAAGCAGCTCCAGGAGTTCATCACGAGTTTATCCATGTACTCAAATGAGTGTTCCTTGGTGCTGTTTCAGGTTACTGTTTCTGTCCTGGGAGATGTAATTAGCAGCAGAGAAATTGATAATGAAAACATTAATCCTGTTACAGATAAATAACTAGAACACAAATCAGTACAAGCTGAATCCCCAGGATGATAACAGTAATGGGTCAATTATATGGAGTGAATGGAGCAGTGAATGAATGTTTTACTGACAAAGGGCTCTGGCTGAACAAATGGGAAAAAGTCCAAATCCACTTACCATGATTGTCCTCAAATGATTAAAAAAAATCACCCAAATGTTTAAAACTTTCCTTTGCCCTTTTGTTGGATTTTGCTCTCTGCCTTTTTTGCATTCTTAGCCATTTTCAACCATCTGCTTTATTTCTGACCTTTCATTGGCGCCCTAGGTTGGCATCTTTGTATTGCTCTTTGCAGTCTGATCCCCAGATTTAACACTCCTGGTCTCGTTTGCAATGCATCCGAGAAAAAAGGCTACATCACCGTTTATTTACCAAAGTATGCTGAACGAGTGTACATATGTATATGGTATGTGGTGCGTATGTGATTTTGAACAAGCACGTTTTCCATCCATCCATCTATCAACCATTTTCTATTTCCACTTGTAGAGTCATGGCAATGGATGAGAGTTTTGTCTTCTTTTTATGAAACTGTCACATACTGCAGTGCTCCCACATTCATCTCTGTCACAGATTCTCTGTGTCTGAGGCCTGATTGGTTCATTGAATCATCCATTCTTTTTCAATTTGGTCTCTCAGTGAGAGGTCTCACACTATTGATCGCTTTGTTCCCTCACAGCCAATAAAAACACTTTTAAATTATCTATAATTGAGCTTCTAAATGTCAGCTCCTTAAAAGGCTGTTTATTTTTGAACAATTTTGTTGATTCCCTCCGTTAAAGAATCATTAATTTCCCTAAATTTGCACTTATACTCTGATTATTAACCCTCATTTAATGAAGCCACCCTGTTTCTCCTGATCAAATATGGACTGATGGTGGAGTAGTCATCCGTAAAATGACCTGTAGCCCTTTGTTTCTCATCTTCTGAATCTTCAGTCTTCACTCTAATTTCGCCTCCTCTTATGTCTGTAGATTTATCAGCCTGCACCGCCAGAGCTTATCAACAAAATCTGCAGACTTTGCTGTTGTTGTCTGGGACCAGCTACAACAAAGCTGTAGCTGGTGGCAGCTTAAAAGGATCACAAGCTAATGTTGAGATGTTTGTGACTTTACTGAAGCATTAAGTTTTGTGATTTCTGCCAGGTGTTATGCATATACTGTAATTCTCAAAACACCTTTGACCTTAATATGATATTTCAGTTTGTTTCAAAGTGGCATTTAGATTTTTGTTGTACAATTTTGCATATTTGCATTAATATGCCAGTTTCCTCTCAAACTGTTACCTCCTTAGTTTTATTCTAACTGGGATGTTACACCTAAGAAAGCAGGGGATTTTACATATGTTCTTCTTTGCTTTTATAACCACTCCATTTTTATTCTCTCATAAGTAATGCTGTAACTTTCTCTATTCTCACCTAAGCCAGAAACCAAATTTCAAGCTCCAGTAAGTACAGGACTGGATTCTCTCTGCTACTTTAGCTTCTCTGCAGTGGCTGCTTTTTAGGTGTAGAATCAATCCCACGGTTTTACTTTTTAGGCACTGTCTAGCCTGCGTTCGAGTTTCAAAATGTGACTAAACCCACCACAAAAATGCAGTCTGAGATCCAAAAAGGAGACAGAGCCTTTGATATGATTGCACCCACATAGCAGCACCCACTGTCCACCAACATCAGTCCAGTTATACACACATATCAGCTGTGATTGTTGTAGTTTTTACTCTTATTTTCTGTTACTTTTTTACATGCAGTTTGCTAATGGCCTGCTGTTTCTCGTCTGTTTTAGTATCCTTCATTTGTTTGATGTTTTATCTTATTTCCACAGACACTCTCCATCTGATATTCAGATTTATTGTAGTCAAGCTGTTTCTTGTTCTCAGTAGTTGTGGAGCACTTTGTAAAGCTTCCCCTTCACATGATGTATGAATAGTTAAGAGGAATGGTCTCAGATTTTCCACATCAAAATCAGTTTAGTTGTCTTGGCTTTGGAGAGGCTTCGTCAGGTCTGACAGCCGTGGAGATGACACGCTTGAGTTTGGAGAGGATTGGTTTTAAAAATTGGGATATTTTGGTCCTCGCTGCATCAATCCTTTTCAATTCACAAGTCCCCCAACTTCATGTAAGTGCGATATAAAATTGCTGGAGTGCCCCTTTTGTTAGGTAAACTGTTTCAGTATTTGTAGATGACGATGACGAAAGTCCGCGGTTGTTATTGTTGGTTTACAAGGCAAGACGGGCAGCTTTATTTGTATAGCACAAGGGCAATTTAAAGTGCTTTACAGAGTAATAAAATATAAAACATAATAAAGGATGCAGATGGATAGATATAAAGAGATATAAAAATTAATTACTAAAAGATTTACAATTAAAAAAACACCATTAAGAATAGCAAAAGTGCAGATGAGAGGTGCAAAGATGAAATTTAAAATCATTTAAAGTCTAGAAATAAGGTTGCAGTCATTACAGTGTGGAGTAGGCAGTGTAAAAAAGGAATGTTTTTAGCTTTGACTCAAAGGTGGTCAGAGTCCGGGCTTGTCTGACATCATCTGAGAGGTTATTCCAGGTTTGTGCTGCATGAAGACAAAACACTGCTTCACCATGTTTTGTTCGGACTCTCAGGACGGTCATTGGGCCGGCCCCTGATGTCCTCAGGGTCCTAGAAGGTCCATATGTCACAAGCATGTCAGAGATATATTTGGGCGCTGAGCTACAGAGTGCTTTATACAAATCAGGTCTGAGTGACAGTTAACCAGTGTAAGAATTTTATAACTGGAGTAATGTGGTCATATTTCCTAGTGTTTGTCAGGACCCTAACAGCAGCATTCTGAATAAGATGAAGTTGCGGAACAGCTTGTTTTAAAAGTCATACAAACAGACCACTGCAGTGATCTAATATACTGGATATAAAGGCATGGGTGAGCCTTTCAAGGTCTTGTTGTGACATTATTCCTCTGAGTCTAGCAATGTTTTTAAATGGTAGTAGCCAGGTGACGTTATGGATTTGATGTAGCTGTGGAAATTTCAGTCTGAGTCCAAGATAACAACAAGGTCTCTTGCTTGACTCCTAGTTATAAGACAGAGGGATTTGAGGTGAGAGCTGACACGCTTTCTTTCTTTCTGTGGCCCAGAGAGAATTATTTCAGTCTTATCTCTATTGAGTTGCAGAAAACTATGACACATCCAATCATTTATAGTGACACAGACGTTCTACAGGTCCATAATCACCTGGTGAAAGCGATGCGTATATTTGCATGTCATCTGCATAGTTATTGTAGGCTACATTATTTTGTATGATTTGGCACACAACATTTAATCCAAGATGGGCCTGATCTTTCATTTCAGTGCTATAAAAACCTGCATACAGGGCACTGATTATGATATTATATCTACCTTAAGCGTCCTAAATAATATATAATAATCTGTATTAGTAATTAAAAAGTTCAGGCCTTTTTCTTCTAACGTTAATACAACTTACTAATGGCCTCTCCGAAAAGTTCCTCTTTGTTTTTATGATATGAGCCTTTTATGACTGTGGATAATGACTATTGCATCAACTCTTCCTCGTCTTCAGCAATACCATCTGTTTGAATATCCTGCCTTGTGGAAACATCTCACGTGCCGATACCTCTCTTCCTGCTTGGACTGTAGGTCTCCTTATCTTATCGTCTTTTAAACTTGATATTCAATAACTTTATTGTTAGCACTTGAGCAAATTACTTCCAGAATTAAAGCTAATATCATATCTGTCTTCTCTTCAAATGAAGACAGTCAACAGAGGGATTATATTGTTCTTAACTCCGAGCTGTGCTGCCCTGATTTGCAAAACGGAAAGAACAGAAAGGCAGCTGAAATATGATGATTTCCCCTCCTGGGATACACTGGATGGAGAGATGATGATGACAATGATCTTGAAGGATTGTGAATTATTCAAACTACATCTGTCATAGCTCCATCCAAAATGTTGTTTCCACATGTCCAGCTGGCGTGAAAAAGGACATCACTTCATCCTCATTTTGCCTTCTCTGCATCCTGTATGTGTGTGTGTGTGTGGATGTGGTGAATATAAATTTACGCTCAGCCGTTTTTGTCTTTCTGTTTTTATCTTTTCTGTCCTATGAAAGTCAAGTTTTAAACTCTGCCTCTAACAGATGGTGCTTCTATTCTTCTGGAAATGTGAAGCAGAGTTTTTACAAGTCAATAAAGTAGCAGTAGTTAAGTCTTTCATGTGACTGTTCACGGTGCATAATGCTTCAGACCTTTCATCCACTCTCTCCCTCTTTGTCTGAGTTAGTGTGTCACAATACAGGATTCTCCAACTTCAATACAATACCTTGAGAAAATTGAGAAAAATATTGAACACCATTTTTGATACTACAGGGGAAATTGACGGCATACAAGTTAAGTTTTTTATTAAAAGATAAATGCTGGTATAATGAGCCTATAAAATGACATTGATGACTTTTTCTTTTTTGGTTAGTGGCAGAGAACAGCAGAATGACTGTAAACATTAACAGTTAGAGAGAGTGAGAAAGCGCAGTTTTAAAACCGTTTCAAAAATTCTGTATTTAGATGTATTGATAAATCTGTATTTTTGATAACACTAGTCTGAGTGTGTCTGTTTGTATATGCAAACTGTGTTGTGTTTTTCTGAATGTGGCATTTCGTGGCTTCTGTTGCAGGTCATTGAAGAGCAATGAGATCCAGGTGTTGTCTGATTTTGTCTTCTCAGAATACTCTTCTCTACAGAGACTGTGAGTATTTCTACGCTGCTTTCCACATCCTCGCAACACACACCTGTTGTGGGTACATTCAGAACTTACGTTTCTACATTTATCATGTATAACTGTGGCTAATTAGAGGAGATTTTATAGCAGGTGTTAAGAAAACCAGTGGGGAAAAAAACATGAATGAATGGTGAAGCAAAAAGCAGAAATGGTTATCAAATAGCCAATACGAAGGCAGGTAAGTTTTTAAATGCAGTTCCTTACAGGGCTGCTCTTTATTTATGGCTCCAACTTCTTTTTTACGCTCTGTGCGCTGTTACACTCATTGATGATACATGTATTCATTGATCAGGTGTATGGTCAGGCATCACAAAATATACTGTACTCAGATGCTGGATAAATTATAAGATCAGAGGACCACAAAATTAGGTCAGGCGGGGAATGGAGCTCCTTAAGAAAATGCACACATTGCTATCCAGGTAATTGGATTTTTTTTTTTTCTAAAAAAAATCTGTTAAAAATCACACTGTAAAATAGAAAAGAAAAAATGTAAATGAGGTCAAAAGTAGCTATAAATATCATAAATTCATACAATTAATGGAAACAAACATTAAATCAGTACTTAGAATACGTACTAATTGCCCCTTTATAGCGATACTACACTGTTACAAAAATGAAGGGAACACTGAAATCACACATCAGATCTTGATGACAGAATTATTCAAGTTGAAAATCTGTACTGATGTACATTGTATTGTTTGTTGAGAACAAAATGACGTATAACATCGATCAGTGGAAGCCTAAATCATCAACCCACTGAGTGCTGGATTCAAAATCACTCCGAAAATCAGAGTAAAAAATTGAAATCACAGGCTGATCCAACTCGAGTGAATTTTACCACAGCAACTCATAGCATGACTCAGTAGTGTGTACAGCCCCCGCCTGCCTCTATGCACTCCTGCAAATGTCTGGGCATGCTCCTGATGAGTTGGCGGATGGTGCCCTGGGGATATCCTCCCAGACCTGGATCTGACCGTCATTGAGCTCCTGGACAGTCAGTGGCAGTACTTTGCAGCAATGGATGCAAGGATACATCACGTCCCTTATGTGATCCATTGGATTTAGGTCAGTGAAACGAGAGGGCCAGTCAATGGCATCAATGCCTTCATCCTTCAGGAACTGCCGACACACTCTGGCTGCATTCTAATATTTCACCTTCTGGGGTTAATTCATCTGGGGCCTCGTTTACAAAGGGTGCGTACGCACAAAAACGTGGCGTACGTCCTTTTCCACGGCAGAGTTCAGATGTATCGAGTGAAATGACTGTGGAAATGTGCGGAGCCTCACGCCTACTTCATGGCTGGCGTACGCACGTTTCTAAGCTGTTGATCCTTGGGCGACACAGAGGTGATGCTGAGAAACTGTTATAATAAATAAATGTGAAAACAATTAGTCCTCAGAGTGATGTGCACACATCAGAGAAACATCAACAATTAACACTGATGAACAGTTAACACACCCGCGTGTCTGCAATTAGATGAGTGGATATAAAAGCATGCGCAAAGTGGTGCCGAAAAATACCGTTAACAACAACGGCTGCTTTAGCAGTAGCAGAAGATTTGTAAATGGCGCAATACGAAGAAAGCGTGTGTTCAGAGACAGATGGCACTGGCTCATCAGCTGCTTTAGGTTCCTGAGGCCAATCCTCCTGGAACTGTGCGCAGAGCTGCAGCCGGCAGCGCGAGGCGGCGAGGAGCCATGCGCTGCCTGTATCCATACAGGTTCTGACCACACTGGGGTTCCTAGCTCCAGGGGCATTACAGAGGGAGCTGGCCGACCAATCGGGGCTGTGCCAGTCGACCCTCAGCCGAGCCATGCCAGCTGTGTGGGACGGACATGCCTGGCATGTCAGCCAGGTATATCAAATTCCCATACAATGCAGCTTAACAGGCCAACATTAAAGTGCAATTTGCGGCGACAGCCGGTTTTCCTAACGTTATCGGAGCTATCGACTGCACACACATGGCTACAGTATAAAAGCACCATCACAGGATGAATTTGTTTATGTCAACAGGAAGCATTTTCATTCGATCAATGTACAGATCATATGTGATGCGCAAATGCAATTAATCAACATTGTGGCGAGGTGGCCTGGTTTAACGCACGATTCATACATTCTGAGTAACAGCATGGCTGGGAACAGACTACAAGCTGGCACTGTGCGCAATGGGTGGCTTCGTGGTGAGTAATTTATTTGTTTAATTGTCCTAATATTAATCCCCCTGATGCGCGCTGAGCATGTGCGCCCCCAAATATTATCCTGCCTTCACAGCATCAGTACTAGTCAGTGGTTAAAGTTAGTGACTTGCTGTTTTTGCTGGTTAAACTGCAGCTTCAGAGCTTTCTAACAAGCCCCTGATTGTCTCTGTGTGTAAAGTACTCATGTCAATAAACCCGTGCGTAAAGTGCGACATTTCTTGATCAGCCACACCTTTTCCCCGGTGCACTTCTGCATTCATTTTCAACAATAGTGTGTGATCCGTGTAAGTGGTGTATAAAATTTACAAAAGGAAACTGTAAATCCAGTTAACATAATTATTTGTCTGCTTTCAATTGACCCCAGGTGACTCTCTGTTCAAACGGGGTGAGCTCCTCCTCCCCTGTCCCCCCGCCTGTTTTGGCCACACTTTGGCAGTGGGCAGCCCTCCTCCGCTTCACGTCCATCTTAATGTCGGACCACTTCTTTTTTAATTCTGCGTGTGTACGCTTTTCTGTCCCTACAGCATTGACAGGCTCACACACGCTCTCCCACTCGCTCCTCTTACGTTTAGTATTGATGCCGGAGGACAGCTTGCCAAAAAGTACATTTTTGTGCGCCTCCACTTCAGTGAGCGTCTCCAATTCGCATTCTGTGAAGTTTTTCTTTTTTCCCGCCTTACTTATTCTTTTGTTTTAGTTTTCTGATCGTGCAGAGAGGGGAATCTTGATGTTTTCTGGATTTAAGCATACGCCATGTTTCAGTAGGAAATCCAGTCTTTGTACATGAGGCCCCTGGTGTTTAGTAATTTGAAGGCATTCTCTCCATCTTTCCAGCCCTGAAGACACCGTGTTTTACTATTAAACTTTTGTTACTCATGTTTCAGTTTCCAGTAGACAAATGGATCTCTGAAGGCGGAGCCAAAATGAGCTCAATACACATAAAAATGTACAATGTGCCTCATTAGCTTTCTAGTTCTTGTTGTTTTTGAAACATGATAATTTTATGTACATGGAATGATTTCATCAGCGATCCTTTCTCAGTCAGTTAATCTGTCTCTTAACTCACTGTAGATGTGATGGCAGCACTGACAAGTCGACAGTATTAATGCTTTGTGCACGATGTGATTTCATTGGGATGCAGTAAATCTCTCTACTGGTACCTACTGTACCTTTGGAAAATATGTTGTTTTTTTCTTGTATAAATCACTGCCTGTTTCTGCAGACTGACCCAGACAAAGTGTCATTATGTTGAATAAATCATAGGCATATTGCATGAGTGATGTTAACTGAGACAGACTGCAGTCAGAGCAAAAATAATGCTGTCAGCTGATTATGAGGCAACCAGAGGGACAGTTACAAGTCTCTCTGACATCAGCAAGTTTTATTTCCAAACCCTTTTCTAATGCAGTTTTTATTATCAACTATGCATCATGTCTGGTGCCATTTGCATCACGCTGCCTCATAAATCATCATGACAAATACCAGACACAACTCGGCCTGTCAACACTGACATGATATATCCATTCTAATCATCAAGCTCTCAATGCATTTACTATGATTAGATTTAGTTTCCCATATACGCTCACACATTGGTGTCAGGCTGGTTGTTCATCAAAATTTCATGACAAGATAGAGTGATGCACATCACAGGTTTACAAGACTATATATGGGGCCAGTAGATTAGTTATGAGGCTCAAATGGTGAACGATAAATGGACCAAAGAACTGAAGCTTTCTCTTTTTGTGTTGGCTTTTGTAATTCTATTTTTGAAAGGGTTTTGTGCTCTTGTACTGAATGAGGCTAATTCTGAAGATTAGTACCAAAGTGTACAATGACGTTGACAACTATAAATAGTTTTTATCATGTGATTCTGTCTGCAGAATCTAATTGGTAAGGGTTATGCACATTTACAAACATATTTACTGGCCAAAAAAAATGAATTGAGAGTTACACATCTCTGAGCTTAGATAAAGGACCAAAAGTTAGTAATTACTGGCGTGTAATTTCTGTCTTTTTAAGGGTTTTTAAGGGTCATAATTTGCATCTGAGCAACTGTTTGTCCCCCTGCAGATGACTGTCCTCTGTGTTGGTGGAGAATATGCTGCTGAGGGTATTATCCTGTCATTCTTACTGAAGTGTTAAAAGGAAAAGAAATGCTCGTGCAGCGAATAGTAATAATGATACAATTCTGACAACGGGGTTTAAATCACTTTGACATCTTACTCTGGTGTTTGCATGCATTCAAGCAGTGATTCGTTGCAGTCCAAAAGTGGGTTGCAGGTCCATGGTAGATGGACCGCAAGTGAACATGTCAGGTTTGTACACTTTATTTTTAAGTACAGTGACTTTCTAACGCGTAGCTTTTATGTCAAAGCGCCATTTCCTGCTGTAGAGTGAGTGACTAATGGGCAGCCACATGACAGAGACAGCACACTAGCTTGACGACATGGCCAAACGCAATAACGTTGAATATACTTCACTGTGTGGACCTTGAACCAGTGACTAAGAAGAGATCTGGACCCCGTGGCTCGGCCAGTTGGGGACCACTGCATTAAAGAGATCAATGGTTAGAGTTTTGGATGAATTCTGACTTTTTTAATCTGCTTTCAGGTTCTTGCAAAACAACAGCCTCCAGATCATATCCAAACATGCCTTTAGGGGCCTGCACAGTTTGAAGAGGTTGTAAGTACCCTGCTCACTTCATTAATGATGTCAAAGAGGAACACCGCCAAAATGAACAATTCTAGTGTTTATTTCCATGACCAGGAAGTTCAATCAATATTTGTGAGCATAAGGCACTCTCTCTCAAACCCAGAAACCAGAGAAAACTTGAGATGTCGTCAAGTATAAAGTCTGAATTAATGTTTTCTTTTTGATAACCGATTGAGCCTTATTCTATTGTAGTGTTCTCAATTCAGAAACAGAAAGTGTACCCACATACTCAGAACATTCCCCTGGATGCTCTCTAACATCATTCACTATTTATTGTCTGTGGAGCACCACCAGACTATATACATGATGACATCACAAATTTGAGTTTTAGCGCTCTAGCTTTTTGATTTGGAAGAGAGTTGTTCAGATTTACTAAAATTTTGGACTCTCTTAGACCATAGGAATAACGTGTATGAATTTTGAAAATGGGTGGAGTTCCCCTTTAATTGTTCCTGTAACAACTACTGTATATGGATTTTATTTTTCTTCTACTGAAATAGTTATTCATATCATATGGTGTGTTTATCCACAGAGCAGTTCTTGGTTATTTCGTATCCATAGAACACAACTTGTGGAAGAGAGGTCTCCTAGTCCTTTCAAATGAGTTTAGGGAGCCATTGAGGCAAAATCTAAGCTTTTCAAGTGTGTGGACAGGAACAGCTCTTTCACCCACCTGTTGTGAGATGGAGGTTGAGGGTGTTTCCAGTTAAGGAGTATGAGTCACCTGGCCAACAGGGTGGTAAAGGCAAAAACAGTCTGCATGACTTTGGAGGTAAAAAACAATAAATAATGATTTTAATGCTGCAACATTTTGGTGATGTGACGAAGACTCGTCACTGAGTACGGGCAGCACGTGGTAAAGATGGCACTTGGTGAAATGCTCACACATGGTTAGCCACACACATTATTTACCCCTCTCAATTTGGTGAGTGCACGCACCACAATAAAGCCCCAGCCGCAATTCTACATACACCGCAATACAATACAATGCTGAGGAAATAAAACAGACATTACAGTTTAGATTCATTACAGTGTTGATGGGACAGGTCGGTGTTTCTGAAAAAGTATACATTTTTTGGGGATTTTCTGTTTTGCTGTGGACGTCCTCGATTTTGTTTTCTCACTATTTTTGTTAATAAAAGCACCTCAAGTCATGTTTTTGCAACTCAAGCCATCATGTAGACCTACGTCAGGCAAACTCATTTGTGTTCTGCTCATCCCTCTCCTACGCACCTGTTTGAAAATAGATGTGTGAAGTATTCCTTTGTTCTCCTTTGAGTTTTTTTTTTTTTTACTCCAAACTGACTGCTGTGACATGATGTAAGTCTGAGATAGCACACAAGGGAAAGCAAAGGAATAAAGTCAGTATTGGAAGGATGCCAGGCATCATAAGTTGAGTTAACATTAACTAAAATCTATTTATGCTGTTTATTAATGCCAGTCCAAACACACCTTACATGAGAGAGCATGTTCGGGTCACAAAAAAGCTGTTGAGGTCATTTTTGCTACAGTGAGGTGTAGCTGTCTGCAACTGTGTATGAAGGCAGCAATGATTTTCTGTCAACATTGATTAATACCCTTGTTATTTTATTTTTTTAAATCCATCAATGATTTAGTTTATGAAATGTAGAAACACAGTGCCCGATGCCCAACACAACTAGATTTGTGTGACCAAAAGTCAAGGACCAAAAGATATTCAGTTTGATTTTCATTTATTTCTTTGTTGCACATCTCTACTTATGTATATATAAATTTTGTATCATTAGTCAGTCTTGAAACTTTTAAACTTTTGTCTTTTTTACATATGGCTATTGGCACCTTCATAAGCCATTTTTGGCCTCTAACCTCTCATGCACAACGTTCAAACTTTTATATTCTCACTGTCTTTTTATAAACATGCATCTGCATAAAAAGTAAACCAAACCAAAAAAAAGGCAGCAAATCCTGACATTTGAGAAGATCTTTTTTTTTTTTTTTACTATCAGTGCTTGAAATGTTCAGAGAAAAGAAGAGGCAAGAGTCAGAGAATAGAAGATAATTCTCTTTTTCTCTGCTTCTTGCTCTTCCTCTCAGGTTTCTCAGTGACAACTTGATATCCTCCCTCAGTCCTGGTGTGTTCAGGGATCTCCATCAGTTAGAGTGGCTGTGAGTAACACACACACACTTGCACCTACACATGAGGAAGTCATTGCATTTTGTACTCTGCTGTGGTTTTATACTGATGTAGCTGGAAGGACACTGTGTGGCTGTTGAGCGCATTCAAGGACACACTTAGTTCTGGCATCATGTGTCTGTATGGGGTGCTCATGCTCCGTTTTTGGGTTGTCTGGTTTTATTAACATTTGAGATATAGATGACAGATTGACCCATACAGCACATGAGCATCTGGAAATTCCTTTCACAATTAGATTTGTGGCTTAGGGTCCTTCCTGAAAACAAAAATCCCCTCGATGTTCTGAGAGTCATCTGGGTTGCAAGAGAGCTGGAAACCAACTCAGTCTCAAATCAAAGTGTTTCATAGCTACGTTGGTCCACTGGTGTTGCGTATTAGTTTCACAATAGCAACTCTAAATTGTGGGATGTGTTTTTTATGTGTGCATGGTGTTGTTGTCAAGCAGTGCTTCACTTCACCTCTGGTTTATTTTTGTACAAACAGCTCAGATTAATTCCTTATTGGAAAATTCTTACAATTTTGGAAGTACACTTCATTTTCTTGCCGAGTTAGATTGAAACTTTTCCCACGTACACAGTATATGCCAAATATTACGCTTGCACCAGTATTTTTCTTGCAAGAACGTGTTCTTTAGTTCAATCTTAAACGCGCTTGAGGGAAGATTTTTTTAATCTTCTGACAGACCAAGGCTGGTTATTTTTCCCCTGTCTCCACTTGCCATGGTAAGTTAAGCTAATCATGTCCTGGTGTAGCTTCATATTCAGCTCTCAGACATGAGAGTTGTTTTGATCTTCTTGTGTAGTTCTTGGTAGGAAACCAAATGAGGATATTTCCCAAAATGTTGATCTATCCTTGTTATAACTTTAATAAATCTTTTTTTGTTTCAGGGTGTTGGATCATAACCCTCTAAGCAGCTTATCCCAGGACACCTTCATCGGGCTCCAGTCCCTCATGTACCTGTGAGTTGCATCTCTTAAAATCTTTTCTTTCAGTTCTGGCTGATCTCAATGTCAAAGTTAGGCCAACTTTTTCTGAGTTTTCGAAGATGAGAATCGTAGGGTGATGATTTCAGCTGTGGTGCAGCACCCAGCAATGTCGCCTCACTACAAGAGAGTTCAAGGTTTGTACCTGCCAGCCAGCTGGCACCCTTCTTCGTGGAGTTTGCATGTTCCCCCCGTGTCAGTGTGGGTTTTCTCCAGGTACTCTGGCTCCCTCTGACAGTCCAAAGACATGCAGGTTAACTGGTGACTCTAAATTGCCTGTCAGTGAGAATGTGAATGTAAATAGTTGTCTGTCTCTATGTGGTAGCCCTGTGATAGTTTGGCGACCTGTCCAGGATGTACCCTGCCTCTCACAGGGTTGTTGTCGAAATCTGGTGCTCGGGCAGTGACTTGCAGTGTCAGAAACCAAAAAAAAGGGTCCTTTAACATCGGCATGATACATGACTGGTCCCTGTAATAGAACAAGAACAAAAGTGAAGCTGCCGAAAGTCCAAGTAGGGTTGGCGAAAGGGGTGGTTGATGGGTCCAACAAACACTGACTTTCACCCCGTATCGATGTATTGTGTAAGTTTTGAAAGAGACTGTAAGTAAACGATAAATTTCCTATGAAAACGGAAGTATATTTTGAAAGAAGCATGCAATACATGTAACAGGCAGAACTTGACCCACCATCCCAGAACATCAACAACCAATGCACCCAGGGTACTTTGCACGTCGTATCTGGACGTGGAAAGTCCATGACCAAACGTCGATATGTGACGAGGTCGGAGTGAGAATGTGTTGCTGAAAAACTCTTGAACATACAGCACCGTGATAACAGCTACCTTAGATGGGAAAATTTGAAATGTACTTTGATTGTTTTAGTGTGTTGCATGTCCCATCGGTTGACATGGAGGGTCCAGGGTTTATGACCTGTACTGCAGCCAGCCACCAGGGGGTAATGGAGATGTTTTGGCTTCAGTTTTGGGGTCATGTCATCCATCTGTATTTACAGTCTGTGGTCAGACCACAATGATACATGTCTGTTAATTTTTAGATGTCCTGTAGTTCAATTCACAAAAGCCCATATAAAACATGTGGTGCTTGAAATTCAAGAGGCATGCTGGAACTTTTTCTCTGTTTTCTTTAATTGATTTTCCGCCAGAGAAGATAAGGAGCATACGCGCTTGTCAAATGTGGGCTAAGTTGTTCTCTGTGAATAATTTGCATTGTTAAATTTCACACCTCATTTTATTCTCCGTCATGTCTTTGTATTACAGTGGTGGTCAAGTATTAAGCGAGTCAGTGGAGTCTTACAGTGGATGTCAGATCTCTCCCCTGGCAATTTAATTGTGCGTGACCCACAACAGCAAATGAGACCATCGGTGTGAAGATGAGATATTTCTATATAGTGTATATCCATACCTTTAGGAAACTGTCTCCGGGTCCGCCCCAGGTCGCTTCCAGGATGAAACGATTTACGGCACTCAGACGGCACACGTCATCTTACCTAGCTGCTTACATTTAGTGACTTTTATAAATAGTCACTATTCCTCCTCCTCGACCCGACGTCCGCGGGGAGTTAAAATAGCAGCAGTCAAGTTCTGTAAAAGCACTGGACTCACCAACAGTCAGCCATGTCTCAGTCACACAGAGAAAATCCAATCCTCGGGAAGTCAGGAAATCCTTCAGGATAAATGTTTTGTTTGCTAGCGATCTAGCATTTACCAGCCCAATCCTGGCAGGAGCCGGCAGGTCCACAGCGTTAGCTTTCTGGGGAGCCACACACAGAGGCCGCAGGTTGCGCAGATTCACCCCGCGCCAGCGGGGACAAGGACAGCAGGGGCCGCGGGGCTGGAACACCTCATCCGGGCCGACAACAGGTACCAGCCAGGCGTTGACAGGGTCCACCGAGTGCCGAGAAATAAAGAGGCGAGGCACCGCTTCATACTCACATACAGTCCAAGAAGCCGTGGAAGTGCTCGCCAAACAGGCCTTCAGCCTTACCAGCCGACCGCTGCATTTACCCTGGTAGCGGTGGCGCGTATGCCGGAGAGGTGGAGCTGGGGCGCGGCAGAGGTGAGCTGGGATCCCCGGAGTGGGGGCAAAGTTTTCCTGTCTTGTTGTTTCATTCATCCCCAAAACAAACATATGCGCGAGCCAGGTAAGCATCTTTACGACAATACGTGCAAGAGCTCATGGGAAATGTAGGCTTCATTCCGGCAGAACACTACCGCTTTTGTCCACAGGGTCGCCAAAATCAACTCAAAATGAAAGTTCCTTGTAGGGGCTTTAATATATCTTTAAAGCACCTTTAAAAAACAACAGTTGTTGACCAAAGTGCTCTGTTTCCATCTTCACAGAATGTGTCACACTTCTGTCAGTTTTACTCTCCTTTATGTCTCACCTTCGTCGCCACTTCCCTCATCTCCATTCAGTCACTGCTTCACTAGTCTGAGTGGGCGGAAGTTCACTGCATAGATCAGCCTCTCATTGGGCGGAACGAGCCACCCGCTGAAGTCCCGCCCTACCACCTCCAGTTGTGTAGCAGTTTTCAACACGTCCTTTACTAACTTTTGTGGTGTTTGATCTTGCAGGGATGTAGCCATTTTTCTGCCATGGTTCGCGTCCTGTAGGCGATATTTTTGTGGGTGTGTTACACCAAAACCTGTTTCCCCCCGACAATATTTCTGCAAGCGCACTGTTGCTGTGGCACCGCCCAGAATAACTGTGATTGGTTGAAAGAAATACAAGCAGCTGGGGCGTTTTTTTCTCCAATCTCAAAGTGAGAGTCGGCCCAGCCAGACCTTTCTTTTTTTGAGAAAGGTCTGGTGATTGAGACTACTGCTTCACTGATCTGTCTTGGATAAGCCATCTGTCTTGTTCTTTGCATAATAGCGAGACATTCTCCCCCCAGTGTGTGTTGACGTCTCATCCCTTGACACTGTTCTTTGCTTCACACCTGTCATCCCACAGTTCATCTCTCCACTTTTTTTTTTTTAATATGTTTTTGGGCATTTTTGTCTTTAATGGATAGGACAGCTAAGTGTGAAAGGGGGAGAGAGAGGGGGATGACATGCAGCAAAGGGCCACAGGCTGGACTCGAACCCGGGCCGCTGCGGCAACAGCCTTGTATATGGGGCGCCTGCTCTACCACTAAGCCACCGACGCCCCAAGTTCATCTCTCCACTTGACTCGATCTCTCAGTGTTTCCCTCTCTGTACACAACAGGTTTCCATTTCAAAAAATTACCATTTAACATTTGAATTTTAAAAGATAAAAGGCCTTTTATAAATGTGCACTCACTCTGTCTGACTCCTTCAAAGACCATGTGTACCTCCTGGGGTTACACCCACATAGAAGTGACCATATGTCTGTCTTTTGGTTTCTCCATTAATCTGTGCAGCCCCCCTGTCCCTGGTCGCTGTTTTGTCTGTCCTCACATCTGTCTGTAATGTGCCACCAAAAATATTTAATAGTTAGTTTTAAACCGAAAACTGATACTACTGTGACTCTTCACAGGAAAAATGTCATTCCATTTTTTTCCACGTTTATTGCCGCTCGTTTTTCAAAGCAAAGGCTTTTAGATTGATTCTCCTCCAGCCAGGCAAACATTTCTGTTCATTCAGTTCTTGCAGAGACTTAAAATTGACTTCTAAATTACCTGGTATGGGGTAACCCATTACAAGGAACAATTTGGTATTTGTTTGATTATGCAGATGTGATCACATATCGCATGAACACGAACACATGCTTGCTCAGATTAACCCCTCTGATCCCACTCTAACATTCACACACAACAGGCCAAGCCTATTTACACATAAAGGCACAGATGAAACTATAGCAAACAACAAAGTACATCCAGTCCACAACCACAACCAAAACTCATCTTGCTGCCTTGAGTCTAAATCAACATCATATTCATTATCATCACAAGTCAGCACTCATATCAGACTGATGTGCAGAGCCGCACACACATACACATACACACACACACACACACACACACACACACACACACACAACAACAACAACAACAACAACAACAACGAAACAAGCGCAGCTGCATAGTTACTGAAAAGTAACCAGAACGCTGAATTTCTGACCATTACTGCAATGTGCATGTCTGCTCCCACCCGCTCCTGCAAAACTCTGAGAATTTATGCCCGCACAATAATAGAGATGCATTGATTTTGTGTCTTCTCCCGTCCCACAGGAGAAAACCCACCATTTTATAGGCTATTAATAAAGAGATTCATGCGGTTGTTTGTTTCGTTTCCCTGGCCTGCATGTCTTTTGATGCACTGGTCAGGAATAGCGTTCCTATTTCGTTGTTTTCATTTAGTTTTTAATGAAATAAAGGCTGTTTCATATTCTATTCTCCTCCTCTGTATTTATTTAGGCTATTTTTCTACCTTTATATAATCACACAGTGATTGAGGTTAAGGCAAGCCCGGCGCCAGGATGAAGTTACTGAGGGGGCGGTTAAAAATTACGAGGGGGCAAATCTTTATTATGCAACATAGGTTCACACAGTGAGTTATAAAGAGCGCGCAGACGTGCGTAACAGTCGTGCGTAATGACAGCTCGTCACCAAAACACAATAAACTGCACGTCTTCTTTCATGTTTGTCTCATGACAGATGGAGCTTACAGACAGACAGACAGATAGACAGACAGACAGACAGGTGGAGCAAGCGGCAAATTGGTATGAAAGCTGGTTCAGGGCATATTCGTCCATTTATGAA
Organism: Epinephelus fuscoguttatus; assembly: GCF_011397635.1. Lineage (NCBI taxonomy): Eukaryota > Metazoa > Chordata > Actinopteri > Perciformes > Serranidae > Epinephelus > Epinephelus fuscoguttatus. Next base: position 29,776,256 of record NC_064763.1, on the reverse strand, counting down.
TAAATATGGAGTGGAAACACTCATGCATGTGCACCAAGTTCCTGTGTTGACATCCCGTCGCTAGGCTACATCTTCTTCTTCTTCTTCTTCTTTTTCTTCTTCTTCTTCTTCTACTGTTTAATGGGGACCCGGCGGGACCCAATCCCAATGCAGCCCTCTATGTCAGAGTACAAAAGTTACCCGGGCCATGGCCCCCCTAGCCTCCCCGGTTCCACGGTCTATGTTGTAGAGCACACGCCTCCTTTCCTTCTCTCACCACAGTCCTCTGCTCTAGTGGTTCATAGAAGAAGAGCCTCCTGGTTGAATGGCACTGTTCCAGAGTTCCTGAGGTCGTCCAATTTAATGCCAACATCTGTACAATGCCACCAGGATGCTAATTTAGCTGGTGTTCATTCTTTTCCATCTTAAGTCAATGTTGATATTTACATCTAAAAACCTCTGGGGCGTTGGTGGCTTAGTGGTGGAGCAGGTGCCCCATGTACAAGGCTGTTGCTGCAGCGAATCCAGCCTGTGGCCCTTTGCTGCGTGTCACTCCCTCTCTCTCTCCCCTCTTCACGCTTGTCTGTCCTGTCAAATAAAGGCTAAAAATGCCCAAAAAATATCTTTAAAAAAAACCTCAGCCTGGCTCATTAGCAGCCAGCCAGCAGAAATCAGCAGAAGGAACGGTTACAGACTGGTGGGTTCTCATCCCAATGAATGACTGAATGAATGCAGCCACACGCCACCACTGTCAAAAGCCAACCACAAAAAGCACCACCAACACTTGTAAAATAGACTTTGGAGCCTAAATTTAGCACAACTTTAGCATAACTTTAGCATAAATTTAGCAAAGCTGACAGAGGGGTGACTGGAAGCCTCTTCAAGGCAAACCATTTTTAGGAAAAGGCACCCCTGACAGCCACTACTTTTGACATACTTTGCAACTATAAACCCCTTTTAACTTCCCATAGAGGCACAACACAGGGCGCCACTGCTGCCTCAAAAACAACGTAATTGGATCCTCCTCCAGCTACTGTATGACACTCGGATACCATTAGTTAGGACAGTTAGCCAGCTATCTGTAAATGTCATAAATACATTAGGTGTAACCGTCAGCACAACCGTCAGGGCCTCAATGGCCCTCTTTGCTTGGGCCCCCCAGAATCTAGGATCACCACTGGATGCTTTCAATACATAAGGTATTAAAGATTGCTATTGTATTTACTTTAGCAGACATGGTATTCCTTTACAGGACAATGGTTGAATGACGTCCATTTATTTATTTATATTTGCAGCATCAGTGTTTGAAGTTAATAGAATTAGACATCAGTGGAAGATGTTCATGCACTGAGATCATCAGTCTATTCTTTCTTTTTCAAAACACGTTACGAATGTTTTGTTTCCAGATATACAAGCAGTTGCAACAGTGCGTCACCTCTGCTCTGTAATGGTGAGAGCTCCTGCTGTGTGGAGGGGAATCTTTGTGTTTCAACAACATGTTTTCCTTCTCCCGTCAGATCCATGGTGGGCACCTCGCTGCAGCAGCTTCCACACCCGAGCTTCTGTCAACACATGCCTGCCTTGGACTGGCTGTGAGTCTGCTCTGACAGTGTACTTGTGTGTGTGCAGGTGTGTAGGGCATGTGTGTGATTCAGTAGATGTGTGCAGTAAATAATTTATCAGACAGACGGATGTGTGTGTGTTTTATGCTTGTGTGCATACATTAAAACAAATGATGGAGAGAAGGAACAGTGTGGTTACGTAGCTGATATGTCCTCCAGACTATGTAAGAGGTGACGCATCCGTAGCCACTGTCACTGTGGTTTGTCAGCTTGACCGACTGTTTTGGGTCAGTGAGGCAGATGAGTCTGACGCTAATAATGGCCTCAAAGTATCTGTAGCTTTCATGGCAGCACTCATACTTGCTCCACTTCTTTAAAGGAATACCTCATTCCCTACAATGATATGTATAACAATTATCCACCCAATGTTACGTTGAATTGGGGAAGATAACTGTATTTTTCTCTCATGCCTCCACAGTGTGCAAAGAATTGAGAAAAAGCAAACGTTCTTGATGAACTGAAGTCATAGGGGTCCAAGTTTAACATCAGCAAAACTATATCAAAACATCTGTTGGCAAGCTCTCACACAACTCGTGCAATAAAATCCAGGTCTCTTTTATCGTCGTGTGCTCAGTACTTTCCAAACAACACAAACTTTTCCCAAAAAAACTTAACCGTTTAAAACATTTTTGCAAAACAGTCTCTGAATAGTGCACCTCTGCTGTTTATTTTTTTTTGTGAAAATGCATATGTTTGGGAAGTAATGAGCGTACAACGGGATGAATGAGACGTGGATTTTATTGTGCAAGTTTTGTGAGAGTTTGTACATGGTTGTTTCACTCAATAAAAATGTTGTATAAAGTCTTACACTCAATTTATTCTAAGAATTTTTTTCTGTTTTTGGATTCTACTTTCACCTTCGGGCATGTAAGAAAAATCCTGAATTTAAGGTCACACTAATGAATATGAAATATGAAATATAAATGACCATTTGGAGACTGAAGTATTCCTGTAAATTCCAAAGCAAACAGTCTGTCACTTTATTGCTTTCTCATTATATTTTTCTCTTTTTCTTTCCCTCCAACACCAGTATATTCTATTCTATTCTATTTGCTTTTATGCTCATTGGGAATAACGTTTTTTTGTTACATGTGAAAACCACATCTTAGTAAAAGCGAACACACCATGTTCCCCCTCCGCGTTTTTCTGCTCTCAGGGATCTTGAGGGAAACCAGATTGAAACTCTCAACTACTCGATCTTGAAGACCTGCAGCAAACTAGAAGTTCTGTGAGTATTAAATGTGATAATAGCCCAAGTATGTTTGGAACACAATCACTTTAAGGAGTTTATCAGAGTCCTAAGCCCTGTTTCCATTTAGGAAACTTTTTAAGGTTTCCTAAAAGATGAACTGCAAACTATAGGTGTATTCCTGTCTGCTGGGATGACGCATTGGCAATTGTGTTTTGGCCATCAATTGTGCTATATTGTCTTTACAAAGAAAACTTCCTCAAGTGAGCATGAATGTGGTTTATGTCAAAACGTTCTATTTACATTCAGCTCTAATCACCTTTTTTTTTACTCTTCTTGCACAGTAGTTAAACTTAATTAGTCCTCAAAAATTTGGCAGTATATCTGTTAGTATGTGTTCCTCAACAGTTTATGTATTAATTCAAACTAGTCCATACCCATAGCTTTGTCACCTTCTACCTATGCCAATCCTCAATGCCTATGTACAGTTTCACATAGATTGACCACGTCAGTGAGTAGAAAAACATGGGACAGACAGAATGACAGAATGACTGACTGACAGAATGACACACTGACAGTTTCCGTGATTATGTACAGCATACCATACCATGACTTAGTCATACCAAAAATTAGAAAAAAACCAAACATTGGTCCACAGGGGGGGCCACAGCGATCGGTCACGTTTTAGCCATTTTTAAGCATGTTTATGTTGTTATAGCGCCACCCAGTTGCCAATTAGAGTTAAATTTCTCCAGTCACCTTGAGGCGTCCTGTTCTACATATCTACCAAGTTTAGTAAAAATTGATATGGCGGTTAGGCCCAGATAAGAAGCACTCCCATTTTGTTTGATCAGGTCAATAATGGAGGGGTCCCCTCAGATTATGTGTGGTCATATGCCTACAAAGTTGCGTGGTGATCGGTGAAACCCTTGAGATGTTATACACCTTTATGTGATGAGCCACGCCCTCCGCAATATTCATTGCCTTATAGAAGCTCAGTTTTAGTAAGTTTTCCAATTTTTGCCAAGAGGGAAATTTAGATATTGGTCCCTAGATTATGTTCACCGAGTTTCATGCAGATCGGTCAAACTTCCTAGAAAGAGATCGATTTGAAGTGTTTTTCAAAAAATTCAAAATGGCGGAAAATCTATATAACAGGAAGTTACGGGTTCTTGAGGCAATTTGTTCCTCATGAGGAGAGGCATCTCTGTGCAAAGTTTCATGTCTCTACGTCATCCAGGGCATGAGATATGCCCGTTCAAAGTTTGCAATTTCAGTTGGTTGCTATAGCGCCCCCCTTTGGCCAATTGATGTAATATAGCTTCATTTACATCCTCCCATGACCCTCTACCACTGTGCCAAATTTCACATGGATTGACCAAGTCAGTGAAGAGAAAAACGTGGAACAGACACACATAGACAGAGCTTTCGTCATTACCATTGCATCTTAAGGACTATGAGCTACTCTGGACTAAAGATTCAGGGGTGCATGAACACAATCTGGTTTTGATGTTCCTGCTTTGTTTCATATTTTATCCTAAGACAAAATACATACATATATATATGAGAGAATTTCCTACTTTTCCTCAACTCTTCTTCGTGGTGCAGAGTTCATTCAGCTTGTTCCCTTTGTGTTATTACCAATTAGGTAAATAATGATCAAGACAAATCAATTACAACTGTGAATTCTTATTTTCAGTTCAGTGTTCCGGTCTTTCACACACAGATACACACACTTGTCTACTTAAATTAATTTCTATTATGGATCATCAACAACAAGTGCTCGGCAGCGTGCACTGTTCGATCACATTACTAAGAAATGGGTCAAACAAGGAGCTGCAAGCCCTCAAACTGTGCTGACATCCAGTAACTGCAGACACAGAAGAGACCTGCAAACCTTTTATGGCACCTATCAGTGATTCATATGATAATATTTTTTTCATTTAGCTCTTTTTTAAGAGAGTTAAAAGTTTGCTCTGCAAGAATGGAGGTTTTAAAACAATTTCAACAAGTAAAACAATTTTAATTTAAGTCTCAGTGGGGTCTTCATATTGAATTATGTGTAAATGTGATTGAAAAGAAGTCACTGACCTTACAAGGCAAACAGAATATTAGCATGGACCAGGTGATTGTGCTAAAGCTGCCATCGGAAGACCTCTAATCCAGAATGGACCTGAGGCTTTTCTTTAAGCTTTTATCTCCAAGCTGTGTTACAGTGTTAATGACAGACTGGTACTTTTAAACCTTCTGTAAAAAAAAAATGCCTTTGCCACAGTGTTAAAGTGCACACATTTCTAAGGTACAGAGGTCATTTCTCTTGGGGAAAAAAACACAGTTTGAGTCAAGGAAGGATTTCAATCTGCTTGTGTTTGGCTGTCCAGTTCTGTTTTCATTTTTATGAATCTATGAGCTGTATGTGTTCGTGCAACACTGAGCGTCTCTGCTTATCTCTGTCATCATGTTTCAAACATAATAAGAATTTGTGGTTGTAATAGAATCGACAGAAAGTCAGATAAAAACCACTCGGCCTCAGAGCGAGTATAAAATGTGTCACTCCAGCTTCATGTTTCTGTGCTCAGGTGTCATATTGAATCTTGTCAGTTTTGTCACTTTGACCCCTAGACAATTAAGTACAAGAGTACTGCTTGCGTGTCCCTTATCAGCACTGTTAAGATGTCCTTGAGCGAGGCATATATCTGCCATCTGCTTCGGTGTTGGTCTGTAGTTTTTGGCAGAATCTAAATGTGAATATATGAATTTGTATGGGCAAGACAAGGTTAAAAAAGTTTCGTATACAATGTGGAAACTCTTGTTTTTTCCAATTAGAGCTGTTTGAGTCAGCATTGAGTCAGGGAGCAGCACTGTGGGGATAGATAGATTGCATCCAATCCCAGCAGTGATCCACCGCCCTGCACATGGTTTCTGACAACAGCTCTGTCCTGTTCAGGTTACTGATGGACAACAGGATCAGAAGAGTTCCTGAAAACACCTTCCAGTCTCTGTGGAAATTGGCAGAACTGTGAGTATCAGCCAGTTTATCTGTACCTGTACCATTACATGATAACAAGAGACGGTTAATCTAATCAGTCACTGGGTTTCAGTGGAAATTAAAATGTCTCTCTGAGAATCTTTCAAAGCTCTGCTGTATCCGTTTGAAAATGGATTTTCACAGTCTGACTCAAACTTAATTAATTTCTAACCCACTCGCAGATCTTTATCAGCTTTACACAATTCTCTAACTAAAAAAACATAATCATAAAACATTGTTTTCAGCTTTTTATTCAAATGTGAATGATCAAACAATGAGAACTGTTGTTTATTGTCACTGAGGATGAAAGTCAATCTTAATGAAATCTGTTAAATGATATTATTACAATGTGAGCTCATAATGTCTGGTTTGGTGGTTTATGTAAATGATATTTTACTGTTTTTATTAACTCACTGGCAGCCTGCAGCTGATGGTTGATTATGTTGATTATTATGTTGTTGGATGGAAAATAAGAAAGCAGTGTGTTCAATGAAAATAACGAGTTTGTTTCAACAATAAGTGATTTACAAACAAATTAAATTCAAAATTAATCGAAAATGATAAACAAGAAATAAATCAGCAAGAATTCACATTAAAGTGTATAAAACTGCAGTGTTAGTCTTGTTAATTTTGTCCTGCTGACATGTATTCTGTTAATATTTGATATTCTGATATATCCCTACCAAATCATGTAGATCAAGACCACTGGGTAATCTCCTATAAATAGGAAACACATCTGCTTCAGTATCTTCCCTATAGCCATGTTTGGTAATGAATGAGTAAACTATGAATGTTAGTGAATCTGCAGTTTGTTTTTGTCTGAAGAATTAACATTTCCTTTTTCTTTTTCTTGCTCTTTCACTGTGCTTAGGAATCTCTCCAACAACCGGATCAAGGAGCTCCCGAAAAACACCTTTAAGAGCCTCTTCAAGTCCCTCCTTAAACTGTGAGTAACTGATAGTCTGGCTGCGAGGAGAGGTGTGCTTCATTATGTGAGGATTATTGGAGGGGATTCTGGTATATTAAGTGTAATAACATCTCCAGATTTAAGGCTGGATTCAGAGAACATGCCTTTATCTTACTGTTAATGCCTCCCACAAGATGAAGCTCAGAAAATTAAAGAGACTCTTTTGTGGAACAAAAAGAGCTTTTGTCTCGTGTTGGACTTTGCTGTCAGAGATGTCACTGTTGTAAAAGTGAAATCAAAACACTGACATTTGAAAAGCCATTGACGATTGGCACTCAGTCTTAAGTTTGAAATGAAAAGCAGAAGTGTCATCTTTGTTCCATTTTAGGGTCAGAATCAGGTCAAAGTCTGAACAGGTTAAATCAGGTTTAAATCTAATATGAATTTTTATTTTACAGTCTATCTGTCTCACGTCCTTCTATCAGAATATAGTGATAGTCACCGCAAATATGACAAAAAGTTATTTTTATAAACGTTACTAACTGCAGCTTTTAGTAATGTTTTAAATGCAGCACTTGACTTGTAATTAAGTATTTTTACAGTGTAGTATCTGTTAGAAATCCAACAGCCTGTCCACTGGTCCTCCTATGGCGTTTTTGATGATTAAGATATGTAAAACAACTGCTGTATTTGTTTTTTGTAAGTGATTTATTCATATGACAAATTGTTTGAAAACTAAGTTACATTAATGCTGACCATTTTAAGGGTCAACCACCACAGCAGGTTCAATCAACACTTCTGTCTGACAAAAAAACACATACAAACAATTACTACTCACCTTTGAAGCGTTATTATAATCTACAAATTGATATTATCCAAACAGAAATTCTGCTTACACAGCTATCAGTTGTTTTTCACACAATGCTAGTCGTCAAGACGATCGAAATCCAGCAAAATATTTAGTCTAAACTTATTATTACATCTAGAGATATCCACAAACTACCGTTGCATTGTTTCAAATGTTCATATTATCCACACTACATACAAACAAATCGATGGGCGCACCCTAAAATGGAGCCAAACTCCTGCCCTTTCCATTGACACCTCACTTGAGCCACTAGGAGCTTCCAGAGTTGGCCTCCATAGCCAAACATAGCCTGAGCTGAAGTGACATTTCCTGTAGTTAAAATGCATTTAAAGCCCCAGCAATTGGCCCACTTCACCCAAGGCTTATGGGTCTTGTAGTCAATGACACTCCTGACCTTGAGTGCACTTTTGGGTAACAGGCCTCACAGACTGTTTTTGAATGTACAGAAATGATTAAACAAATGGCTCATTTGTTGTCGTAAGGGGGAAAACACAGTGTTTCTTATCAATTTGGGTTTTCTGGAAGTGTTTTATATATAGTAAGTTCATAAATAGCCATATCTGCCTGTGTTAATAAGTTTTTCCACCCATAATCACACATTCATTACAATGTTTTACCCTCTTATTTTGGAAAAGCACCTGGACAGAGCCTTAGAAAAACGTGCACAATTTTTAATTTCTGTGATACTGTTATCTGCTTTGAATTTGGATTATGGGAGGCTTCATGATATGATCCAGTTGTGTTTTCCAGCTAATACCTCCCAGTTCTAGTCATCTGCAGCATCTATTTTGCAAGAAGATATTCAGGCGAAGTCGAAAAAGAGGAAAAAAAATCAGTGTGTTGAAACTTGTATAACTCAATGACAGATGCACTTACAGTGACTCTGACTGTTGGGGAAAAAAACTTTGGTGTTACTTTTCAAATGAGACCATGCAACAACATATGCTAAAAATGGAACAAGAACAGCTGTCAGTTTACTTTGGGTGTGCCTTGGACAGGCGTTTTAGGTGGATTTTGGTGAATTTCACAGGACCCTGAAGAGGTTTAAAGGATCTGATTGCCTCTCTTGTCACTGGTGAAAGGTATGAGCAGACAAAAACAGAAATACCAATGGAGCAGATAGTCCCCACACTGTGAAAACTGTTTTAGATGACAAAGTTGATCAAAGGGCCATCTCTACTGGAAAATTCAGTTTCCTCGAAAATATTTTGGACACTTTCACAAGAAATGTGTTTTTTTACCTTTGTTAGTTTGCTTGTCTGGAAATTTGAATCTTTGAATAGACCCTTTTTACCTCAGACACTTGCACTTATCATCGGCAGGAAATGATGGCTCTGTTCCATCAGCTTCCTGATGGGCTTGGCAGGATGCAGGAAATAGTACACCTGAGAGTAATGCAGCCATTAATAATGATATTACATACCAATGTCTAGGAATGTCACCAGGTCGTGCAGCAGTTTTGGCACACAAGCCACAGTCAGATTTGCAGGTCATGTGGCAGAACTTTTAAGTGCACCTCCATTACAATAGCAGCAGCTGTAATACAATAAAGAACATGAACAAAGCACCACACTCTTTGAAAAATCACTCTTTGTATTATTACAGTTTGAGCAACTGGGTCACAATGACGATTTAAAAGAGTGGTATCAGTATATTTGTGCCAATTATGTTTGTCAGAAGCATAGGGAACTTTTTTTGACATATCTGCAAGTTGATACAGAAGTATAAATGGAAGCTGTCTCAGTATCCGTGTTACTGACACTTGTGCTTTTACCGCTATGACATGTCAGAATGTCATTTGTGTAAAAACTTGTATCGGCCCATGAGACCTGCTGCTTTGCCTGTTCAGTATGTCCTCTGGGAAAGATGAAGCACATTAAGAAAAGGCATTATAAAAGTCTGACCATTTTGTGTGCACACTCATACCTTTCACTTATTAAAATCTTCCTGCAAAGATCACTCCTACTGACACCTCTGTACTGTTAACTTTTCAGTTTTAAGGTAAAGACTCAGTTGCTTGTGAACAGCTGCTGTGAAAGAGTGGGGCCGGACCAGCGATACTGCCAGGCAGAGTATTGCCTCATGAATGATATTACAAAGTTAATGAGCTCCGAACGGTCTATTTAATCAGCAGTGAGGTGAACCCGAAGCACTGGGAAACAATAATTCTCAGTGAAATTAAATGCTTGTGTTGTCTGTTCAGCTGCTGCATGGGGCTAAAGAGAAATTGATGCCTGGTGTAAACAAATCAGCAGCTGTCTGTTTCAGTCTGATTAAAAATTTCACAGGAGTAAAGTATGATATCAGTCTGGCAAACCTCATCAAAGGACAATATTGGTATTTATTTTACCATGACTTCAACTGAATATAACATGGCTAGAGATTTAAAAGCTTATATATGTTATTCAGTCAGTCATCTCACATTTCTTTAACAATGGTACTGACAGGACATGCATTAAAATTTGCATAAGAATATAATTTTCCCTGCAGATGATGATGATGATAACAATGGCAAACACAGGTAAATGCACACTGAGAAAAAGAAAGAGATGGGGTTGTTTCCAGTCACTTGATTAAACCATGACATCACTGTCATTTTGCTCAGGAAAGGAGAAATCTCATTCTTTCTGTGAGATTCTTTTGAAGCAATATTTTCCATTTCCAAAACTCAGCTGGAAGAAAAGCAAGATAATTACGAAGGACAGTGTGTACCTCCAGCTTTTGAAAGATGAATGGGGTGCTGATTTTTATGTGATATTGTGGGTTGGTAGCAATTGTGATTGTAGCACTTTACAGCTGGCAAAAAGCACATCACTGTTGAAATTACCAGGATATTCCACTCAATCAGTTTTTCTTTTTCATGATGTGCTGCCTCCCCATAAATGCTAACGGTGAGAAGGTCTTCAGATGTTTATGGTGTAAAGGCCCCTAAAGTCACACTCAAAACAACAGCAGTCTGTTCATATTGTCTTGCAAAAGGCTGTTTACCAGAGCAAGACAAAGAAGACAAAGGTGTATCCATCCTTGTCCTTCATCTGTGGCCAGAATGGAAAAACAAATTGTAGTTTAAAGTGACCACAGGGTCGAACCAAACACTGAGACAAATCCTGCGTAACAGCCTCGGGTTTTTCTATTGCCGTACGTGCACAACATAATAATGACGTAAAGACAAATTCTCTCACTCAGAAACAGGTATGAATAACTTTAAAAACAGTAGATAGAATTTAATTCAGTCTGCAAATAGAAATGAGAACATTGTGTATTAATATACAAATTCATGTAAATTAAGTCACAGCCGCTCACTGAAAATGGCAGATACTTAATAAGTACAGTGCAAAACATTATGGTAAAGCAATTTAACATAACTTAGACATTTCTGCAGTCCGACAAAGGTGTAGGCCGAAGCTGCAGCTTACTGTATAACACCTACCCTTTTAAGAACACAACATATTTAGCAATCAGCAACAAAACAACCCAAAACAGGCAATCAAGGCAAAATAGTAACAAATACAAAATACAACACACACAAACAATAACAAAAGGCAGCGTGCACACTTTAAGTTCCTCTACCCTGATCTTCACTTAAAACTGATTCCACTAACACAAAAAAACCGCACATGGGATAAGTTACCCTTCAGGGCTTTCTGCCAGAGAGACCTTTCTGGAAGAAATCTTTTCATTGTAACCCAAACCATCATCTTTTTCATAAAACTTCAGGAACATCTGGTTTAAAGCGCTGAAGGAAAACTTCTCCATGAAGCCATAAAAAAACTGATTAACAACAAGATCATTAAACAAAAGTGCAACATTCAGCCCAGTAATAACTGGCAAGGTTCATGGACAAAACAATTGTTTTTTGCTTATCACCCATTATTAGCATGTTTACATTGCATAAATTAAGCGGTCACTGTATCTCCTGACAGAACAGCTTGGTTGAATTTCAGCCTGCATGCACATCTGCTGATTTATTCCCGAGTAAATAATGTTATCCTCATCATCTTCCTCTTGGCTGCTTGTCATCTGCCTGCCGCCATTTGACGATGACACAGACTTTCAAAATACAAACCTATGCTAAAAATGATGATATGGATCGATGTTTTCACTTTGCGTCGATTATATTGGATCGTTGATGATTAAATCGATATATCGATCCAGATTGATGGATCGTTACACCCCTAGTCAGTATTACAGTCTGATCATCCATATTCATATTTGATTAATACGTTGTTTTAAACTTTGTGCTAGTGCTTTGTGCTAACTAGTGCTAGTTACACAATGTGAAGAGCAAAAGGAACCAAAAAAATCTATTCTCTCTGGCGGCTGCAGGCCTGCAAAGAAATTGACCAATCACAGCCATCTGGTCCGCATGGGATTAATTCCTGGCTCAAATTTGCACTCTCTCTCTCTTACCCTCCATCCAATCGCCTTGCTCCATTTTGACACTCCTCTGCTCCTCGTCCCACCTCGTCCCAACCCCCCTCCGCATTTGAAAGTACGAGCGGTTTGTAAGGCCCTGAGCGATTCAGCTACACGAGTTTCGATATGGAAAATAAAGAGAGCGACAGCAGCAAGCGGCCTCTGCTGGTTGCGACGAGGAGCAGGGGAGTGTCAAAATGGAGCGAGGGGCATTAATGTTCAACATGTTTTCAGTTCCTCACTACAGCTGCTCCATAAACTCACTCCTTTAACTGAGATACATGGAGTTTGGCGTTGGTCCTCACAAATTTTTTGAACATAAAAATACCTCTCAAAGCATGTTGACTTACTCTCTTTTGAAACAACATTTGGATACAGGTAATAATAATAATGATTTTTTGAAAGAATTATTTTTTGTTTGATTTTATTGTATTTTATTTTAGCTTTGTACATAATTTGAGCTGTTTTAAAATTGACCAATCTTTAACAATTCTTATGGCTCTCTTTTGAAGTGTGAAAATTGGAATTTGTTTTCATGTATTTCCCCACACTTCCACACAATAGGTAATGCATGGCAGAATAAACGAACCGCATAAGGTGTATAATGAGGCTTGATCTTTAACTTTATATAATATTGCAGTTGACGAGAAATCTTGCAAAATTTCACACAACAATATGAATTGCACAGAGACAGATGCTGCAATCCCTTGTTGCAAACAATAACAGTATAACAGAATGGATGTTAGTACTCTGAGTACAAAAAGGAAGTTCTTTGCATTTTTATTGTAGGCTATAGTGACACAGGTATAACCTTATTGTGTAATTTTAGGAACATAAATATATAATGTTTCCTGTATGGAGCGGGACTGAATAGAGAAAATTGAAGGCCTGTATATTCTTGTCAAAAAAAGACAGAGAACATCTGGATTCTACTGTCATTCAGTCATGCGTTACATTTCACCCAGGCAGGCTTTATTCAGTTTCACACACTGAAGAAGACTTTCTGTCGAAACGTCTGTGTTTCTGGTAACGCCACCCAAGTTGGTTTATTAAATTTACCAAAAGGACATTTGTGAGTGCTGGCTTCTTTTCTTTTTTCTGCTGCTTTTGTCCGTGCACCTGTTGAGTGGATTTATTTTTGAGAGTGCTTGCTTCTTTCCTATGTGATTTTATTCAGTTTGTCATCATCTGTTTCTGTTTCTGCAGAAATATCTCCCACAATCCCCTTCTCCACATTCACCCCAGCCACTTCAACCACCTGACACACCTTCAGTCTCTGTAAGTAAACACACACACACACACATACACACACAGAAACTTCCTGCTGCAGCCTGTTCAGTGGTGAAATGATTATGTTTTGTTTTCTATAGGGCGCTGGAGGGCATAGAGATCCCATATATTCAGACTAAGATGTTTTTACCGATGAAGAACCTCTCCCACATGTACGTACACACACTCCTACAACAGCCTCACAATCCGTCTGTCATCACTAAATAACCCAACATGATGTCTCTCCATCTTTTTATTTCCTCTGTGTGTCACTGTTTCTCTTTCTCCCACATTTCTTCTGCTACAACCTTCTGTTTTTATGTGCTCATCTTCTCCGCCGCCAGCTACTTTAAGAAGTTCCAGTACTGCTCCTATGCACCTCATGTGAGGTCCTGTAAGCCCAACACAGATGGCATCTCTTCCTTTGAGGACCTGCTGGCTAACGTAGTGCTGCGAGTGTCTGTGTGGGTCATGGCCTTCATCACCTGCTTCGGTAACCTCTTTGTCATCGGCATGAGGTCGCTGATACGAGCAGAGAACAACCTGCATGCCGTCTGCATCAAGGTCCTCTGCTGTGAGTAACCACACCACTGTACTCTCAGGTATACCGTGGGCAAATACAGTGATACGTGAATGAGTGTAGCACCAAACTGCATGGGCGGGTTGTGAGATAAGGGGCTCCTGGGCACAGACATGTAGAGGGCCCCACTGTCTTTCCTACAGCAAGACACAAAGACTTTATGGTGGTGCTTTTTTGTTGTTGTTTTGCGTCTCTTTGTAGTCATCCTCTGTCTCTTTGAGGTACTTGTGTGTTTCTTTGTTGTTGTTTTGTGTCTGGTAGAGGTGATTTCAGGGGGAAGGTGTAATTTTGTGTCTTCTTGTGGTTGTTTTGTGTCTCAGTTTAGTCATTTTTTTTGTCTCTTTGGGGTAATGTTGCATCTTTTTTGTCATTTTCTGTAGTTATTTTGTGTGTCTTTGTAGTTGTTTTGCATCTCCTTGTGATCTTCTTGTGTGTCTTTGTAGTTGTTTTGTGCCTCTTTGAGGTGATTTTGGTTTTTGTGTGTCATTTTGTGTCTCCTTGTGGTTGTTTCAACTAGTCGTTTTTTGTCTCTATGAGATAATTTTGCATCTTTTTTTGTCATTTTCTCTTTGTGGTTGTCTTGCCCCCTTCTGTAGTTATTTTGTGTGTCTTTGCAGTTCCTTTGCATCTCCTTGTGACCTTTTTGTGTGTCTCTGTAGTTGTTTTGTGTCTCTTTGAGGTGATTTTGGTTTTTGTGTGTCATTTTGTGTCTCCTTGTGGTTGTTTCGTGTCTCTGACTAGTCGTTTGTTTTTTTTTTGTCTCTATGAAATAATTTTGCATCTTTTTTTGTCATTTTCTCTTTGTGGTTGTTTTGCTCCCTTCTGTAGTTATTTTGTGTGTCTTTACAGTTCCTTTACATCTCCTTGTGGTCTTTTTGTGTGTCTTTGTAGTTGTTTCGTGTCTCTTTGAGGTGATTTTGTGTTGTTTCTTTTTGTTGTTGTTTTCTGTTTGTGGTTTGTTTCATAGTTTTGTTTTGTTTTTTGTCTCCTTGCGCTCTTTTTGTGTCCTTCGTAGTCATTTTAAGTCATAGTGGTCGATACGTGTCATTTTACAGGTGAGGGCCCCTGACACTATGGGCCTCTGAGCTTGTGCCCACTAGGCTCATTTGGTAATCCATCCATACCTAACTGTGTCTGTAAGGGAAGTTTCTTGTCGTTTTAAAACATCCTGCATTAATACATTTAACTAAATTCTACATGTGATGTCAAATCTCTGTGGAATTTCTCACACCACCAGGAGCAGATATGCAGATTTGCACAAAATTGAAGCCTTTGGCTGTGAGCTTTAGTAGTGAGCATCACAGGAATATCACTCTTTAATCCTTAGCAGCAGTATTAGCATTAATTAGTTAGTTAGTTTTATGACTATAAATGTCCAATACAAGGATATGAAGTGGGATACATTTCCATTTCATGTTTAATATATTGAGTAAGATTAAACATTTGAAAGTATTTATAAATTCAGCCTCAAAAAGGATTAGAGGTGTTATCAGGATTAATTTCAAAATAATCAGCAGTAAGAGGTCATATTCCAGCAAATAATTACACATAGCAAAGAGGGTTTGTTATAAATCAAAGGCAAACACTTAAAGACGGAAAAAAATAACAGGGATGGAAATGCATGAAGGAAGGCTTCCCTGAAATAATCCATATCCTTAGTAACTTTAAATTGACAATATTACTTCTCTCCTTCGTCGTGCACCATTTGTTTGTTTTTTATCTGTTGTCTCAGTTTTGTATTCTCAGTTAGTTCATCTTACTTTGGCTCAAATGTGTCAGCTTTACTTATATCATCCCGGTCACTCTGACTCTCCCTCTCTGTGCCTGTTACTCCTCCACCCTCCTCCCACCCACCCTCATCCTCCAGGCTTCACTCAGAAAATCTTTATAGACAATACTGTAGCTTGATATGCATTACCTTGTTGTCCTTATTCCTGTTTTTTTTCATTCATGTTGTGGACTTGTATTGCAGTAGGAAAACTATAAAATATGCTGAAGCTTTAAAAATTGAGCCCAACAGCTCACCTAGTTTCCCACCCTGATACTCCTGCACACAGTGTCATCCAGACGTGTGTATCCCATGCTAGTGATTGCTCCTGCCTGAAGGTAGAAATAATACGCTGTGGTATGAATTTTAATGAGAAATGAAATTTTGGGTCTGCCAGCAGCTGACAGATAAACTCATCCTCTAGCACACAGAGCTCCTCTCTCTGTAAATGCACATGTTTGTCACTATCTCTTATCATGCAGGTGCAGACTGCCTCATGGGTGTGTACCTGTTTTTTGTTGGAGTGTTTGATGTGAAATTCCGCGGACAGTACAACAGTAACGCCCTGCTCTGGATGGAGAGCGTGGAGTGTCGGACCATTGGATTCCTGGCCATGCTCTCCTCAGAGGTAACTCGATCGACCTCTGTGGTGATCCTCTCCGTAATGTTGTCAGACACTTGCAATGATATTTGGGCCTGTAAGTGGCAAAAACAAGCACTTTTAGTGGACGCACATTGACAGTGTGAACATGCACTGAGTGGTTAAATTGCAGCCTGTTTCGTGGCTGCTGGCCACAGCGCTCTCTCTCAATGCTGGATCCATTTCAAAACATGTTCTCATTTGTCACCTAGACACACAGACGTAGGAAAATAGGCTCCGGGTTGAGGAATATTGAAGTTACCCTTTATGATTTCAATTACACACTCTTATTCTGCTGCTGCTGCCTTTTCACTGATCTCATATCAGCTGCTGCTTCTGCTCCTTCTGGCATTTTATCAGCCCAGCCTGCAGGTACTTGAGGCTCTGAGTCTAGTTTGCCAAAGGAGATTTTGATTATAACCTGTTTCTGCTCAAAATGTTGCTATATGTCTAAAGCCTTTACATGCTAAATTTACCTTTTTATGCACCAATATTTAATATAAATAAATGTATATCTTACTGGTGTTGGTGTTTTGTTTTTTTGATGATATTATGCATCGATCTAGCTTTTTGCCTCCTGATACCAATTTCCGTACCTTAACTATGTTTATCAGACGACCGAGTATCACTGCTCTCTTGTCTATGAACCTCACTGCAACTATTTTTATGTAATGTGACATGAGGCATTGGTGTGGGACTGCAAGCTGAGCTGGCAGGCTGCCGTGACTGCATAAATATAACTGATAGTGGAAATGCTGAATTTTATAATGTTGTTGATGAAGAAATGGAGGAATGCTCTATTTAAGCAGTTTCCTGTTTTGTTTGTGTTGTGCACAAACACGAGTACGTCACAGTATGCCGTAGGAATTAAAAACAAAAGCAGACATGAATATAAACATCGCACGGTTTAGATTATTAAAATAAAAAGTTCAGGACATGTAGTGCATTTTGGTAAGAAGCCAATGTAAACTTGACTTTGGTCAGAGAACTCCACAGGGCACCTTTTGATGTGAATTTTTCCACCAGATCAGATATGTGGATCCTTGACCTCTGACGTCATGGACAGATTTTCTTTTTATCTGTGCATGAAAAAAAACAGTGAACAACCTCAAAACTGATAAAAAAAAACTTCTCTACTGAGCAGAGATTAATGAACTATACCAATGGTTCTGCATATTTTAGCCCATAATGACTATAAACCACATATACTTCAAATTATTGCAAAATGAACATTAAATTCATGCACTCAGTTGTTGGAAAATAAAGAACAAAAGCACCTGAATGCACAAATGAGGAGTAGTCTTCAGTTTGCCCATTAGCATGCATTGCAAATCTGCGGCAACAACAAACCCGATTTATGTTACTGTGATCATTTATCTGAAGCACATTTCAAACCTCTGCATTTTTATATCATGTTACTTGAGCTCAACCCAATGTCTGTCTGGGAAGAGGAAAATCAATCTAAAAGTTTATGTAAATGATCAGCAGAGGTGTTAAGTGATTTGTGAGTTAAGATGTTCCTTTAAGATTCACAGTGAGTGTTTTCCCCCAGGTGTCTGTTCTCCTCCTGACCTACCTGACTCTGGAGAAGTTTCTGGTCATTGTGTTCCCCTTCAGCAATCTGCGCCCGAGCAAACTTCAGACTGTGGTGAGCTGCTTTACACTATACTATGATAGTACTAATACAGATTAGTACTATCATAGTATAGTACTGATAGTACTAATACAGATTACAGGGGGAGGGGGGGGGGGGAATACCTGCTGAATGTCTTCTTTTCAAATTAATTTAATTGAATCCTTTGCGCTGTTTTTATATAGAGAATCTCAAAAGAGACAACACCAGTTTACTACTTGCTTCAGTTGTGTGGTGTGTAAAATAACCATATGGTGTGAAAGCATTTGATTTGTTTTTAGTTCAACATAAATGACACTGCAGTTGTTTTATGAGTATAACTAAGCAAGAAACATGCTGTCAGTTTACTCACCTTGAGTGTGTGAAAACATCTCATTAGGAATTCTTAATCACGACTGAGATCAAAAGATAAAAGAGGATTTGCAACAAAACAGACGTTAATGTGATGCTTTTACACTTCAGGAAGGAAACAAAACACTTGTTGATTCACTTTTAGTTCAGCTCAACTTCTTCAGAATGCTGTGTGAGAAATTAAATGACCACACACAGACTGAAAATAAAAAACAGCTTTAATATATGTATGAGGACATTAGCTCAGGCAGAACAACTGTTTTATGCATGCTTCAAAATCACTTTCTCATTCACAGCTTTGTGGTTATCAGCTGGGTGGAAACATCCAATTATATTCATGCAGAGCATTGCCATTATAGCCTGACACTCAGTGGTGTAGTGGTGGTCGATGAGATGGGTGTACCACTAGGTAGATGGGCATGTTACCCATGGGGAAGTGGGTATACTCTACTATATATATTCCAAGACTGTAAACGGCCCAAAAAGAGGTGCCACTGCTGACACGTCCTACAACTACCCTGCTGATAGACTCTCGCCAAAGCTCATCACCACAACCTTTATTTAACCTTGATTTAAGATCTAATATTATGTTTGTTATGGGGGATACGTTCACTCCTGCATCTCGGAGCAGAGCATTTTCAGCCAACTCTAACTGCCAGTTTCCATTCGCCATAAATGCTCCTGCATGTGAGTCTGACTGAGAGAGGCTCTTTGTGAGAAAGCTCCGCCACCTACTGTTTTCTGTCTCAGAGAGTCGAGCTGGAGGTAGAGCCTGAATTGACTTGTCTGTCAACAGGAGACAACTTGACAGAAGTAAATGTGTTGGAGTTTCAGTTAATTAAATGACAGTGAAGATGCGGAAATTCAATGAGTCATCGATTTGTTGAAGCTGTTTCTTTTATTGTGGGCTTTCTGGCAGAAATCCTAACAACATGTTTGTTGTCCTGCTGCAAGGTGGTCCTGGCCTCTATCTGGCTACTGGGGTTCATAATTGCTGCAGTGCCCCTAATGAATGAGGATGTGTTTGGAAACTACTACGGACGCAATGGGGTCTGCTTTCCCCTGCACTCTGACAGGCAAGAAAAACCTACTGCCAAAGGATATTCCACAGGGATTTTTCTGGGTAAATTGAAGGAAAAAAGTCTTTCTTTTTCACGTAAGCTTATTTAATGCTGAATAATTATTTTGGCACTAAACTAAAGGATTGGTAGCAACATTTTTTGTTTGTTAAGAGAATTAATGAAAATGTAAGCGTGAAACTAATGAAACATTCATACCTCAAAGATGATGAAAAAAACCAGTGTAGAGGAATCAAATGCACTACACACAGAGATTAAATACTGAGCCTTATATTCAATGAGCCATACTGTTGCTTATCATGAGACATGGAAACTAAAACGCTCTCATAGTGACATAGTTACTCACTGTCACTGTGTACCAACCGACTGACAGACCAGGGAACAGCACTCCATGTTAGATTAGGCTGTTACACAGCAATCACAACGTATCTATCAACAATGTGTGATTAGTCCAGGTTCTTATTACTCAATGTTCTCACTGCGGACCAGCGGAAGTCTGGCAGCGGTGATGAATGAATTACAGGGGATACTCTCTCTGAAAGGGTGCCAGCATTTACATCACTAGGCTGTTAAATGAAAATCATGTGAATTAATTCATGCAGGGAGAATGTGATAATATATGAGGTGCCACTGTTTGTCATTTATCGCCTCTGGCTTCTCTCTTTGAGTGTGCACATGTGCAAACCTGTGTATAAGTGCATGCACGTAGAAAATTCAAGTGTGGATCTGTGTTTGAGCAAGAGGACAATATACACTGAACCTCTCTGCCTGTTCAGTATTTCAGCTCTTTGCATTTTATACTTTTCTCCGCTACATTTCAGAAGGAAATATTGTACTTTTTACTCCTTACTTAAAAAAACATGATGAGCTTTTACAATATAATGCATTGTTCGAGATTTAATTGCCAGTGTTTTGGGCTTGTGAGCTCTTACAAAATAACAATGTCTATTTGGGACATCTTGTCACACTTTAGATGTTCACAGATTGTTATTAGTTCAACCAATAAGATAGCCTGGGAACCAGACGAATCTGTGAGCTCATGTTTCATTTACTCTGGCAGATGCGTCTGGTCCTCCTCCCAATCAGACAGATTTCCAGTTAACGCAGCCACAGTCAGGCCGAATACAATCAATATGGGGTATGTTTGAGATGATGACCTTGAAGCGGCAACCTCTTGGGCTGAAAAAAAAAAAAAAAAAAAGCCAAAACGGAAATTCCAAAAACTGCGGTTCCTGAAATGGCCATTTGAGGTTGGCTCCGAGACGAGTCAGTCCACATAGACCTCATGTTAAAGAGCCCAACTTTACAGCAGAAATAAACATGTTTACAGCCTGATACGGTCTCTATACATTCCTTACAACTGTATAGGGGGGTGGGGTCAATTTTTTATATAAGTCACCTGTTTATGTATTTTATCAAGGCTTAAAGTTACGCATATATAAGGGCAGGGCAGCTTGAGTAGATGGCTGTCTGTGAGGCATTACTATGGTTTATGAGTCATATCCGCCCTCGCTCCATCACAGCTCCAACCTCTCATATGGTCACTTTTGGCTAAAAAAAAAAAAAACACCCAATGGCTGAGCTGCTGAAATCGTGGTTTCAAAACAGAAATCCACAAACATTATGATGTAACATCATGGTTACTATGTCCATTATTTTATGTAGTCATTGCTGATGACTCATGGAGCCTTAGTGCTTTAAGTAAAACTCAGATGGTTTCTTTGGTTTCATGCAATTATAAGTCATATATGTATATGTCACAAAATAAGCTAAGATTAGAAAAACCTTCAGAAACAATCCTCTCACATCACCTTAGATTTATCTTGTGACCCTTTGCAGTGGGCTTGGCCGTTATGTTGGAAAGCACTGGTCTAAACACAGCGATGCATCAGTATTAACAATTTAAGAGAATCACTACTTACTGCTTCTTTTTAGTAGATTTTAAATGCAGAACTTTTACTTGATGATTTAGGTATTTTCACATTTATGTTTCCCTACTTCTCCTCAAGTAAAGGATCTGAATACTTACTCCACCCCTGCATTTATATGTGTGAATAGCATGTCAATTTCTTTAGGTCTAAACCTGGCGGCATTCCTGGTGATCGTCTTCTCCTACTCCAGCATGTTTTACTCCATCTATAAAACTGGCATCAACGCCATGGACTTGAGGAGCAGACTGCACAGAGATGTGGCTGTGGCCAACAGATTTTTCTTCATCGTGTTCTCTGATGCCCTCTGCTGGATTCCCATATTTATGGTGAAAATCCTCTCACTGCTGGAGGTGGAGATACCTGGTAAGAGATGAATAAATGTTAAAGATTACGTTGACATGACTTTAACATTTAAATAACATATTATTGTTTTGCTGTTTGAACTTATGCAGCCTGTTCTCTTTTAGGCACCATCTCCAGCTGGGTGGTCATCTTCATCCTTCCCATCAACAGCGCCTTGAACCCCATCCTGTACACCTTGACCACCAGCTTTTTCAGAGAGCAGGTGGAGGTCTTACTCTGTCGCTGGCAAAGAAGACACATGTTGAAAAAAGACCGCAAAAGCCTCACGTCCTCCACAATATTCATGGAAACGACACGGCCCCCTTGCTACCAGCCACCACACTACCTCCAGCCGGGGTCACTGACTGGTGCAGATCCCCGCTACGCCTGAGGGAGGCAGGAACTTTCCTGGCACTTTGTACGCTACTGGTTGAGAGCCTGTTGCTGGCTGGCTATATCTTTAGGCTTCTACACGACAGTGGCACTACTTTAATGAGACTGGCTCTCCATTGGAAAAAGAATAACAATCACTGAGCTGTCTCGTCAGACTCTGAAGTGCTCTGCATTTGTAAAAATGACACGATGCTTTTGTCCAAAGCAGTTTACATTTTATTCCCCCTATGTATACAGACAGGGAGCACTTTGGCACCCAGTGTGTTGCTCAGACTTACTTTAAAATTCTGGCACAGGGAGCCAGGGATCAGACAGCACCTTACGACTGGAGATGACCCTCTGTACCACTGCAGATACAGTTGCCTCCATGCTTGCCTGCTTATGTAGCCATACTTTCGATATTGTTCCAGGTAAGGGCACTGTAAGGTGAGAAAGGAATAACAAAGAAGATGGATGAAAAGATAAATACCAGCATGTACTGTACAGTCACTGCTACCCTGGGGACAGTCACAATGGATTTTAAATGTCTTCATACAAGTAAGAAAAGTGCATTTATACCATACACAATGCCCTACACTTGTCACAGATTTGAATTTAGTGACCTCTTGGTTAGACTATAGAGGTAGAACAGAAGAGGGAGCTGGAAGTCTTGCAGCCAAATATCTTTCTTATCTCATAGGCACATTTTCACTGGAGTGACTCACTGATGAAGCTCAATGAGTCACAGTAGTGACTCATCAGCTCATCAGACATTGAGGCGAGAAATAGATTCAGTGATAAATGATTTCAGTCTCAACAAAACAAGGAATGCAACTGCACAAACTTGAACATTATTTAAGAAATTATAATGCTGACATAATACAAATGATTAACTGAATGTCCACACAAACGAACATGTTTGAAATTCAAATGCCAAACTCCAACTCCCATTTTTTTGTGTTTCATTCAAATGCAAAGTCCATTTTACATGTCGTTTTAATATCCTCTATGAAGCAATTTAAATTCAAATTCATAATACAATTTAAGGTGATTATGCTACCCAATTAATCCATGGCATTTATTTTTCTCTCTGCTCTCTGCTTTTCTAGTTTTCTTTTCCTCTTGCTCCTCAGTGTTGGGTTTACTGGCCTAATTAGCTTTCCTGATGATACTTCATTTATTTTTCCGTAATACCCCTTTTCTAATGCCTCCGATGCACAGAAATGTAGAGGTGAAGCTACAAAAGAAGGAGTGCATTTGCATATTCGCAGGCTTGATGTGTCATCATGCAAAATTGTTCTATAAATGCCACAAATAATATTTAACCCAACAAATCTTAAAATGAAATGTTTAATGCCACATTAAATTATTATCAGGCCCCTAGTAATAAAGACATTTTATATAATTTTACCTTTAATGGCATTAGTTGACAGGTTTGTAGTGAAGGGGGTGCGAAAATAATTATGTGGTTAATGTGAAAATGACAACGCACACTGGGCTTTTGCATTTGAATTATATGGAAAGATGAAAATGTCATTGCTAAAGTGAATTTTGTTGAATTAGGGCAGGATTATAATTACATGTGAAGCACTTTAAATATGAGAGAAACCAGCCAATTGGAGAAAAACATGAGAGAAAGACTCTTAATCATCAACAATCACTGAATGTCATGCATCAGTTATGTGTAGCAGTAGCTAACTTCCTGTTCCCCCCGACTGTAAACTGATGCACATTTTGCCATATTTTTTTTAAGATTTTTTTTGGGGGGCATTTTTAGCCTTTAATGGATAGGACAGACAAGTGTGAAAGGGGGAGAGAGAGGGGGAGTGACATGCAGCAAGGGGCCACAAGCTGGTGTCGAACCCGGGCCGCTGCGGCAACAGCCTTGTACATGGGGCGCCTGCTCTACCACTACGCAACCGACGCCCCCATTTTGCCATATTTTTTTACATTATTCTGATGTAAAGGGTGTCATTTGAATTTTCTTCTTGTTTGTTACATGTCATTTTGTACACTCCATGTGCATGTACAGTGTGAGCTGTGGTTTTGAGCCTGAAACAATATGCTGTAGCATCTTGATACCATTAAATGTGTGACTGACCCAGATTAGATTAAAATGTTTTGTTAAAGCATGCCATGTTACATGAAATTCACTAATCTGTACATGAGGAATTTGTTAAATTCAGATACATTATCATTGTGCTTGTGAGATGTCGCCAGGTCTTTGGTTCATGTCTCTTTTTCTACTTTTTTTATACTGATATATTTGCCTGTTTTTGTTGCTTAAATTCATTGACCATCATCAGCAACAATGAAAGGACTACAAGATGACTAAACTTATACAGGTTTACTGATTTTTATAGTTGTATGCCAAGCAGTGGAACTCCCTCTCATGAAATAAGGAATATCATTTCCTACTGTGCTATGCAGGTGTGCATATGTTTTTATGCATTATGTTTTAGTTTGGCACAGTGTATGTTCTCTATTGTTGGAGTCGTCAAGTTTGTAAATTTTGTGTTTATTGGCTTCCCCACAGAGATGGCTCTTTGAATCAATAAAAAAAAAAATGAGAATACAGACTTGAAGTGCATTTAAATATGTTGTGCTTTTGTGTTGGCAATAACCTATCCATTAAGGCTGCATGTAATTTTAAAGGAACACAGCGAAAATGGAACAAAGCTGACAAGTAAAACACCAGCATATACGCATACATGCACACACACATTCTTGCATTTCTATCTCTGTTAGGACCTTCATTGACATAAGACATTCCCTAGCCCCTACCCTTACTTTAACCATCACAACTAAATGCCTAACCCCAACCCTTACCCTAAACCTGATTCTAACCTGAACTCTAAAACCAAGTCTAAACCCTCAAACAGGCCTTTGAAAAGTGAGGACCAGCCAAAATGTCCTCACTTTGCAAAATGTCCTCACTCTGTTGCTAAAATACATTGTTATGGTCCTCACCATATAGCATGTACAAGTACACACACGCACACACGCACGCACGCACGCACACACACACACACACACACACACACACACACACACACACACACTTAAATGCTGAGTGAGCAGTTCTGTTCTGAAATGATAAAGCTCCATAAATGTACCCAGTACAGAGCTGAATCCCTGGCCTACTTACCTATTTCCTTCATCAGTTATTCTGAAAAGCTGAAGAACGACAGCAGAGTTTTCTATTTATAAACCAAGCAAAATATAAAACTACTACTGGTGAGGGCAGTAGTATTTTAGCAGGCTGTCATTTTATTTGTTTAATGTTGCCATATGAATGTAAGCAAATTATATGTTTACATTGTCAAATAAAAATGCATTTGACTGAACTATTGTCTAGTGGATTTCAACATTTGTAGGTTTTTATAATACATCAAGGAACATCATAATTTTAACTTACTGGTTTGGTAAGAAGGCAATCCAGGCACTCTGAAAAATGAGGAAGGAGATATTAGAAAGCCTTTTTGTTGCATAGAACACAGTGACATAATACAGTAACTTAATCACAGGGAAGCTTTTCGATCCATCAGCTGGATGCCTAAAAGTATCCTGGTCTCACAGTCTATGATTTAAGATAGGTGTGTATATATTTAAATGTATTTTTTCTGGGTTTCTTATCTCATGTCACTCTGTTTTTCATTATTGTCTATTGGTTTCACCTGTCATTGTCCTACCACTATAAAGGTGTGGCCATACCTGTGAAAGCCCTGAGGAAGGCCTGCAGTGGTTGAAACATGTTGGCTCTTTTAAACATTTAGCCACTACAAGAAAGGGTTTTTAATATTTCCTGTCTCGTTTTTCTAGATTTTTTCGGAGTGCCTGCATCGCCTTCTTGTCCATCCTGTTGCTCCATGAGCAGCCGACACGGGATTTTGATCTACGTTTGCATACACACAGCAAACAGTCGTTTTTCTCTTTTTCAAGTTCATTGGAATAATATTATTAATATTTTGTTCTGAAATACAGGCTAGAAAAGTGAGATAAGTTAAAAACACCCAAATTAGTGGCTATATACTGTGCACACGCATACCTGATAAGAGATTTACTGTATGAAAATAGCATGAAAATTGTTTTTAAAAAGCTAAAGTGCTTACCTTATGAAATAAAGTGCTGATTTGGTGTGTGCATAGGAAGCATACTTGCTAATATTTAAAACAAAAACGTAAACACAGATGCTTAAGAGAAGCTAGTTTATCTCGTCGTGTCTTTATGCAGCCGCCTGTTATCACGCTACATGTCTTTTCAGTATTTCTTTACAGCCCTTTCATCACTTAATCCGACTGCACCTGCGGCGCTCAGCATCCTTCCGTGGCAGGTGTCCTGCCCTTGGACCCAGTCGCACCCTTAGCGACACGTTGACGGACACGGCTATCAACCAATAGAAAACGCGCCTTGCCTCAGTTTTCAGAACTCCGCCATCTGATTGGTTGCTAGGGGTGGGGCCCTGTCATCCCTACCCGTAGTGCTGTCAGCCGGGGCGGCACGACTCCCGGAGGAGAGAGACGAGACGGATTGATGAAAACAACCCACTAAACCACATAAACAAAGAATCCGTGCCAGGAAATGATCCTGTAGTCGCCAGGCTCGACGTAGAAAAGGTACGGTCCGGTTTAATGTCGCATTAGTGCTGTGTCTGGTGGTGTTTAATGGTGCTGTGGTGACTACAAAGGCACCGAGCAATGTCTTGGTTGGTATAACATCGATATAACTACCACAGGGGCTTGGACTAGCTCGCTGGCTACCGAGTTAGCTACATGGTTAGCTGGTTATATTGGTCGACACCCATTAGCATGTGTAAAATATAACGTGACTAACCTAAACACGTTTCCACGTTTCCTCACACACTCACACGGCGAACAATGCCGCGTCGGTTTGTGGAGACTGTTTAGCTAAGCAACAGTCTTTATGTGGACAGCGACGGTGATTGTAAATACACACTTAGCGATGGCGGTGAAAGATAATATGCTACACTGCATGTTAGCAACCAGCTATGTAGCTTACATTAATAACATAGCATTAAAGTCACCAGTGGTACCTGCTAATACAGTTTGGGGGCTTAAATACAATATGAAACATCTCGTAGTGTAACGTAACTTAACACATGGATGTCTGACATCATGTCTGAGTCTGTTTTCCCTCATGGTGGAGATGATGTTATGGGTTGTAGATTAAAACACAGCCTTCAAATGGGGGAAACTTAAATGGGTTATGGTCCAGTGGCGCGCATCATCCCGCCTGAGTAGCTGTGCACTTTATTATTCTCCAGCTGAGATGCTCAGGAGTCAGCTTGAATATTTTGTGAGAGGAAGCCAGTGTTACAGCATGTATTATTTACATGCACTCATACACACTCAGATGTCCCACCACTACTGTACACTTCTTTATTTCTTGTCACCTGACGGAATGAAATCACACATTTCTATTATTTTTTAATTGTGTTGACATTGTTTTGTAATGAGTGGTGAATTTGCTTTGAAATTATGAGGTAAGAGGATGACTAGTTCTCCTCCCCAGCCTGGTCTGTCCATGCTCCTATTTTAAGCCAGTCCCTCCTTATTCCTCTCCCTCCCCTCCCCTCCCCTCCTTCCTCAATCATCTCCCTCTTCATCTCTCCAGCTGTTTGGCACAGCCAGTCTGCAACGGCGACCCAGTTAACTCCATTGTTCTGTGTCTGGACTACAAGTAACACACACAGACAGCATGTCGTCTGTGTCACAGCGCTGGGCTCCTGTGGCGTTTCTCCCACTCCTTCATATCTGTCCTCAATTTACAAAATCTTGGGGCTAGGAATATTTCTCCATTTCACTAGCCTAATTATTCCTCACGTCCAAGTTCAGGTCATGTTAGGAGAAGGCTGCAGGGAAAAGTATAGTAAGACTTAAGTGGAGTCACAGAAATGCTTTATGTTTTGAGGAATGTGAGGATTTTCTATTGATTTAGTAATCCTTTCTAATCAAATGCATGTTGGTTAGCATGTGAAGGTGTTTTATGATACACTAGGTGGGCCACTAGGTCGCCAGAGCTACAACAATCTATATACCATGCCACTAGAATGTATTAAATTAATTGTATTTTGAGACTGTCATGTAGAGAAACACATTGGAAAAAATATTCATAATAATAATAATTAGGCCCAACACTTTGCATGTTGATGCTGTTTCAGAATCTTAAAAATCTAAATTTTTCACGAACAACAAAGAACAATCTTGATTTTATATTAACCATCAGTCTTTTTCTCTCATTTATCCACTTTATGATTTAAAGGGTCAGAGAGTTTTCTTAACCCACATAATTCTCATAGTGAAAACGATGTAAACTTCCCTTCATCTTATCAATGCCCAGATCTCCATGCTCATTTCCTAGCTCAAACCCAGCTGGATGATGCGTTTCACGAACGTTTAAATTTTCCCCAGTTCTAGGGTTGTTGCACAAACTACTGATTATACATTTTCGTATGCTGGCCAACAGAGACACAAAGAGTATAGAAGCTGATCGAGAGAGACCCACCCCCCTCTTTCTCATATTTAGGCCAGACTCAGATCAAACTATAAAACCAGGCAGTGCTGATAAATTATAAACCAAGATTCTGTTACTGTATTTCCTATTTCTAGCCTAAAATGTCTTCAGACATATTTTAGTGCACTGTTTGGCTGTAATAAGAGAATTTGTGAACAGACAGTGGGCGCCTGTTTACTAATGTTTCCGGTATTGTTAAAACAGAGGCTATAAAAACTTAGATCAAATGGTGAAACAAGGCAGTGCTGATCAGCAGTGAATCAGGATTCAGTTACTTGCCTGTATCGTGCCTTAAATGCTTTCAGAAACATATTTTAGGTTACAGTTTAACTGTAATTTCAGATTGTTATCCAGCCGACCTCCATTTTGTTTGCTGTGTCAAAAGGGACAAGCTGCATTACTTCACCCACCAGCGGGGGCGTTTATTGATCCGGTGTGGCTTAGTGCATTCTGGTAGTTGTAGGTTTTCTACCTCTTGAGCAAACGCGAACGCCACAGTTTTTTTCCTCTGTTTTTTCTGGTCATGTAGCACCAATTTATTTATTATTAAATTATCACTGCACTGAGAGCCCATAAAAGACCATCTTTTCAACGGTGAAATGCTTCTTTAGGAGTTGTTCCATTTTTACAGAAAGGGCCTCCTTAATGCGTGGTTCAGACCAGTTTTCCTTGTACTATGTGGCAGTGGTTAGAGCTTCCTCAAAATGCACCATGCATGTGTCTGTCTGTGCACTTCAGAGTTTAAGAGGCCGTCTAGAAGGATAGTGGAGTGTCTCCAGATGCACGTCTAGTGGATGGTTTCACACCTTACTTGGCATTTGACATTGGTGACACAGATTCATCTACATAGGTTTATTGCCCTCCGTGTTATTCCCATGTATATTGGTTTCATATATTTGTATATGTCATATTAAAATTGCATAATGAATATGCATTCTACAGATTCTACACATTCTACACATGTCTATTTTGTAAGTTAAATTATGGTGGAACAGTGTAATTGCAGCACTTCCTGGTCTTTCATTATTTATGGCAAGTCCTGTGCACTAGAGTGTGGTGAGACACTCGTTTCATTTCAGTCTTTGTGCAAGGAACAAATCGTCCAACCATCTAATCAGGGATGACACGACCATAACGCCTACTAAAGTACATAACACTTAGTGTTCATCGGTTAGCTGACAGCAGAGAGTGACAAGAAACAGGGGGAGAGAGGGAGAGAACACGGCAGTGTGAATATCTTTTGCTCAAACACTGGTTAAATGGTTTCGTATGTGTTGTTAGTGTGTTAGGGTTCAAGTTCAGGGTCTCCTGCAGCATTAAGGGTATGTTTTTACCCAGTGACACAGTGCACTATATTAGCTCTGTTGCTCAGTGACATGTGCAGGCCACTGATCACTTTGTTCATTGTTCTGATGTTATTGAGTTTCATCCGCCTGTGGGAAAGAAGCAGAAACTGTGTTTGATCATCCTCGCTTCCAACTGGTGAACCTCAGTCAGCTGGTGAACTATCTATCTTTCCTCGCTTGTCATCGTTTCCATAGATACCTCCCGGCACCTCACTCCCACTGGCTTACATAACCTGGTGTTTCTGCCAGGCACACACAAGTTCACACATATACAGAGACATCAGTACACACACACACACACACACACTCACATTCCTTACCATCACAATCCCTATCTCCCTCAGGTGCTGTTGTGTTAGAGATTAATGCTTGTTTTATAGCCAAAGTCCTCCTGAATATTGCCTAGAGTGTAGCAGATTACTCTTTACTTTGAATGATCTGATAATCCTGTGTTGATATAATTATTTAGAAGTTTGGTTGAGAATTAATTTGACTTGAGTGTTTTGTGTGTTTGATTTAGGACTTCATATCGGTCAGGGAATGTTGTTGTAGTTCTGTTAGATTTCATGGAGCTCTGAGGCTGTTTGCTGATGCATTAGTTTGCACATTAGAGACCCCAGAGATAGCGTTACATAACACAGCTCTATATAGGTATGGAGGGGCAGATGAGCATACTGTAATGCATGTTCTTATGTGCACATCCAGGACTAATATTTGTGCATTTATTAATGAATGTGGCAGTGCATATTCCTCTCCTTCCTCAGAGAATTTGCAGTGATTGACAGGGTTTTAATGTCTCTTTAAACTGATAGACAAACATACAAAAAAATAACAAAATTAAATCTGACATTTGAATATATTAAATCACTTCTCAGAGCTGCTTCTCTCCACTTCAAGTTCCAGCTAACTAAGGGAGAGTTTAAACAGCATTTGCTCAGGGACGGCCATAGTGTCTTAAAGTGTCTTCAAAACTGACCACCTGAATCATAAATGTGATTAATTGCATAAGCAGAAGAATTATTATTTCTCTAATCGGCTCCAGGGGGCACCATTGTAGAGCCAGTGTTTCAGCCTTGTGATGACAGGAGAACAGACAAATGTAAACGACTGCCTGGCTGTTTTCGTTCTTACTATTACTGTGATCAGTTGTATTAGCAGTGGCAGTAATCATAGTCATAACAGTTGTAATATGACTGCAATTGAGGGTATTTGTGTTGTAAATCTTTACTTCATGCATTTCGTATAAGATTATACAATTTGAAGACCTGAATTAGTTTCAGTTCATTCCAGTGTGTGTTATGTTCTTGTATTACCTGATACTGCTGCCCGAGCTTGCTTCCAGACCTCCTGTTTGTTCTGAAACTCAAGTGAAGTAAAAAGGAAATGGCAGTTCAGTCTGATAAGCAGGCTACTGCCGCCCCGGGACGTGCTAATAATGACCACACCGCTTTAGACGCTGTCTGTAAGCTCCAAAACATGTCAAGAGACATTGCAACAGGTAAACTAAATCGCTGCAAAGAGAAGGGAAAGAAAAGTAAAAGTATTACTTTCACTCTGACAGGCCATGTGTGCAGCACCCTGAGTGCACTCATCAGCCTGTGTAATGCCAGTATAAACATGTAGTAAAAAAAAATACTGTCAGTTACTTTGCCTGTTAAAACTAGTTTAGGAATGCATTATTGCATGTAAACTGACCAAAATCCAATGGTAGATCAATAATTGATATTGTCAAAAGCATCAATAATGATACATAATTACAAGATGTTAAATAAGACATTGTTACTTTGTATGTGCAGAGCACCCAAGACGTCCCATTAAAATAGTCTTCATGTATTTATCCGTGGTGCTGTTGACAAGCACTTAATCATGTGCACTCAGAATAAACCTCAGGCTGCAACTGGGAACAATAATGTTTGTGACACAAAGCTGCATTGTTTTGTTACAAAGAGATTGATTCTTGCGGTGGTGAGGCATTTCTATCATCAATTTTACCCTTCATCCCAGTGAACCCCTGAACTGGAGTGTTGCTGAAATGCATAAGCCAAAAGTAAACTTGTTTATTCCCTCAGTTCTCCTGTTAGACCGGGTTGCCGAGCATCCGGGGCAATCTGGGCAACTGTTAACATGACAGCATATTTGAGTGACAGGAGAAATAAAAGACTTCCCGTTGTAGCAGAGGTCTCAAAGGGTGCAATTTAAATGATAAGTGGAGGGATGATAATCAGAGAAGAAGTGGTTTATGGGGTGATGGTACTTCTGAGGAAGATAAAAGAAGAAGAAGGCACATAGCTGAAAAAGGTGTGTGGTGTCTGCTGATAGCATCTAGTGTAGTATGCTTAAGGGCACAGTTTATGACCCAAATATAAAACAGGTAGCTCCACCACCCAAATTTATAACACAGGATCAGTAACCTCTGTCATTCTCAGATACTTTACAAGTCATTTAATACACAAACTTAAGCTAGATAACAAGTACATCAATGAAGTCAATAAGCGATGAAGTAGTAAAGTCCAGACAAGGAAGTTAAGAAGCAAAAGAGATTGTTAATGATAATAATAAGCCCCAAAGTGTCTGTGGCACATTCCTTGTGGCTTCCTTTTGACCTCAACCATTTCAGTGTGGGAGAGGAAATAGTTTTATATTTCAGACTGTAAGTTTGGCTGGCTGGCACCCTATAATCTTTGACAAGTCACACGTCTCTTAGCTCCAGCTCCATCCCCCTATTAGCAGAGACATATTTCTGTTTGTTGGGACATCAAAGAAAGACAGAAACATGGAGACCATTAGACATAACAGAATAGTGACTGATGTGATGAGAGGAGAAGTTGGAGTTTGGATAAAGTACTGAGGAAAAATAGGAGAGACAGAGAAAGACATGCATGACTGAAGGGGCACTGAGGCACTGGAGAGATGATAGTTATTAGGATGGCGCTGCTGTTTATCCAGCTTTTCAGCCTGTGGTTTGTGTGTCTGTTTGGGTGTGTTTGGTTGTCCCAGTCAACCAAAGCATGTCAGTGCAGTGGGTGGAAGATGATGCTTGGCTCATAATTCAGATTCAGGCTGATTTATGTGCAACATCTGCTCACTAAGCCAAGTAAAAGTGAAGTTAAGGTAATAAAAAAGGAACAGTTATGATTGTCAGTGATGTATGTGGCATGAGATTTACATGCATTTTCTTTGTGTGTATATAAATAATAAAAAACATTTTTTTTAGGCATTTTATTTTTGACCAGTTCTATGGGATAATTTTGCTACCCTTTAGTTTGCACAGCGAGCACCACCCGGATGTGGTGGGAGCTTCCTAGCACCACAGCTCATTTGGCAATTACTGCTAGTAACACTGTCCTGATTGACAGCATTGCTGAGGAAACATTGTGCCCACCCACCAGTATCCCCTCAGGTCGCCCAGGTGAGTAAGCAGCTCAGTTTTTAGCCCCCAAACCCCCTCTAGCAGTGTTAACTTTGTTATTGTTATCTCTGTTAGAACCGTTAGTAATATCAACACGGCTAGTGGTGCTAACATATTTGCCCTCTTTATACAGAGATCAGCGATTGGCCACTACAGAGTCCCTTCTTCATGCCCCCTTTGCAAAAGCGTGACAGACTTTACGTGTAACACACCAGTGCTGGCCTCATCGTGTGACATATAGCATATGTGTTGGCAGCACTTTCTAAACTATAACAATGGCATAACATGGCACTAAGAATCATTTACCATTCCTATTATATGGCAGCTGATCTCGTCCTCTGCTAGGGGGTAAGGAGCTCCAGGACCTCATTGTTTTCCCACTTTACAGACA